>NC_135491.1:40492389-40830246 GCF_052094955.1 Ictidomys tridecemlineatus
ATGTTTGCCAACATTTCTATTTCCTATTATTTTATTATAGTTACATTGGTGGATGTGTTCACTAATTTCTGAACTCTCAATTCTTGTGTATTTATATTCTTATAAAATAATGTCTTCAGTAGGGTTTTTAAATTCCATTCTTAGATTGCTCATGATTTTCATTATGAAATGATGTTGGGTTTTGTCAAATGCTTTCCTCCCTTAATTGAGATAATCATTTTTTTTTCATTACAGAATTATGCATTCCATTGCATTGATGTGTTTTCATCTACTAAACAAGCTTTTTATTCCACAGATAGATCTTCTTGATAATTTTACACACACACATATATATATATGTGTGTGTGTGTGTGTGTGTGTGTGTGTGTGTGTGTGTATGTATGTATGCTGCATATGAGTTTGAGGATCTCTGACCTGACCAAGAACAAAAACCTGTCTACAAAATTATAGAAGCTCATAACAGGCTTTTTTTTTTGTGTGGTGGTACTTCAACAGGTTGTTTGAATTTGGAAATTCTCAGCAATAAAATGGAGGGTGTTGGAGAAAATAATTCTAAGTGAAGTTAGCCAATCCCAGAAAAACAAACGCTGAATGTTTTCTCTGATACAAGGAGGCTGACTCATACAGGGGTAGGGAGGGGGAGCATGGGAGGAAAAGGTGAATTTTAGATAGGGCAGAGTTGTAGGAGGGAAAGGAAGGAGCAGGGGATTAGCAAGGATGGTGGAATGTGATGGACATCATTATCCAAAGTACATGTACTATGACACGAATTGGATGTTAACAAACTTTATATACAAACAGAGATATGAAAATTGTTGTATATGTGTAATAAGAATTGTAATACATTCCGCTGTCATTTTATAAAGTCAATAACAAAAAAAAAAGAAATTGGAAATTCCTCAACAATTGGAGCCTTTTCTATTTTTAATTGACGCATAATATTTGTACATATTTATGAGGTGCATTTGATAATTCACAACTTTTCTACAATGTGTAATGAAAAATCATGGCAATTAGCATTTCTATCTCCTCAAACATTTATCATTTCTATATGTTGGCAAGCTTTAGACTCTTCTACTTATTTTGACATACATCATAAGCTGTTGTCAACTATACTCATCTTACTGTGATAAAACAGCAGAACCAATTCCTCCTAACTACTTATTATAAACCTCTTTCTACGCCCCTATCCATGCCTTGCCTTGTCTCTGGTGACCACTCTTCTACTCTCTATTTATGAGATAAACTTTTTTAGCTCCCCAAATGAGTGAGCAAGTATGTTCCTGCAAACTTTCAGGAGACAGTAGCATCAGGTTACCAGCCACCTAGTGAAGAGGACAAGGAACTCCTAGAAGAGAGGGGAGTACAACAGGAAAGAAGGTGCAAATTGACAGGCACTGTCACTCAGCATCCAGGTTGGGAAACTATGAGTCAGAGATCTCTGAAGCACAGCTGAGATGGGAGTCTTTTTTAGTCCCATGTTTTGTCCAGTTAAGGCTAGAAGATGACTGAACATCTAGAGGCTATCCAGCAGAATCCAAGCGCCATTTTTGTTTCATTGATTGGGATGTTTCTTCTATCCACTATTTCATTTATCTCATCTGTATTAATTACTTACTTCCTTCTGTTAATATATTTTTTTTTATTTTTTAAATAATCATTTAAGGCATAAGGATAGACAATTAATTTGAGATTTTTTTTTAAATGTAGGAATTACAGTGATGTTTCCTTTTAAACTCTGCCTTCATTGCATCCCACAATGTTGGCATTTTGTATCTTTTTAAAATTTATCACAAAGTATTTCCTAATTACCTTTGTGTTCTTTTCTTTGAATCACAGGTTCATTATGAATGCATTTTAAATTTCCACATATTTTTAAACACTTCAGTTTTTCTTCTGCTGTGAATTCCTGGTTTCATTCTATTCTGTTAAGACAAGATACTTTCATTATTTTAATCTTTTTAAATATATTGAGCTTTGTTTAGGAGCCTATAATAGGTTACTGGATAACATAGTTTATTCTGGAAAGTATTGCGTGTGCACATGAAAAACAAGGAGTGTATTTCATGAAGTGTTGTATCTGTTATAATTGTATATCTATTTGTTCTGTGTGGTTTACGATGCTGTTTAACTCTTTTTCCTATTCTCCTTCTGTCTAATTCTCTAATTTAGGATTTTCTAAATCTCTCTAAATTTCTGAAAATTTGACCTTCATAAATTTTGGAGCTCTATTATCTTTGAGGGGGTTAATAGTTTTTTTTATATCAATCTATAATATTGTTATTTATTTTTTACAAGATTTTTCTACCCACAGATCAATTTTGTCAGCTATTAGCAAGGTAGCACTACTAATCTTTCCATTACTATTATTTAAATATTTCTCCTTTAAATCTATTTGTGTCCTCTTATCCAAAATAAGTATTTTGTAAAAAGCAAATAGTTGGACCATATTTTTTATGCAATGCATTCTGTCAATCTTCCAGTGATAATTGCATAGTTTGAAGTAAATACTGATGAGAAAGATCTTAGTGTTAAAATTTTGTATTTTTATTCTTAAGGCTTTTCTTTTATAGAGAAGTTTTATGTTCACTGATAAAATTAAGTAGAAAATACAGAGATTCCTCATGTACTTCCTACCCAAGCAAAGGTGTAGCCTCTTCCATGTTCAATATGCCCACCTAGAGTCCTGCATTTTTTGAATCAATGAATCCACAACTTGACCCAACAATATCATAGATTACATTAATGTTCCTTCTTGGTGTTTTACATTCTGTGGATCTGAACAAATATCTAACAACTTGTATCCTGTATCTGCTATTTTAGTATTGCACAAAATCATTTTACTGCTCTAAAAACACTCTGTGCTTCACCTCGTCATTCCACACTCATGCATAACCCAGGGAAACCACTGATCCTCTTTACCTTCTCCACACTTTTACCTTGTCCAAATGCCATAGAATTGGAATGTTATAGACTTTTCAAATAAACTTTGTTTGCAGGGTCACTTACGTTCCCTGCATGTCTTATAGCCTGATAGACCATTTACTTACAACCCTGAGTGATATTCCATGCTCTGTATCTCTCTGTATTTACTCTGCATTTCTCCATTCACCTATTAGAAGTCACCTTTGATTCTTCCAAAGTTGGACCATCTCTATATATTTCCATGGGTAGATCTTTGTGTAGTGATAAGTTTTCAATTTCTTTGAGTAAAGACCAAGGGCATTTTTACTCTTCTCTGTTCAGATATCAGAGCTCCTGTTTCTCTGGGTCATTAGTCACCAGGACTTACATCAACAGCCCACTGGTTTTCAGGCCTTCAGCTCAGAACTAAAAGATCAGCTTTCTTGGTTCTGAAGCCTTTAGATGCAGACAAAATTATACCCTTGACTTTCCTGGTTGCCCGGCTTGCAGATGGTTTATCATGGGACTTCTTGGCCACACATAATCACATGAGCCAATTCTCATAATAAATTTCCTTGTATAAACCTGCATCTATTCTATCAGTTCTGTTTCTCTGGAGAAGACGGACTGATGTAGAAATCTTATATTCCATCTGCTGTATGTGTTTTTTTGTTGATTTATTTTACTGGGCAGTCACATTACAAGAAGATTAGTAATGAAACTAGGGGAGACTTGATTTCATACTCTGTTAAGAAAGGTTCATTTCACTTTTGTTCTTAGTTTCAACTTAGAAAAAGAAATAGTCTTTACATTTAAGGGAAATAAATATATTTTATATTTATGTCATGTCTCTTGAAAGTCCCAAAGTGTTTACCTAACTCCTTTAAGTGTGCAGGATTTAGAGTTCAAATGAAATTCCTTATGGTTGGTGGCAACTGAAATGTCTGCTCAGATATTTTAACTATAGTGTTTTTGATTTATATTGTGCTTTAGGCACTGGTCAAGGGTCACCAAATGATAAGAATGGATTTTCTATGCCATTTTTGTGGTCTTTCCTGTGTGGTCCACCCGTTGATAATTTCCTCCAAATTTCCTGCTACTTTGCAAAACCTAAACACTGTTGACACCTGTTGTAGGGCAGGTCGCTCAGAAAACACACCAAGTCCTAGTTTTGTCCAAATGAAAGAGTCTTTATTTAGCCTGTCGGTGACTGCCCCCTACAGGACCCTCAATGTCTGCAAGGAACAGCCCTGAGCCTGAGCATTTTAGGATATTTAAAGGCCAAAACCACATCTGGGTTGATGTAGCTGCAAGCAAGCAGATTCAGAAGCTGAAATGGGCAGTTAGTGAGACAATGCAATGGTAGAGTAGTATTTCCCATGGGACTTTCCAGGTTGGCATAGCAGCAAGCAAGCAGAAGGGAAGTGGGTCAAAATAACCCTAGTTGAGTACAAGTTAGAGAATGGTTACTTATGTCTAGACAATCAATCTCTGACAAGGTACATTGCCCAAGAAAAATGGAAACCAAAGAGAACAATTTTACACTGTATAAGAATTGCTATTTTGTGTTGCCAAATATACTATGCCAGGCAATTATTAGTGGGTACCGAAATGGGACTTTTCCATGGGAGAAGCATTTCTTACATGAAATGGAGTTTTAGTGTAAAATGGAATCTGTTTGGTCATTATCCATATAGCTAAGCCCATAATAACCCCAATACTACTAAGGCTGTAATTTTCTGCTTCATCTTAGCTATTTAAGTACCAAATTCTCCCCAGTTTCTTCTCAATTTCTTTTGGTTATTCTCAATTGACATTATTTTTCTTTTTTCTTTAGGTTTTTGAACTGTTTAACCATAGAAAGAATGATCTAAAACTCAATGACTTTTTCATTACTCTAACTAGAAATTATATATTCTAAAAAATATACAGATTTCTCATGTAAAATTTACATATAAAACTTAATATAAATATAAAAAACAAATATAGATATATAATTTCTCATTTTATATGTAACAAAATACATGGGTATATTTATTTAAAAATGCATATTTTACATTTGCTTAAGTGACATGTCCATTCAATGTCGGTAAAAATTTCAACAAGCACATTTATCACTTCAAATCATCTATATTATCATGACTGTTGAAGGAAGAATAATTTATTTAATGTCACAAACTTTGCATCCTAAATCTCAACTGTTATTTCTATTTCAAATGGCAATGACACATTGATTGTAGGCAAAATGTTAAATATTGCATTAATGATATTTAAGCCTTATGAGTAATAGATACCATTATCAAGTAGATAATCTTTGCTCAAACATATGCATCTAGATCTCAAGAAATATCATTTTATCTCTATTTTGTATATGAAAAACTAGAGGACTAACAAATGAAAATATGTATAAAATATTGAACATGTTATAAATGATCAAATTACAAATAGTTTTGCTTTTGTAAGTATCCTTAGTATGATTCACTTGTACATCTAGTGGCAACTAATTTTACTAGACAGGAAAAGTAGAATGTGAGATTTGTCTATCTGAAATCATGTCAAAGTAAAAATATAATGTTCAAAATAAAGAAATAATATTTATAAATAGGCTCAATCATCATAAATCAGAACATCAAAGGATTTAAAGTTTTCTTTGTTTTGCTCCCAACTTGCCATGATACAAAAGGCACATAGAGAGCTGAAACTACTGTCAACATTAAATCTTATACAAACATCAGAAACTACTGTGGGATATAGTATAATCACCAGGAGTTTAAACTTAAATCATTATATTTATTACAAGAGAAAAATATAAAACTGCAAAGATTTGTGACAATATATAAATATTTGTATAGTTTAGGGTGCACCTTATCAACTAATTATGCAAAGAAAGTAAAAAGTGAAAAGTAAAAGCATCCCTTTTGAATTTACTGTATTTAGACTCCCCTCACTAACCACATATGTTCTAGGAAATATATTTCAAAAGCACAAAGAAAAATTAGTTTTCTCATAGTATAATTCAGAGGACAAAGTTACATGGGAAAAACGACTTAAAATGCAGACTGCATATGAAAGAGTCTCTTGAAGTAAAAATATGTAGGAAGCTCACTTGGAAGCTAGACTTACATTTGCTGTCAGTGATATGGGGGTGTTAATCATTGTCACAAACATACTGCATAATAAATAAAAACAGACTCACTGGCATAAGTCACTTAAGCCCACCGGAAGAAGAATGTTTTATAAGTCATAGTCTGATGGTCAACTTATATGCCTTTGTTTCATGGACTTCATACTGAAGAAGCAGCAGATACTCTTTTTAAGGAAATTAAAAAGGTCAAGAGGACAAGTCAAAATGCACACAAAAATTTAATATTTTTATAACATTTCATTGCTCTAAGCAAGTTTCTTAGCATGTTCAGGCTCCTAGGTTGGTTGGTATACTCTGAGCATCATGAGGAGAGGGCAAAGGTGTGGATATGGAACATGACTAAGGAATATTGAACAATTAACCTAACTGCATGCAGAAGGCATTCTTCTACAATTAACTTTCAATCATCTTGTCTTCTTTCTTCATTGTACGTAAGCTGCCAATCTGAAGCTTTGGAATAAGGAGTAGCTCAGTGGTAGTTTGCCTAGCATGCATGAGGCCCCGAGTTTAATATCCAGCACTGAAAAACAACAACAACAAAATAAGCTAAAAACCTAAAGTTTTATCAATAGTCTCAGTCTCGGAATAAATATTGCTTTAGAAAGGAACCTGGTGGGTTGGGGCACACCTGTAATTCCAGTGACATATGAGACTGAGATAGGAGGATCACAAATTTTAGATCAGCCACTGCAACATAATGAGACCCTGAGTAATTTAGCAAGACCCCATCTTAAAATAAAAAATAAAAAATAAATCTGGAGGTGTAGCTCAGTGGTAAAGCACCTCTAGGTTCAATCCCTAATACTATCTATCTATCTATCTATCTATCTATCTATCTATCTATCTATCTATCTATCTCATAAAGAAAACTAACAGGATTTATATGTTGCTTTAGACAGAAATATTAATATGTATCCTAAAAAATAGCAGTTTTTATCATGTCTTTCTATATGTAATTGACATTTGCTGCATGTCATTTCTATTATTTCCATTTACTATGTAGGCAGATATTTATTATCATTTTTCAGATGAGAAAAAATTGTAGAAAATAATTTCAAATGGCTTATACCAGGAAATAGAATAATCAACATATTTAATTATGTACTGGGCCATGTTCTAAAATTTGTGCATGGACTAAACCTTCTTAATATGTTTTTGAGGCAAATGCCATTATTCTCTGGATGATGAAAAAATGGAGGTTTAGAGAAGTTAAATAGTTTATCCAAGGCTACTGGTATATCAAAGAACTGAGAAAATATTTAACCATGAATACAAGTTTGAACCATAGTGCAGAAGGTTAACTGGTCAAGATTCAAGTACACATTTGCCTTACTTAAAACCAAAGCAAATAGCAACAAATTGACAGGGACTGGGGATAATGTTCATTTTGTCAAAGTTTTGTATGGATGGAAAATCTGCAAGAGGTAAAGGAAACATAAATGCTCCTAAAACGTGAGTATTCTTTGTGGATGGAATGGTGTTTCAGGGGATGACATGGTAAAGAATAGCAGTCAACAAAATTGAAATGCTTATGACATTTTTTCTCTTTGATTCAAAAGATCAAGCTAATTTTTTTCCTCTTTTAAACAAATCTCTGCTATATTTTAAAAGAATAAAGGAACTGGGAATTCTTGGCTATGTTGCTCTAAAAATAACAATCTGTGAAAGTGCTGTTTGCTTGTATCTACATCCTGAGTAGCAAATCTTCCGTTTAACTTATTTCCTGGAATGACTATATATGAGAAGCTGCCAGGGTGTGAGTAATGTCATCAGGTTTCTCACAAGTTTACAACAGTAGGGAAATGTGTGTGTGTGTGTGTGTGTGTGTGTGTGTGTGTGTGTGTGTTACCATTGGAGACATGCACCTCCACATCTGGTGGAAATATATTTTGAGGTACTGGAAAGACCTTGGAGTCAGGGCTCAATCAGTCAGAGTGATGAATGTGTTGCCACAGGAATTAAATGTGAATTGTGAAGTTGGCAAGGAGGATTTTTTTTAACTGAAACCTCTTTTTTCTGAACAGATGATATTCCTCCCTGGATGATAATGACTATAACAACAATAAGTCAATGCTAGCCAGGTTAATGGCAAAATAATAGTTACAGTTAACATTGTACTTGTAGGGATTCTGAACGTGGAAATACACAGGGAAGTGTTCGTCTGTGAGAAAACTCCTGGGGGGTTACTGGCACTCTGTTTCCCATGCTTGGAATGCTTGGCAGTTGTTCTTAGAAGCTAGTAAGATAACTTATACAGGTGCAGCATCTAGTTGCTATGGAAATGTCCTTCATGAAGAGGCTCTGTGCTAGGGTCTTATCAGTCTGGACCTTGATTTCAGACTTTCAACTCCTGGGAAATAAGAAATAATAAACAATAATGTAGTTATGGAACTAACGACCTGAAATAATCTAATGATATAAATAAAGCTTGGCAGTTTGGCCTCTCTGCCATTCTGCCATCTTTCTTTCCTGTCTCTGCATCTTGTCTCTGTGTCCTTTTTTTTTCAATTTCCTTATAGTACTAACCTTGTACTATATGGAATATCTTTTTTTTTTTCTTCCCTTTTGGGTTACTGGGGGTTGAACCCAGAGTTCTTTACCATTGAACTATATCCCAGGCCCTTTTTATTTTGAGACAGGGTCAAACTAAGTCGCTGAAGGTCTCACTATATTGCTGAGGTTGGCCTACAATCTGTGATTCCCTGTCTCAACCTCCCAGGTCACTGGGATTGAAGGCATGCAGCTCCACATCTGGCAGCAATATCTTTTTTAATATGTCAATATATATGGCTTACAATGAGAAAATTTTATCTAAGAATGAAATTCCCAAATGTATTTGGCAAGTAAATATTTGCCAAGGTGTGGAAAATCAAGCTTCAGTGGACTTATTCTGCTACACTCTGCTGCACACTATAGATTAGCCATATTTGCTTCTCTCCTGGTGTTAGAAGATGACATTTTTGCTGCTAACTAATATATCTTCCTTCATCTCCCTTAGTTTTTCATTCCTATTAGCAAATTAACACTATGAGACTAAGTTACCTGTTCATTTACCTTTTAACTGCTATATATAAATTCCTTGAAGAATGTGTCACCATCGTAAATCCTGTGCTTTAAAAGTAGTAGCTTAATGCATCTGTCCTGTAGCAATTATTGCCATGGATGTGATACCCACTATTGCATAATAAATCCTTGCTATGATTACACCCTGTTAACATACTTAACACTAATTCTCATAACAGCTCTCCAAGAGAAGTATTTTTAATTACTTTTTAATATGATAGTGACTATTATTATGACTATTATTGATTATTATTACTGACCCTTTAAAAATAAAGGAGTAGAAGCTAAAAGAGATCAAGTAACTATTTATCACTTATACTACTAGTAATTAACAAAGCTGGGATAAATTTTGTGACTGTGACTGTGTACTGTTGAAGTACCTTTTGCATTTGTCAGATTAATGTCAAGTGATGAAGCCATGATTCTTTCTAGTTTTACTTAAGTTTTTTTTTTTCTCTTGCTATCCATCCTGAAGTTGGTACTATTGGAAAAGAAGAAAAAGAATCTCTAAGGTTACAAGAGGCTTTGTGAAAGCAGTCTGATCTTTTATCTCCTCCTGGAGTTTTCTACGTTTGCATACTTGTTTTGATTCTGCTGCTTCTGTTGAATGTCTCTTTCTTCTTAGAGTTCAAGTGCAGGAGCAGATGCCCATGTGTATACTCCTTTTAGGAGTGGCCCTTGGCCGTGGCTTTGGTTCTGCTCATCTGTTCAGGAAACCTGGCTTCACAAGGGCTCATTTGCTGGTTAATTGCATTCTCAGATCCTCTAAGAATGCAGGTGCACCTGCTCTCCACTTAACCATCTCTTTTGATCTCTCTAGAAATACCCAACTTTGATTATGTGAAAATCTTCTGTAACTGTACTACGTGCCTGGAAAGCGACTGAAAACTCCCATTGTAAGTGTTTTGCTCTGGAAAGAGAGAGAGAGAGAGAGAGAGAGAGAGAGAGAGAGAGAGGCGCACTATTTTAGGGCTTGTGTGTAAAGAAAACAAGAAAAAAAATGGAGTTTTTTGTTCTCTGTGTAATCCAGAGATAGGATTTGATTCATCTAATGTTTGGCAGACTTTAAGCAACTCTGAGTTGCACAGTTAACCTGTTAACACAATTTTTTTTGAACACTGCTCTACCATTAAATTTCTATTTTGCAAGAAATCACTTATTGCTGCTAGGAAATTAAGGGGAGAAAGAGAAATACAACTTCTTTTCTAAAGAAATACTACAGGGAAAAGAAACAAGGCAGAAAAATATGAGCATAAACTAATCAATATTGCCCTCAGAATTGCATCTCTGAAGCAAATATTTTTCTCTAAAGCTGCAATTATCGTCTATTTCTTCTTTTCTTAAGACTTTTCTGTAAATTATTCTAATGGTACTTACTATTTTCATTTTTGTTCTTGTTGTTCATGTTTCTGTTCTATCACCTTCTGCTTCTCCTTAAATGCCTAATGGGTAGGTATTCCTTTTAATGTAAAAATTCTATCACTCTCTATTTTATATTTTTTAAAAATAATTCTGTACCCCTCCTGGTACAAAAACCATGGTACAAAGTGGAGCTACAATAATTGATTAAATATGAATAAATACTTAGTTATCAAAGGCTTATTTATATAATCATTTATCCATTCATTCATGCATTTATTCATCAGGACAGCTTGAGTAGCTATTATGTGTGGGGTAAGATGCTGAATGTTAAAATGGAATTTTAGGGTAATTAAATAAAAAGTCACCAACTTGTCAGAGTCTTTATATTGATTGCTTTGGCTTATAATTTAAGTTCCTTATTATTTATTCATATTAGTAACCAAATTAATATACTTCTATGTAAACAAATGTTACTTTCTAAATTGCAACCAATTGATGGTAGTCACTGGAACAGATAGAATGCTATTTTTGTGAGGATGTTCATTGTATTTACAAGTAGTTCATGAAGAATATCTTCCTTCAGCTGCAAGGAATCTCATGAAAATCAAAGGGAGACCAGTGAAGAAAAGGAAAGGGACAAGGGGGAGGGAGAGGGGGAGGTAAGGGAAAGGGGAAATGCTGGGGAACAATATTGACCAAATTACAAACTTATACTGGGTCCATGTATGAATATGTAATGACAAATTCCACTATAATGCATAATTATAATAATGCACCAATAAAAATATGGGGAAAACAGAATACCCTCTTCTCCCAAATGAATCACAGATACATGAATTTAGGGTAGGTTAATATTTTATGTGCACCTTCATGTTATCTTTACAAAATGAAACAATTGTAAAATGTTTGTGTTCTCCCCTTTCTCTCCCCTTCTTCTAGAAAAGAGGGTTCAATATACTCAGCAAATCATAAAATCCTAACATTTGAAGGGAGATGGAAAGCCAGGATTCTAATAACTCACTAAATAAAGCCAGGATTCTAATAACTCACTAAATAATTAGTTAAAATTCTCTAACTGGATTCAGCCCATTTCCATTTGTGTCTGTTTGTTTAGAAACATTGGTCTTCTCTTTGTTGCTGGTTCTAATGTATACAATAACAACATTTACCCAAGAAGATGATGTGACCATTTCATAAGGCTTTGGGTATCATGGTTATTCTAGGATCTCAAAAATTTTATTTCTACCCCAAATAACTGTTGCTAAATTTCTTTCTTTACTAAAGAAGAAAAAAATGTTAATACTGGGTGACAACAGAACTCTTGCATTTGTTCAACTTCCTCTACAGTTTACTGAAATGATTTAACCATCCATGAGAACTTCTGTTTCTGATTTCAGATTAACCAGATTTCTTCTAAGGTGTCTATCTAAAGCCAAATGAAGCCATAGTTGTTATTTCTGTGATATGGAATTATATTCTCAGCCCAGAGGTACAGCATCTTCTTTCCCTTTTGGCACGTGGGCTCTCACATTCTTTTGGAGTCTCTAATTAGGCCATCTGTTTCAAAACCAGTCAACCAATGGGAATAGATATAGTTTTGTTTGTATTTGCTTGTCTGTTTTATTTTCATCCATGACATGTTCAATATGGCTTTTACTTGTGGTAACCTAAGTTCCTTTGTTTCTCTTCCAAATGAAGAGGCAGATCTTTTCCAATCATTCTTTTTCTTTATAGATACCAAGTGAAGGTTGAATTCTTCTCATTTTTTTTAATTCAATGCAAAACACTTTCTCAGAGTGATTAAAATGTGACATGGGAAGCTATGGGTCTCATAAATACCATCAAAAGAGTTTATATTAAAGAACATAATGTCTTAAGCAGTTTTGAGAGGACTATGTCTTTATTCCTGTAGACAACAGAGAAAAAGTTATTAATTAAGGCTATATAGTTACACCTATCCCATGTGTGGTCCAAGAAGTCAGAGGTTAGAATTCTGCAGGCCTGAGTGTTCTGCTAGTGCCACTTTCTTGAATGATCAAGTTACTTTAACTCTCAGGTCCTTCAGTTCTTTGTAAAGAGAGATGTTGGGTACATGAATTTTCTCTGAGCTCTTCTGTTTACCTTTCTGCATGCTCACTATGTTTCAGGGCTGCTTTAGAACTATTTGAGATTAAACTCAAAAAACAATTACTTCTGGATTATGGAATTTAATAGTTAAAACCAGAAGTATATATTATACATAGCAACTCAGGACTTTTCATGCATCTTTCCTGTCTGTAGAAAAGGTGCCATATTCTATTGTCATCAAAGGAAAGATTAGGCCCATCCCCCTTAATTAGTATTCAAAATATAAACAAGAGTTCCTGAGAGAGTGGCCACTAGACTTAATTTTATGATCATGTAAAACTTAGGGCCTCAATGATATGTGAATTTGAGTTTTTTTTAATCTTCATTTCTTCTATCAATTATTCTTTTTGTCAAACAATGAACATCACAAGAACATTTAGTTTGAAAGAAGTAAATCTATTTATTGTGATACCTGGACTGTCATTTCCTTTTAAAACTGGGATCGATCTCAATGAACGTGTTTGTCTTAGCCAAGTGCATTAGTGTCAACATTATGAACCATTTTCATTTGCTGTGAAGTTTTAAAATTTGATACCATCCCATGTATTGATTCTTGATTTTTCTTCTTGGATTTTAGGAGTCTTTTTGAGGAATTCAATTCCTAAAGTGACATGATGGAGTTTTGGGTGTATTTTTCTTCTAGTAGGTACAGGGCCTTTGGTCTAATGCCTACTGCTAAGGAAATAATCAAGAACATGTACAGAGAGCCTAAGGAATGAGAGAAAATCTTTGCCACCTGCACCTCAGATAGAGCATTAACCTTCAGGATATATAAAGAACTCAAAAAAACTTAACACACACACACACACACACACACACACACACACAAAGAAATACCCCGAAAACCCAATCAATAAATGGGCAAAGGAACTGAACAGGCACTTCACAGAAGAAAAAATATGGGAAATGCAAATTAAAACCACACTGATATTTCTGATATTTCATCTCATTCCAGCCAGAATGGCAATTATCAATAATACAAGTAACAATAAATGTTGGTAAGGATGTGGGGGAAATAGTACACTCATATATTGTTGGTAAGACTGCAAATTGGTACAACCTCTCTGGAAAGCAGAAAACTTGGAATAAAACCATCATTTGACCCAGTTATCCAACTCCTCAACTTATACCCAAAGGCCTTTTAAAATCAACATATTATAGTGATGTGGACACATAAATGTTTATAGTATCTCAATTCACTATAGCTAAGCTAGGGAACCAATCTAGGTGTCCTTCAACAGATGAATGGATAAAGAAACTGTGGTATATATACACAACAGAATATTACTCAGTCTTAAAGAAAAATGGAATTATGGTATTTGAGGGTAAATGGATGGAACTGGAGAATATCATGCCAAGTGAAATAAGCCAATCCCCCCAAACCAAAAGCTGAATGTTGTCTCTGATATGCAGATGCTAACACACAGTAAGGGGTTGAAGTTCATTGGACTAAACAAAGGGTAATGAAGGGAAAGAAGGGGAGATGGGAATAGGAGAGACACTAGAATGAATCTGACTTAGCTTTCCTATGTTCATATATGAATAAACAACCAGTTGAAGGTTATACTTCACATATGTATAATATGTCAAAATACAGTCTACTGTAATATATACCTAAAAAGAATGAATAAAAAAATCTAAAAAACCTTTTCAGGTGTAAGGATTTAGTATAAACAAAAATAAGAGAACCATTCTGTCAGTGATTTTTCCTCATCATCTCTATAGTGTTTTCCGTAAGCAGAGGCTCTCTACTTTGTAGACATGGGCTGTCTCACCTCATAACTAAATTGGCTAGACAATTTAGTTAATTTTCCTTTTTTTAAATAAGTAGCTCCTAAAATGGAAACATTTAAAACCTGTATAAATAAGCAAAAGAACTCGCCCTACATCCATGCAACCTTTCCTTATTTTCAGTAGTTCATATTTTGTCAATCCAAGAACTATTTTGTTTTGATTATTGCCAGAAGGTAATCCTACCCCCTGGCCTTTTGAGACATTGAATAAAAAATGAAAAAAAAAGTGAAATATGAAAAGAGAGCTCATTTGGAAGTTCTTGCAGGGAATGCAGCTACTCTCATACTCTTGACCAAAGAACAGTCTTCCTCCAATGGAGAAGGTCCTCCTACTCCACCAAGCCTACAGCTTCAGGAAGGAAAAACATGGAATGATGAGGGATGATGGGGACACACACTGGTCAGTCAGATCAGCCTAGTCAACCCTGGCAACCAGTGGGGTGACAGATGTCACAGAGTGATCACCCTCAGATTTGGAAAATAAAGTGCAGAGGATTCGTATTGGATGACAGCAGGCTGGTCTAACAACAAAGAACTTTATTGAAAAGGAGAGAGACAAGTGGTGGAAACACAACTTAATACACCCATCAGAGGTGAAAATTGGTCCAGTGAAGAGTATCTGGAGATTACACTTCTTTAAATAAAAAGTTACAGGGAAAACAGAAGAGTAGAGGTAGGGATATGTGTATGTAAGCAAGAACACTGTAAATTTAACTCAGTTTATTTGAGTGGTGCCTAGTTATGTTGCTACCTGGCATCCTGTGAGCTCACTATTTTCTGTAGGAATTACTAAGCAGGCAGCTTTTCTCAGGTATATACTACCTGGGCAATTCTGTGGCTACACCAGATCTTTCTGCTCCAAGGCCTCTTCAATAGAGAAAGTTGCCTGTATGCAGACTGTCACTCAGTACAAGATCATTCACTAACGTGGAAACACAGAAAACTGAACAATTCATGCAACCACCCTGGGCCTACCAGGAGAAAAGTTAATGAACATATATATTTAACAGCTTCCATAACATGGAATGCAATTTTGAAGTTGGATATTCTCATTCATTCTCAAAGGCTTCAGAATAATGTGACATCCAAAAGCCAACAGCACAAACAGTTCCACAGGGGTTCATTATATTGACTCCTTTCTCTTCCTGCCCCACACTCTCTGGTCATTCTTGCTCTCTGGATTAGATTTCCCAAACCAACTATGGTCATGAAAGCCAAGGTTCAGCTTCTTCTTTCTAAGGAATGTCTCATTCTGTGGAGGCTAAATATGTATATACAAGTATATATACAAATACATAAAAATATATGCATATATACACATATATGTATATATCATATTTAATTAAATATATACATTTCATATACATATATGCATACACATATATAAAATACTATCATCTATTATGTGTACTAAATATGTACATTTATATGCATATATAAATTTAGGTACATGTTAAATGTATAAATATATAGACATGTGCATATATAAAATGTATTATTGAACATATAGTATGTATATTAAATATGTGCTATATGTACATATATACATATTAAATATATAAATATATACACATAATGTACATATCTGTCTAAAAATGTACATAGTTATATATATCTATATATTTATATATAAATGTATATATTTTATATAAACATGCATATATTTACGTATATGCATATATATGTGTGTATATATGCATAAATGCATTGAGAACTGATTATGTTCTTCTATCTTTTTTGAAATCTGGCCACATTATTTATTCAATTCCCATCTTATCATGAAATAAGAATATTATTTCTTTTTGTCAGTCTTTGCAATTGATACATAAAAAGGAAAGCACTTCCCAAAGACCAGAATTAAATGATTTTGTATTCAATATTTTTCACAAAAATTGTTTCTGATGCAAATAGACTTTCCACACAGCAATCAAGTTATACTTACCCTGGTAATTATATCTTTTTCTTTAAAAAGTTGTATTTATTATTAAGTAAACATTCATTTAAAAATGAGTTGTCTCCCATGTAAGATAAAATGTAGCATGAACAATTGTCCTCAAATTTTCCATATTGGTGGGTGCAGTTTAGAAATGTTCTTTTTCCCAAAGCTCTGCTTTGCCAACTTGCCTTTAGAGACAGGTTATGCATCCTTTGTTACACTTCTACTTTGGTTCAGTCACTGAGAACTATTAATGATGTATATCAGAAAACAACTTGGTATCACATTTTAAAAATCTTAAAGATATACATTCATCTGGGGATGCAGTTAGGAGTAAAACACTTGGCTGGCATGTTTAGGCTCTGGGTTCAATTTCCAATAGAGAAAAAAATTTTTATAAAGATGTACCTTATACATTGAATTCATATATTAAATTATCATACTATATCACATAAATTTGTATAATTTTTGTGTCAATCGAAAATAAAAAGTTTTTAAAATAATACAAATCCAAATGAATAGATAATGTATACTAAGACTGAGAAAAAAAGTTCAGTGATTTATTGCAGGGGTCCATGTCCTTAATTTGAATAAGCTCTGACAATGTTTGAAGCTATTAAAAAAACTATCATACATATATTTACTATATGTATGTAATATATATACACATACATATATATACACACACAGAATATGGAAATTCTAAAATATTATAAAAAGGAAATACTTGCAATAAAAAGTTAATATTTCAATTTTTTTGGTAACTTAAATATATTTAGTCAATTATATTAATTTCAAAATTATTCTATATCTTGGTTGTTCATTAACAGTCCAAAATTGAACTACTTGTGATGCAAATAGAAATTTCATTACAGGTTAAAGCATCCCTATTTAGGTGCTGTAATGAGAGCTTGGGTGTTTCTTTTCTTTTCTCATTAAATGGGCACTTAATAGCTTTCTCCAACTTCTAAGACACTTCCGGGACAAAAATACTTTCCAGTAATAATATGAGTCTCATAATAATCCTGTGCAGTAGGCAGCACAGGGATCATAATTCCCATTTTGCAGATGAAGGAAAGGATACTCATAGGAACTGAGATTTGTTGAAGAACACAGACACCTTCAGGCATTAAAATATTATTCAGTTAACTGCAAATTGCACTGGTATAAATTATCTTCTCATGTTGAAAATAAGCAAGTGGCTCAATTAGTATATGGCCAGTTATTGACTTAGCTGTGTGTGGATTTTTTTTATGTATAGGTAGTTTTCTCATGCCCAATGCAAGGTCATCTGCAAGGATCCTTGGGTCCTGATCAGGACAGTGTAACAGATAAGGAAATTTGTTATAATTGTGGACAATGGAAAGAATTATTAAAAATGCAGATGTGTGGGATTATACAAGATGTGTAGAATTCATAAGTGTTTAATCAAATCAGTTGAACAGGATCAATGACTCAAAATCAGATAGGCAAAAATATCATGGTTATATGAAGTTCCAGTATTCAAACAAAAGGAGAAAAGAGATGATCAGGCTTGATCTCAATTCCAGGAATATCACCCTAACCATGATTGCCATCATTAGTAATTGAATTCTCATTTTAAATTAGAAAGATAACTGAGCATATTGTGTAAATCAGACATTTGAATGCCCACAGCCACCTAAACATCAACTAGACTTGATCTCAATTCCAGGAATATCACCCTAACCATGATTGCCATCATTAGTAATAGAATTCTCATTTTAAATTAGAAAGATAACTGAGCATATTGTGTAAATCAGACATTTGAATGCCCACAGCCACCTAAACATCAACTTTTAGGTCCCCTCAACCTTCTTCATAACATAGTTTTGTTTACTACCCATTTCATACACTCATCAAGGTAGTTAACTCTTGAGTTTTTATCATCAACTTTACAAATAATTTAATAGAAGTTGAGAATGGTTGTGGGACATTTCTAGTTTATTTAGCTTTTAGGAGATAAAACAGAACTCAAAGTTTGGTTATTAACTGTGTGCCATTCTTTCTCTTGACCCTGTTAACTAGATAATTCAACTATAACACAAAGCAGCTGCACACACACTGATCTTGAAGACTAAGTCTCCTCAATTCAGACAGATAGTAATTTTTTTTAGGTTTTAATTATTTTTTTATTTTATTTATTCTTTTCAGATATACATGACAGTAGAGTGTACTCTGATGTATTATACATACATAGAGTGTAACTTATTGTAATTGTGACCCTTTCTTGTATTTGTACGTGATGTGGAGTTTCACTGGTGGTTTATTCTTATATGGACATAGGAAAGTTACATCAGATTCATTGTACTCTCTTTCCTAATCCCATACCCTTACCTTCCCATCATTTCCCTTTGTCTAATGCAGTCAATTTTTATTCTTCCCTTCCTCCCTCTTACTGTGAGTTAGCATCTACTTCTCAGAGAATAATTGGTCTTTGGATTTTTTGGGATTGGCTTATTTCATGTTCCATGAGAGTTTCCAGATGGTAAGTTGTTCAGTTGTGCTGCCTTGCCTTACACGAGGACTCCAAAACCTCTACCTAAGACAATGGGACTAATTCTAGACCTACCTTGCTCACTTTTGCCCACCCTCATTTGCAAGAATCTAAGAGGAATTACTAAGGGATCCCTTGCACTCTTTAAGATTTCCTTAGCTTCCTTAGAATTCAATATGGCTGATGTTCTGGAGTAGAAATAATCTCCACAGCCTGGTAAATCTAACAAAACCAATTCCTCTAAATACGACATGCTTTCAAGTAGTGAAGAAAAATAATTCCTTTGGTTACTCATAAAGCTTCTCAATTAGGCAGGCAAGGTGAGAAATTAAAGTCTGCCTGCCTCGCCAGTCTTATATAATATTCATTAAGATTTTAAGTCCCCATGATAGATTTCTTTGTTAGCATTTTCCATTATCCTTTCTTTATGGTCATTCTTCATTCAATTTTCAATCTATGTGACAGTACTTGCAGCTAAGGTAATTTGAATTAAATTTTCAAGCAAAATCTCTTTGAGTTTGTGTTTGTGAATTGCTATCAACTCGTTTTATTATGATCAAGATATTTGCTATCTGCTCTATTCCTTTATTCACTAATTTAGTGAGTTTATCAAAAAAGCAATCAAGTTTGTCTGGCATAACGTGTTCTTTATAAATTTAGCATGGCCCCAGAGAATGAATCTGCTATTTATTAACAAAGTAGGCAATAGAAGCACAAGGGTTTTTCCTTTCTTTTTTCTTTTCTTCTTCTTCTTCTTTTTTTTTAACCACACTCCTTAAGGGGACAGCTGCAGAGACTGATTTCTAGTTTGAAAGAGGAATTCACAGTCTGTTCTCTGTAAAGGGCTAGGGCCTCTGAGGCAAGGGGTGAGTCTCCTCAAACTCACATAGAAATCTCAAGTTTTGAAATAGAGTGGGTTTACAAAGGGCCATATCCCTGCGGTAAATCAAGGGCCTTGAAGTGTCTTGGATGTGGCATCTGAAATTCTGGTCAGAACCACAGGCCGTTCAGACCAAAGCTCACAGTGAGAGGCCAAGCTTACAGCCAGGCTTATTGCAATGCTAGGGGACCAGAAAGTTCCTGCCATCTGTCACACACTTTATGTATTAACCTTTTAATTGGTTTCATCATATTTTTTTTTCTGGGGATCTATTAAATTCAATTTCCTTAAAGGAATCTTACTTTGTTAAATGGGTTCTGAAAAATCTCATCTTTTTTCTTTTTGTTTTTGTTAAACTAAGGAAGGACATGATTAAATGAAATAAAATGTTTGAAAACTGCTAGTAAACAAATAGGTTCATTTGTAGATTAAATGGTTAATATGAAAAAAGCCTGCAATAGTTAAGTGCTATTTATATAATTTTAACAAACTTTGAGTTTTTGCTCACATAAATGCAGATACAGCAAATTAAGAACTAGGAATATTCTTTTGAAAATATCTTGTGATGAATCTAATAAAGTTGACTCTATTCCCATATTTTTAGAAAAAGAAAAGTATATTTCTGAAGTGCTGTTGAATTTGAAGGGCTTTTAATTATTAATTCAATTAATCTGAACTTTAGAAATACCAATTTTAGATATCATCTGTTGTGTCCACTAAGACACATACATTATATATGTGTACACACACCCTGACATATATTGATTATATTGTCTTTTATGTTGTAATAATGTAATTGTCATAATTTATTAAGAATCTTAGAACACCCTATTAAGAGTGCAGGAGACCAGAAAGGTGTGTACACCATTTTCACTACCTTTCTTTTGACCAGAACTCAGTCATATATCCTGAACATGATTTCAATGAAGAATAACGCATATAATCTGTCTCCAAATTTGCAAAGAAAATTATGAGCAATTTGTCTCAGTGTCTACCAATGTCCTGAAATAAACCAGTTTTATATGTTCCTATATGGGTGATCTAGCTTACTAAGGGTGACAGAACACAGACCAACTGCAGAATCATGGAATATTGGCCTTGCAATACACATTAAAGATAATCTAGCCAAGAGGGTAACATTTTAAAAAAATGGACTCCTATACTCAGGAGTGGGATGGTAGAAAATAAATTAAAATTAGATAGTTAAAATAAAAACAAAAGACAGAAAAAAAAATCCAGAATCTTTGATTAAAGGTACGCACCCTTGCCTGAGTGTGGTGGCACTCATCTGTAATCTCAGTGGCTAGGAGGCTGAGGCAGGAAAATTTGAGTTCAAAGCCAGCATCAGCAATTCAGCGAGGCCCTAAACAACTCAGTGAGAACCTGTCTAAATTAAAAAAAAAAAAAAAATGGACTGGAAACGCGGCTCAGTGGTTAAGTGCCCTGAGGGTTTTAATTATTTTTAAGATATGTATTCTTTGCAAAACAGGACATAATTATGCACCCATTCAAAGAAGATGCTTTAAGAAAGCTAAACCTTATATCCTAAATTTCAAATGCTTTGATTACCAAGGAAATGATCTGAGCTCATGTTTATAGAACAAAGAGGACTTAATTCCATAATCTCTTTGTGGTAGTTTGTAATCTATAAAGAAATATCAACTTGACAATGAATATTTATGCTACTTCCAGTAGTATTACCACTACTATGGCTTTTAGGTGGTTTAGATATGAAGAAGTCTAAAATGGGCAAAATTATTTTATAATCATACAAAATATTTATTTTTATGAATAAAATAATATTTAACAACTAAAAATTTAAAGTATTATTGTAACTACTTTAATTACAAATCAGTTGTATTTTATGAATCTTGTTAAGAAACTTGGGGTCTAATCAGACATGATGAAGATTTGGGCCTAATTTTTCCTCTATTAGGCATAGTCTCTCTGGTATAATTTCTAGGTCCTTAATCCACTTTGAGTTTTGTGCATAGTAAGAGATAGGAGTTTAGTTTCATTTTGATGCATATGAATTTCCAGTTTTCTCAGCACCATTTGTTGAAGAAATTATTTTACTTCCAAAGTATGTTTTTGGCTCCTTTGTCTAGTATGAGATAACTGTATTTATGTGAGCTTTTTTACTCTGTTGTGAAAATATATAGCATTTATCACCAACTTTGATAGTAACAGTTAATTAGATTTAGTTTACACTAATATGACATCCCTTTATAACTAAGAAATGTTTTAAGTTTTATTTAGTGTTCCTCATCAATCATTTTTTCTATTATTTTAATTCAATGGGACATTATCATTTCTCTCTCATTTACATATAGATAATTTGAAACATGTAGGAGAGTTAAGTAATGTTTTCCAGACCCAAAATCTACACTGCTTGGACTCCATGCAAGAGTAGGCTTTGGACTTGTCTTCAAAACTATTTGGGCTCAGTCAGGATATCAAATTTTCCAGCTAAATGCAAAGATATTTCTTTAACTAGAATGATGAACATCTGCAAAAACAAAACCAAATATATTATTCAGTCTTTCAACTGACAAGTGGATATACATCCTGACTTTTGGTTTCCAGGAATTAATTATGAGAAGATTGGACTGAATTTTGGACTGAATTTTGAACCAGTTTTCCATCACCTGCTTTTTGCATGGATGACTCATTTCCAAATAATACCCTGTATTTATCCAACATACCTCTTGTATGTAGTGCCTGAGGTATTCAATACCCTAATGAGTTTGGACCAAATAAAAAACCGACATAACAACATTAGAAACAGATGTTTTCCTATAAGATCTTTTGATTAAATTGGAGAAAATGGTATTATCATGCATTAAAAAAAATTAAGTCAACTTATTTTTTAAAGAAATCCCACTCTAATACCAAATTCTTCTTGTCACATCCAATGAACTTGCTGGTATGAGCTGTGTCACCATAACTCAATTACATTTTGCTTTTATTATATTACAAAAATGATTTACATCCAATTATTTTATGTCAGTCTAATTATTAAAATGAGGTGGGCATCACACAATACTATAAAGTGGTTTTTATATGTAGATAGAAAGGAATGATATAATACAAATACATGCATTTTGCATAATGTTTTCAGCATCTACAAATATTGTATTCTCAAAGGCAGCTACACAAATTTTCAAAAACAATATAAAATTTCAGTACCCTTTGTGGAATTATAAGCACCATAGTGACACAGATCATGTGGAACATTGGGGAAATAAAACCACATAGTGACTAGTTTTTCACAGCTTTCTTTTTTGCAGAATTTACTCAAATCCCAGAGAACGAACGAACACACACACACACACACACACACACACACACACACACACACACACTGCTATGTTTTTTAAACTTAACACATCTACAGGCTTTATTAAGTAGTGAGCTTTCTGAGAAATATCAAAGGAGCTGTTTTCTTCCCAAGTTTAAATACTATCTATAACATTATCTCTACTTACAACGACCAAATAAAAGAAGAAGAAAGAAAATGGGGGGAAAGATCAGCTCTCCCAAAAGTATGCTTATTGTCAAGTGTTTTGGAATATCTTTTGTGTTAGAGTTGGGATCATCCTCCTGTGCCTACTTTAAGCCATAGTTATTCCAAAACTGTAGAAAGAAATTTCACACATCACAACTCAAATGTGAAAATATAGTTGTAATTGCTTTCATCTTGCTCCACATCCCTCTCTTTCTTAGTCACAAATGGCAGGAAAGGCTCAGATGTATTTAAAATTAGGTTATTTTGACCTTTTCTGGTTTGATTTAATACTTTTAAAATGGTTTATCACACCATTTAATTTTTTCATAATGTATTTAATTATGTATTCATATACATCATTGGTGATTCATGTAATTATTTATTCTCTGGTAATTATCCAATACCATTACCATTTATTTATTTATTTTACAGCTCCTTTTTTTTCTGTTCTGCTTGTTGAAATGTCTTTGAGGTTGCCTCCTATGGCCTATTGATATATCTTTTTAAAAACACATTATTTTCTGGTAGTGCAAAAATATTCAGTTTGTATGTTTCCTGTCCAAATTCTAGAATCAATGCTTTCTGCAAAGAGTCTCCTGTATCTCTTTTCATTAAAGAAGTATATTTATCTGGGCTCAATGTGTGCTCATTCTATTTGAGTATTTCTTCTTGTAGTATCCCCTTAGGAAATGGACTTAGGAAAACATGTATGTAAACATAAGTTCATACATGTACATTTAAACTTATATATGTATATATATTCACATATAAATATTTATATTTGTATCATTCCACTAAATCAATATGGGTTTACACTGATGTGCCTGACTGTGATCCAGCATCACAGGATTTAATCTTGTGTTCTTCTTACTTGTGATGTCTTTCTTTAACAATCAAAAATCTAGCACTAATTATGCAATTATTTTAACATTGAAATAAATGTAAAGTTATGCCAGAATTACTAACTAGTACCCCTATGATAAACAGAATTACAAGTATATTAGAGATTTTTTTCTACACTTCTCTTGGTATTTACCGTTGTATTTTGTGAAAACATTATTTTCCATAATTATTTGGGTTAGATATTATTTCCCTTATATTTTGCAATATGTTATCTTATTTGTAGTAGATGCATTTATGATAATCTGCCTTGTATCCTGTTTTCCCCAGTAAACTTTTGGTTTATTTATTTATTTATTTATCTGTTGAGTTCTAGGGCCACTTTCTAGGTGTTGGGAGGAGTGGATTTCCTAAGTAGATCACCATGTCATCTATTGCTCAACATGTCATCTATGTCAAAATGAAAAAGCTTTTACTATTATTTTTTTTTGCAGTTTATGTTTTTTTCTTCATCTTTCCTTTTCTTCCCTAATTGCACTTGGTAGGGCTATCAGTGTGAAGAAAGAGTAGAATCAAGAGAACTTCTTTGACTAGATATCAAACAGAAGAAAAGTAACCACACTATCAGTACTGAATATGTTCTAGCTATCAATACTCTTCATTAATTTCTTCATATAGTTATGTGTCTTACAATCTATTTTTAAGTCAAACATGCATTACAGGGCATTAGATGCTAAGTGAAGATTATCTTTTAAAATCTATATACCTGAACATGTCTTTGTTCTCCATGGCTTTGGCATTTGGATTTGTTAATCTGCTTTGGAGTTGAACTCGGTTTCATGCTTTATTGCATTTAGATGAAGGAGAACTACAAAGGCTGATTGCTCACTTCTGGATTCCCACTGATTTCCAAAATTACCTTTATGTGATATTAAATAAAATGATTGTAAGATGTTCTATTTTCTTCCATTAAAAAGTATAGCCTCTTTTCCTAAACTTAAATCTGGGCTGGCTTTGCTACAATCTGTGAGTATAGAAAGTGGAAATGATAGACCTATTCCTTAAGAGAGCTTTTCACTGATGCTCATAGGAACTCTGAAATCATTACTGTGTGTCTGAGTCCAGGGAAATTCGCTACAGGATTCAGGACATATGTCCATGTTAAGTCCTCCTGTCCTCTCAACAACCATCAGCTGTTGCAATACCTTCAGTCACTGTTTGAAGAGTGTCATTAGCCAAAACCAGAATAAAAACTGTCCAACTGAACACTGCCTGAATTGCCAGTCCACAAAACTGACCACAGGATGTATGGTAGCTACAACAGACAAGCAATTTCATTGCCTTATTTGTCTTCTATTTCCAGCACAGAGAACTAGAAGGATTTTTTTCTTTGCTTTGGATTACCATCCCTTTATATTTGTTCTTTCCCTAGCCTGTGGGTCTTATCTTTTGATTACTGAAATTAAATGTTATAACATTGAAAACTCTGGTAGTATATCTCCACAGAGCCCACTTTCAAGACAATTGATTCACTGTAGACAATCTGTCTATATAATTTAAAATTCAGACTTAAGCAATGAACCATTTGTCTGAGCTTGAAATCCTGAGCAGTGAACACATTGATTTCAATTGGTAGAGAAAGCGGGTCGTATGTGGACTAATGATCCATGGAGCATTGGCTCAATATCACATCAGTATTATCCATATTATCATTTGCTAACCACAGTGGTTCTTTTCCATTTATATCCATCACTAATTCATGACTTAGGATTCTTTCCTCTCCTAATTTGATCTTACCTGAGGCTGTTGCAGATATTTATTCCCACAAAGTATTAAATAGCCTTACAAAATCTGAAATAGTTAGTTACCAAGTTAATCACTACCAACTTTACATTCTTAGTTTGTAATCAATACTTCTTTACACCAAATGTTAACTTCTCTTGTATGATGTGACAGAAGCTCCTTAAGGGGACAATTTTCTTTGTCTACATAGGTGTAAGTGAAAGGGATTGCAGCTGCTAGGTCTCCAGAATTATATGAAGAAAATGTGTTTTATAAACATATCTACCAATGTTCTGTCATTAAAAACATGTTTTCTTCAAAATTCTCACATCATTGTCAGGATGAAAATCCAGATTATCTTATGAAGCCATATAGTATGTGGCTTCTGACAAATTTACTAACTTTATTAATAATCACACCCAATTACATTAAGTCCTCAAAAGCACATTCACTCCCTGCACACACAGTGAGCAACACATATCTATATATTTTATGGTGGAACTGTTTTCTGTCTTGCTTTATATGACAAATTCTATACATATTTTCAAGATAGAATGTCTCCATGACTTTCCCAGGATCACAGTAAACTCTTGTTTTCTCTGTGATATCAGAATATGGGCATGTAGTTCCATAAACACATTCTACAAGGCATGACAATTGCTCATTCACAAGTTAAATTATTGGGCTGGGGATATAGCTGAGTTAGTAGAGTGCTTGCCTCTCATGCAAGACCCTGGGTTCAAGCCTCAGGACCACACACACACACACACACACACACACACATACACACACAAACACAAAATTACAAGTTAAATTATTTCAAGGTCAGAGGCCTACTCACATTATTATTCATTTAAAGGAAACCTGGAACATAGTGGTCTTACTGTTTTCTAAAGTTAAAGAGCCAAGGCCATAGTTACATATATATATATATGTGTGTGTGTGTGTGTGTGTGTGTGTGTGTGTGTGTGTGTGTGTGTACATATGTATATATACATCATATATACATATATACACACAACGCATATATGAAACAGAAATGAGTATTACATTTTGGGTAAGAAGAACAAACTCTTTGAAGCCCTGGAGTTGCTCTTGCAAATGTGTTCCAATTTGTTATTATGAAGTTATTAATCTCTAAGATTTGTCATTTATTAATATAAAGCTATATATTGGCTATAAGTCAAACAAATGTAATTAACATTAGCCAAATGTCAATCAAGAGTCTTAGAACAAAACTGTCAATTGCAGCAATAACTTATATTGGATGCTTCTGTTTTTTTAAATGATTGATCATAGGAAAGAATTGACATGACATCAAGAACATGAGAATTGAAAATTTCCCCACTACATTGTTTAGTGTATGTTTTTCTATTTGTCTCTCTGGTTCCTATTCTCCTATATTTGGGGTAAAAACCTGGTTTTCGTTAAGGGTTTCAAATCTACCCTACTCTCGTTCCCTGGCTTTTGAATTCAGACCATTCCCACTTCATTCCTATCCCATTTATAGGAACTAAATCATCTAGAAATGAAAAATCAAAGTCTGATTCATACATAGACAACTGAGCTGAAGCAACCCGGTAAAATAAATTATGAAATTTTAGAAAGAAAACAGAAAACCAGTCTTTTCTTTGTGAAGAGATACTAGAAAATAATTCTACCGTTTCTACTTTATCTGAAATGAAAAAAAATTGCGGCTGGAATTGAAACATCCAAGTTACCATTGTGGGAGGAATACACAGAATTTGCCAGAGATATCATCTAGAGTTGGAGAAATGAACTGGTATCTTTCCATTTGCACACATAGACAGCATTATGATCATTACTATATACATTTATCTTTGCAATGTGACTTTGCATTAACAGCATGAGTTGATTTCCACCACATCTTTAATCCAGATTGTGCATATGACTTTCTTTGACCAATGGAAGGAGATAAGATTGAAATTGGGCCTCAGGATACCTTATATTTTTCTACTCTTCTCTTGGTATCCTGACAAATCATGTGATTAGACCTAGTCTTAGCTTACAAAATGATGAGAGAGATCTGCCCAGTCATTCCTGCAGCCTAGTCTGAGAAATTCAAAACCACAAATCATTTAGCCAAGTGGCTACAGAACCATGACCAAGAGTTGAGATCAGTCAAGATGAGAATTGCGTAGCAAGACAGATTCAATCACTGATGTACATCATCACAGGATTAACTGTTGACTTTTTAGCCAGTAAAATTTAGGATGGTCTGTTATGCAGGAAAAGCTGATCCCTTTACCAATGTGAAGGAGAGAAAGCATGATATTATTGCTTAACTCCTAAATTCCTCTTTCCCTAGACTTTGTACTTTCGTTGAGTACTAAACTCCTTTTTTTTTTACCTTAATCTGATATAAATTCCAATTTTCTGACAATTGAAATGGAATAAAGATACTCGTTGATTTCCCTACTAACCAATGTGTGCCCCTAATTTCCATCCCTCCAATCCAATCTATCCACTGCAAATGCAAACATATTTCTTGGTTTCATGAAATGCTTCTGTGACCCTCAACATCTTCTCAATACATTTGGAAGTCTTTAAGTGGTCTTTTTCAGTTTTTGCTCTATATAATTTTTGACATTAATTGTCAGCAGTCATTACTCACATACCCTTCACACCAGGAAAGCTATCTTAATCACTGCCATTAAAAGCATTGAAAACTCTACTATGCTACTGCACATTTATGCTTGATACTATCTTTGTCAGAAATCTTCTTATCCATTTGTCTTCCTTCCTAACTCATTCCCATTTTTAAGAATTTCTTCTTTAACGACATTTCATAAACATCACAGGCTTTGAAAAGAGATGATATTCTGTGCTGTAATTTTGCTGGCATAGTGCTGAGCTAATGCTGTCATTACAGAAGACTGTGCTAGATGAATTTCTTTCCCCCAAGAACGTGGAGCAAGACTTGTCATAGGTTGGTGTCACACATGGTTTGATGAATACACATACAGGTATACCATCCAGATATCATTCAATGTATTTACGTATATATTTTATGAGATTTAAACCTTTTAAGGTCTGACATTAATGACTGATCATCTTATCCATTTAAATGATAAGCAATTAGTAATAAAATTACTTAACAGTGAAATATCCTAAATGTAAGTTTAAACCAAATGAAAAGATATTTGGAGGACAGTCAAGAAAGCAGATCTGTGAGACTGAAATTACCACTAGACAAATTTATTAATTGCAGACACTTAAATATATCACAATATAAAAAAAACCCCTGAAAATAAAATGCAAGGGTTATCCTCTTCCTGTGATTCCTTGAACTGCTCTCTGTATAATTATGGGATATGTTTCTCATTTTGCATTCTTATTTTCATAGAAATTAGCATCTGTCCTTCTTTAATTAGGACACTCTACATTCTTCACACTTGTGGTTTTTAATAATTTTACCCAGTGCTCTATGCTGATTACATTTTTTAGCTTCACAAAATTAGATTTTTCCAAAGCCTAATATTCTTATAGTATTAGGCTCTTGAAAACATTTCTTTCTCTATGTAATTTGAGAAGCCTTTTGAAATGATAGAAATGGTTTTAAATGGAGCTAGAACATATCCAAAAAATCATCTAGGGGAATTCATAGGTGGAATGTCAGTATAAAATAAAAAAAAAAAAAGAGGAATCAGTGCCACTGTGAACCCATTTTAAAAAGTTGACAACCTTTGGGAGAAAATTACATTTTCAGCAGGTAGCATACAAATTAAACTCTGCATTTATACTGCATGTATTCAAATTTTCTAAAACAGAGCTGTATTTATAAGAAAAATTAAATCAAATTTATAAAACAGTTTAAAATTAAATCAAATTTATAAAACTCAAAATATATATCTTTGCTCATAAAACAGCTACAAATTGTTTAATTTTATCTTTTTAGACTTTTGCAAGGTTCCCTTGTCATATACAGTCATAAACATTTGGGTTATCACTGTCAAAATGCAGCAAACAATTATTCTCTTTTTCTTTTACTGTATGTGATGATTAAGAGGGCTCCTAACTCAAAATGTGAGATAAACTTCCTATTAAATTATAAGTTCACAAAATATTAATTCTTTTGTAGGTATTTCACTTAATGTACCTCCTAGAGCAAAGGCAACCAAATATATGTTACATAATGCAAAATGTATTACTTTCTCCAGATTAATACCTATTCCACAGCTACTGATCAGTACGGGAGAGTAAGATTAGATTTGGGCTCAGTAACCCAGTCTTGTTTCCAGAGATCTTAGGAAAAGCTTTTGAATCTTTTAGTCTCCTTGTTCAGCTGTGGAGTAAAGATAATGACTTAAGTCTTGACCACAAAACACGGTTGTTTTCAAAGAAAAACAGTGATCAGTGGTTTGAAATATTCCATCTCTTATTATATATGAAAAGGAATATGAAAACTGAAATGTTTGAGAGCCTTTTTGTCTCTCCAAAATCTGTGGGTCATGAGATGATATCTCTCATGACATTGATGAAACACAGGATCTAAATGTTATTTTACTATATACAATATATGTGTCTCTCTCTCTGTGTGTGTACATGTGTGTGTGTGTGTGTGTGTGTGTGTGTGTAAAACATTTAATGGCACTGTTTAAAAATTCAAGATTAACATTTTCATAGGTTTCATCAACCTGAAGGCACACAAATGTCATCGATGTACTTGTTATTTCTATTTATTGGAATGTTGCCATTCAGTGCTGAAATAAAATAAGGAAAAAAAGTCACGTTATAGAAAGCAACCTAAAACGTCTAAATCCAATAAGTAAAGAAAAACAATTAAAAGTAAAAGGTGTGTGTGTGTGTAATCACATCCAAAGAGCATAATGGTGAAAATTGCAAAATCAAATAATATTGAGATAAAACATGAGGCTTCTGGTTCGACCATTCCCATGGTTGATCACCTCCAACATAATGTCTCCCAAGTCCTCATAAAATGAAAATAAGTAAATATTAATACAAATAAGGCCTATACATTTGAAAACTGAACCCTGATGTCTCTGCACAAGGAATAATCATGTAATGACAAAAACTAGAAAGGATTCTATAGAGCAGGCATATTATTATAAAAAATTTCTCAGATACTGCCATGTGAAATCAAAGGCTGCCAAAAACATGAGGGTAAAATAGTTCATATTTCCTCTATCACTTTTACCTGGCAATAACTTGCAGATAAATGGATACTTATCTCTCCGCTAGAGAACAATTGTGCAGTTTGCTGGAATCCTATTATGTCTCTCCATTCCAGTCTGTTCTGACCTGTTTAAAGATAAGTTAATTGAGAGAGGAGTGGCCAATAGTCTTTTGAAATTATTTCAACATAATAGAGACTATGTCTTCTTTATTTCTGATAATTGCTACTGAAGAACAAAATTTGCATTGGTATTGGGCTTCTAATAAAGATTTATTATAACATAAGTGCAAAATTTTATCAAAAACATAATCAGAAAAATAATAGGCATGTAAATATTTCCTGTATTGCTCTTACTTCTGCTAGAGGAAGACCCATCATCTTTCTGAAAAGAAAAGAAAAAAAAAAACAAACATGGTTACCCTCACAGGAAGGTAAATATTCCTGTTACCATCACAGTATTCCTCATAGAAATGCTACATTCTAGCTTATTAACTCATCATTTTATCCTTGTTCAATTTTTCAACATTTGATCTCCTGCCCAACAGCAAGCAACATAGAAGGGTTTTAATGCTAATGCAGAGATTATAAAACAGATGACATTTAGAAACCCACTCTAAAATAAACATTTCATTTTAAAAAGAAACAGGAAGCAGAGAGAAGGCAACTGATATTTTAAACACATGTATTCCCACAGGTGTCATCATTCACACCATCCACAAGCATTGGGAGTAAAATGCTCATCTGTCTCCTTTCTGTGCATTTTGAGTTCTGAAAATGACAGTGAGCACTCTGAATTTCCATGAATGTACAGTAGTTAAGGAGACATGCTCTGCAGTCACTGTAGATCCATATTCCAAGCCCTTTGTTGTAGACCTCTAAAACTCTGGGAATATGATATGATCATTTAGTGTCTTGCCTTTTCTCATCTGGGCAACGGGGATACAATTAAATCCACTTCCTGGAACTGGTGTGACCATAAAAATATTAAATACATAAAAGTTGCTTAAAATTGTGCCTGAAGGTGCCTATAAATGTATTCAAAAATGTTATCTATTCTTCTATGGTCTCAAAGACCAGAATAATATCTGGATTATTCTTCATTTTCTCTATTTTTTCTTTTACTTCAATCATTTGTATTTAATTTTTTTCCCTATCTGGCCATGACACAATTACTTTGAGGAACATAAAGGTCAAGGACTATGTAAAACACATAGCTTGACTAAGCACGGTGGTACACATTGTAATCTCAGAGATTCAGAAAGCTGAAGGAGGAGAATGGCAAGTTTGAGGCCTGCATCAGCAGCTTAGTGAGACTTCATCTCCAAATAATAAGGTAAAAAAGGTCTGGGGATGTCAATCGATGGTAGGGTGCCTAGTTCCCTGGATCAATCCTTATTATATTTGGAATTTGTCATGCCCCACCCCACCAATAGCTCATGTGTAAGACACTGCAAGAAAGTTAAAAGTGAAATGATTGGGTAATGAGAGTTGTAACTGACTCAGTGCATTAATTCACTGTTATGGATTAACTGGTTGTACCTTTAAGCAGGTGGTAGTTGATGGAGGAGGGGGTCATTAGAGACCTGTCTTTGGGGTTTATATTTTGTCCCTAGCAAGTGAAGATCTCTTTGCTTTCTGATTGCCGTGTCCTGAGCTGTTTTCTTCCTCCACACCCTGTGGTCATGATGTTCTGCCTCACCATGGGTCAGCGCAAAGGAGTTGGCTATCTATGGACCAAGACCTCTGAAACATTGAGTGCCAAATAACATGTTCCCTCCTCTAAGTTGTTCTTGTCGGACCTTTTTTTTTTTTTTTCCAGTGATGAAAAAACTGACTAAAACAATTCCCAGTGATACAAAGGAACAACAAAAATAACAGACACCTTGACTAGGTTTTGAAGCTGGCCTCCTTCATACTGGAGTTTGAGACGTGATCAAAGACAGAGTATTGAAGGGGAAAAGCCAAACCACAAAACCAGAAAAACTTTCCCAACTCTTCAATCTGAATGTGCTATGGAAATGAGATCTTTACTCTAAAATAATCTATCGACTTTCAGAATTTACATACCACATTTTTTTATTCATTTATCTGTTGATGGACATTTGAGTTGCTTCCATATCTTGCCTGTTGTGAATAAATATGCAGTGAACATGGGAGAAGAGCTAGCTCTTCAAAATCCCAACTGCAACTGTGTTGGATATATACCCAGAATTGGGATTACTGGATCGTATGGTAGCTTTATTTTTAATTTTTGGAGAAAACTCCATACTGTTTTACATATCAGCTACATGATTTACATTACCACAAATATTTGTGCATGTATTTGAATTTCTCCACAACACCCTGAACACTTATCTACTTTTGATAACATACACTCCATAAGGTATGAGATGATATCTCCTTTTGGTTTGGGTTTGCATTTCATTGATGATTGGTGAGATTAAGCACTTATTCATATCCATGTGTATGTTTGTCTGTATGCCTTTTTTTTTTGGAGAAATGTCTATTTGAATACTTTGCCAGTTTGTTAATAAGAGTCATTTGATTTTTTTTTCAGGTATGGAAGTTCTCCATGTATTTTGGAAATTATCTTCTTACCAGATAGATGTAAGGTTGCAGATACTGTCTCTCACTCTGTAGGTTGCCTGTCCACTTCAGAGTTTTTTCTTTATTGTGTGAAAGCTTTTGACATTGACATAGTCCTACTTTTCTATTTTTGCTTTGACTGCCTAGATTTTTAGTATCATGTTCATGAAGTCCTTGCCAAGACCAGTGTGATGAAACTTTCCATCTATGTTTCTTTCTAGTTCTTTAAATTGGAAGTCTGCATGTTAAATCTTTTTCTCTATTTGGAGTTGACATTTGTGTGTGGGGAAAAGTGGGGGTCCAATTTTATTCATTTGTATTAAAAAGGAATTGAAGTGAAACACTCTTTTGTAAAATTATTTCAAGAGCATAGGGTTAACCATTAAATCTACTTAAAGTGATACTCCTTATAATCAGAGATTTCATACCTGTGTTCTTCAATCTTCATATAACAGGTCTTATGTATGAATTAACGGCATATAATGCAAGAACACTGTAAGAAATTAGGATAAAAGAAATATCTCACAGTTTTGTCAGGCTATTATTACATGGAAATCATCAATTCTGGGGGAAAAGAAGTCAATTTACCATCCTCAAGGAGATCATAAACAACGTGTGAAATTTAGTTTTCAAATACCATATATTGCATCTCATTTTGGTAGAATTGTGAGTTTCCCCCATTGGATGTTAAGCTCCTTGTCGGTAATGCTTATCCAACTCATCTGCATTTTCTGTAAAAAGAGGCAGTGTTTCTAGAAAATTTCAGGATGTGCAAATTTTCTCAGCAAATATCTTTTAGCAATCTGGTTAGGATAGAGGAACAGGTGAAAACAAATCAAACTAATAAACCCTACCTTAGTGGAGCTTACCTTCTGGTAGGAATGTGGTGATGTGGTTAAAGATAAGAAAAATGTAAATAATTACAAAGTTATTTAGTGTACTGCAAATTGGTTAGCATTTTGGGAAAAAATAGTTTACACATAAAGTAGAGTAATGTGGATCAAAGAAGCAGGAAAGGAGCAGACAACATTAAATCTGATGACCTCAAGTCAGGCTTTCTAGAGAAGTAATGCACACATTGTAACTGAATACAATGGGTTCCCTTCTTGTTGAGTGCAAAACCAAAAAGCATAATTAAGAGACAAAGGAATGAAAACACATTTCTTACAGCAAGAAAGGAGAATTTATAGGTTATTGCAAAGTCATGCTCTTCCTGAGGAAAAGAAGCCTGGGGATTTTATTCAGAAAATCTGTCTATGCATATTAATACAGGAAAGCTCATGTAGGGTCAGGCATATTTCTGAGCATGCTCAGTTTAAGGTCATAGTTAAAAAAAAAACCCGCAAGATGACAGAAAAACTTCTGGGCATGTTGATATTAGAGTCATAGAGCACACCTTCATCAAGAAGGTGGTGGGCACAGACATCTGGGCACATTCACATCAATATTAAAATAACCAAGTTTACTCTAAGTGCCTAAAAGAATGAGTCAGAGTGGCTTTGTGACATAGACTCGTTCATTATAAGTTTCTCCTAAGGGTTTTAGCTGAAATTAAAAGAAAAAAAAACACTTTGATGATGTCCAAAGGTAGGAGTTTGCTCCTGAAAGTGTCTGTTTATGATGGAGATATTTGCCCAGGTGGTTGGTGGGTAGAAAAGAGACAATAGTTGCAAACAGATATTCTGCCAGTGAAAAGAATGATATGAGTGTTTGAGAAATAAATATTTCAATGACCATTTTGCCTCTAAAGGAACTAGCAATAGAGAGAAATAAGTTAGAAATGTTATAATGAAGGAAGACTATCTAGGTTTGGTAAGTTATTAATAGAAATGACTGTCTGAGGGAATTAGGAGTCATGGCTGAATTTCAAATAGAGAAATGTACGATTGTAATATTTATTTAAATATATGTTAGTGCTACTATTTTGGGTCAAAATAGAGGAAAAAAAACATGCTTATATGCCTCCCTTGAAATTGTGTTTATGTGTGTATACGAACTTTATGAAATAAACAAAAGATAAAAAATAAAATAACAATCACTTAAAAACAAGGCAAAAATTATGTGAATCCTACTGTTGTTCCAGCTTATTGCATAAAAGGATTTTCCATGAAGGGAGTATTCATGAGCTATAGTAAAATTTCAAGATATCTAATAGACATATCATAAGAGTATGGAAAAGGGTATGAAAATGAAAAAAAAAATTAACTCACAACTTTCCAAAATTGATGAAAGGTATAAGTTCATGAGTCAAAGAAGTTCTGCAAACCCAAGAAATAGAAAAGTTACAAAATAATACATGAAAAATAGTTATATTTCTCAACTCCAAGAAAAATGGAAGAATATGAAAAGCATGCAGAGAAAATAACATAATGAGACAAAAATGCCGATAGACTATTAGCTATTTTTCTTAATCAGAAAAATTCATGCAAGAAGATAATAGAATATTTCTAAAGAGCTGGAAGTAAAGAAAAGAAACAGGGGTCAGGAGAGAAAGGAAAGGGAGTGAAGCAGGTAATCTCAACCTAGAATTTTCAACCCAGTGAAAATATAAAAATAGAGTAATATAAGAACTTTTTAATCAAACATAAGCAAAAAGTGAATCACCCACAGACCTAACAGAATGGTATTCTAAAAATTGTTAAAGGAATTAATTACATAAAAGAAAAATAATATTGACCGAAAATATAGATCTACAAACAGAAAAAAATTCATCAAAATTGTCAACCATATCTGTAAAAATAATACTGTCAACTCTACACAAGCTCTTTCAGATATCTAAACAGAGCAACATTTTTTCTAATTCATTCTATGATATACTGAAATTAAGAAAATTTATTTTGAGAAAATTGAATAAGATAATCTACAAAAAACTATTTCATAATGATCAGTGGATTTAAATCTAGGAATTCAAGGTTAAAGTACAATGTCAAAATTATGAATATAACACTATTTTAATTTATTAATTATTAAAAAAACACAACATATGAACTGTATTAAAAATACAGGAAAAGAAAATCAAATACAAGAATCTTACAGGACACCACATATACAAAATTATTGCAAAGCTACACCAAGGCCCATTATAATGAAAATGCCTCGTATACAATATAAGGATAGAATATTAAAAGCAACAGGAGAGAGGAATCAGATTACAGATTACATATGGTGGAGACCAATTTGTATATCAGCAGATTTTTGAACCCAGGCCCTCAAAGACAGGAGATCCTGGAACAATAGTTACCAAGCTCTGAATGAAAATGGAAGCCAACTAAGGATCTTATATCCAGAAAAAAGTTAAGCTTCAGATTTGATGAGGAAATAAAAACCTTCCATAATAAACAAAAGTTAAAAGAATTTAGGGTGAGAAAGCTTACACTATAGAACATTCTTGGCAAAATATTCCATGAGGAGGAAATGAAAAACAACAATAAAAATCAGCAAAGGGAGGAACTACATTAAAGGAAAGGCCAATCAAAGGAGAAATCAAGTCAAGTTAAAAGTGAAAAATAAACCAAAATGGCCATGAATACAAAATATATTTCAATAACAACCCTGAATGTGAATGTCCTAAACATATCAATTAAAAGACATAGACTGATATACTGGATTAAAATAAAAGACCCAATAATATGCTGCCTTGAAGAGACTCATCTCATCTCGAAACAAAAGACACCCACATACTGAAGGTGAAAGAATGGGAATAAACATCACTCCCATGGAGCACATTAACAAGCAAGGGTTTCCATTCTCCTATCAGATAAAGTGGACTTCAAACTAAAATGAATGAAAAGGGATAAAGAAGGACATTTCACACTGCTTAAGGGATTTATACATCACAAGACATAACAATCATAAATATCTATGCTGCAAACAATGAGTCATCTATGTATATCAAACAAATTCTTCTCAACTGCAAGAATCAAACAGACAGTAACACAATAATATTGGGTTACTTTAACACACCTCTTTCACCACTGGATAGCTACTCAAAACAAAAACTAAACAAAAAAACTACAGAACTCAATTAAATAATAATTTAGACTTAACAGACATATATAGAATATTCCATCCATCAATAAGTGAATACACTTTTTTCTCAGTGTCACGTGGATCCTTCTCCAAAATAGACCATATGTTATGCCACAAAGCAAGTCTTAGCAAATACAAAATATTAGAGATATTATACTCTATGATGGAATGAAATTAGAAATCAATGAAAAAATAAAAAACAGAAGCTACTCCAATGCCTGGAGAATAAATAATATGCCAATGAACCAGCTCAGTTCATTCATTAAAATAAGTAAAAGAAAACAAACAACCTGACATTATATCCCCAAGCCTTACAAAAAGAAGAACAAAACAACACCAAAAGTAGTAGAAATAGAAAATAATTAAAATCAGGGCTGAAATCAATGAAATTGAAATAAAAGATACAATTCAGAAAATTGACAAAACAAAAAATCTGGTTATTTAAAAAAAATTTTAAAAAATTGATAAGCCCTTAGCCACCCTAATGAAAAGAAGGAGAAAAAATATTCAAATTACTAAAATCTATTATTCAAAAGAAAATATCATGACAGACACTATTGAAATATGGAAGACAATTACAAACTATTTTGAAGATTAATACTACAATAAAAGAAAAATCTTGAGGACACCAACAGATTTCTGGAGGTATATGATCTACTTAAACTGAAACAGGAGGACATACACAATTTAAACTGATCAATTTCAAGCAAGGAAATAGAAGACACCATCAAAAGCATACCAACCAAAAAAATCACAGGACTAGGCAGATTCACAGCTGAGTTCTACAAGACCTTCAAAGAAAAACTAATACTAATAGTCATCAATTTATATCATGATATAGAAAAAGAAGGAATACTTCCAAATTCATTCTATGAAGCCAATATCACCCTGATTCCAAAACCAGACAAAGACACAATAAGGAAATAAAATTTCAGACCAATATTTCTAATGAATGTAGATGCAAAAAATCTCAATAAAATTCTGGCGAATCAAATACAAAAACCCATTTAAAAGATAAGGAATCATGATCAAGTGAGGCAGGTTCATCCTAGGGATGCAAGTTTGGTTCAGCATAGAGATATCAAGAAATGTAATTCATAACATCAATAGACTTAAAGAATAATATGATCATCTCAATTGATTCAGAAAAAGCATTCAAGAAAATACAGCACACCTTCAAGTTCAAATCATAGAAAAACTTGGAATAATAGAAACATATCTCAACATTGTAAAACCTACCTATGCTAAGCTTAAGGCCAACATCATTCTAAATGAAGAAAAATTGAAAGCATTCCCTCTAAAGACTAAAACAAGATAGGGATGCCCTCTATTACAACTTTTTTCAGCAGAGTTCTTGATTAGACAGATAAAATAAATTAAAGGGATATAAATAGATAAAGAAGAACTCAAACTATCATTGTTTGCCAAAAAACATTATTCTACACTTAGAGGATCAAGAATTTCCACAAGAGCTGCTACCAGAGCTGCTTAGAGCCTGCATTTTTAAGAATGCTCACCTGAAGATGGCCGACCAGAAGGAGGCAGCATTTTGTGTTGCTCTGTGATCCAGATCACACCTAGTTGGAATACTGCATCTCTGAGAGTGTTCGAGGACCTCTATCCAGCTGCTCTCTGCAGAAATCACCAGTGCTGTGACCCTGTGCAGAGCTCTGGGTCTCAGTGTTAGAGCAGAACCCAAAGCCCGAAGTTCCAGTCCATGCAAGACTCGGCAAGCGCCTTAGCAGAATCACCTGTCAACACATCTGCAGGCCGCCAAGACTTCACTCCACTCCCATGCAGGTCACTCAGCTGCTACCTACCCACAGCACAGTGCCATCGCCCTGCCCCCCCACCTCACCAGACACCTGGGCGCTGAGAGCAGACCGCCGCCATCTTGGCTCAATATTGTCGCCATATCAGGGGGGCAGTTCCCAGATCGGATCTCCAGGGGCCAGTGGATTTTCACAGAAATCACCAACACTGTTCAGAGATCAGAGCCTCTGGGCTCCAGTAAGTCTCCGGACTCCGGACCCAAAGCCCGCAGTTGTAGCCCACGAACGGCTCACAAGCAGCTCAGCAGAAACACCTCCCAGCACCTCTGCAGAACTCCAGACTGCACTGCTCCCACAAAGGTCATTAGGCTGCTACGTACCCACAGCACAAGGCCATCACCCAGCTCCCCCACATCACCAGATGCCCCAGTACTGGAAGCAGACGGACTCCATCTTGGAAAACATTCCTCGCCGTTTTGTGGTGGGCGTGGCTATCAGATCAGATCACCATTTGAGCAGGTACCTGGTTTCCAATTCCTCCCCCTCCCCAACAGCATTAACACGGCACAGTGACCACCCAACACAAGATCAGCTCTCAGTTGGACAGGAGTGCAGTGCAAACAGGGAGCTGCCTGCCTGGTGTGAACCTGGGGGTGAGAGGTCCCGAAGTTGGGACCTGATAAATAAGAGAGGGGAGGGGACTAAAGTCTGGAGCAAAGCAGAGAGATCAGGATTGGGAAATATCCACACAAGAGAGGGAGATGATACCTGGGGCTCAAGTCAGACAACGAGTGACAACAAAAAAAGACCCATGAGGCACTATTTTCCTGCTGGGTGGCACTTCCTGTTTCCAGAAGCTCCACACCAGATCCAGTCTTCACATCCTGGTTATCTACACCATCCTGAGGGCAGAGATACCTACAGGATGAGACAACCCCACCTACTAGATGAGAAGGGAAAGAAATGGATCTCTAAGATTTTTTTTTTCTCTTCTTTTTTCTCTTCTACCCTTCTATCCTCTGGCCCTTCCTCACATCCCCAACATATCTTAGATACACAAACGAGTTCTACAAGACCTTTAAAGAACAACTAATACCAATACTCTTCAATTCATTTCAGGAAATAGAAAAAGAGGCAGTAATTCCAAACTCATTCCATGATCAAGTGGGATTCATCCCAGGGATGCAAGGTTGGTTCAACATACGGAAATCAATAAATGTAATTCATCACATCAATAGACTTAAAGATAAGAATCATATGATCATCTCAATAGATGCAGAAAAAGCATTGGACAAAATACAGCACCCCTTTGTGTTCAAAACACTAGAAAAACTAGAGATAACAGGAACATATGTCAACATTTTAAAGGCTATCTATGCTAAGCCTCAGGCCAACATCATTCTAAATGGAGAAAAATTGAAGGCATTCCCTCTAAAAGTTGGAACAAGAGAGATATGCCCTCTGTCACCACTTCTATTCAGCATAGTGCTTGAAACAATGGCCAGAGCAATTAGATGAAAGAAATCAAAGGGATATGTATAGGAAAAGAAGAACTTAAATTAGCACTATTTGCTGACGATATGATTCTGTACCTAGAAGACCCAATAAATTCCACCAGAAAACTTCTACAACTAGTAAATAAATTCATCAAAGTAACAGGATATAAAATCAACACCCATAATTCAAAGTCTTTTCTGTATATCAATGACAAAGCCTCTGAGAAGAAAATGAATAAAACTACCCTATTCATTATACCTCAAAAAAAAGATACTTAGGAATCAACTTAAAAAAAAGAGGTAAAAGATCTATACAATGAAAACTACAGAACCATAAAGAGAGAAATCAAAGAAGACCTTAGAAAATGAATAGACAGAATTAATATTATCAAAATAACCATACTACCAAAAGTACTATATGGATTTAATGCAATATCAATAAAAATACAATGATATTTATCTTAGAAATAGAAAAAGCAATCATGAAGTTCATCTGGAAAAATAAGAGACCCAGAATAGCTAAATCAATCCTTAGCAGGAAGAGTGAAGCAAGTGGCATCACTATACCAGACCTTAAGCTATACTACAGAGCTATAGTAACAAAAACAGCCTGGCATTGACACCAAAACAGACTGGTAGACCAATGGAACAGAATAGAGAACACAGAGACTAACCCAAAAATTTCAATTATCTTATATTAGACAATGTTGCCAAAAACATGCACTGGAGAAAAGATAGCCTCTTCAACAAATGTTGCTGGAAAAACTATAAATCCATATGCAACAAAATGAAATTAAAACCCTATCTCTCACCATGCACAAAACTCAACTCGAAGTGGATCTAGAATTTAGGAATAAAATCAGAGATTTTATGTCTAACAGAAGAAAAAGTAGGCCCTAATCTTTAATATGTGGGATTAGGCTCCAACTTCCTTAATAAGACACCTATTGAGCAGGAATTAAAACCAAGGATCAATAAATGGGATGGATTCAAACTAAAAAGCTTCTTCTCAGCAAAAGAAACAATCTGTGAGGTGAAAAGAGAGCCTACATCTTGGGAGCAAATATTTATCCCTCACACATCAGATAGAGCTCTAATCTCTAGGGTATATAAAGAACTCAAAAAGCTAAACACACACACACACACACACACACACACACACACACACACACAAACAACTCAATAAATAAATGGGACAAGAACCTGAAGAGACACTGCTCAGAAGGTAATGAACAATCAATCAACAAATACATGAAAAAATGTTTATCATCGCTAGAAATTAGAGAAATGCAAATCAAAACCACTCTAAGATTTCATCTCACTCCAGTCAGAATGGCAGCTATTATGCATACAAACAACAATAATTGTTGGTGAGGATGTGGAGGAGAAAGGCACACTCATAAATTGCTGGTGGGACTGCAAAATGGTGCATCCACTCTGGAAAGCAGTATGAAGATTCCTTGAAAAACTTGGATTGGAACAATCATTTGATCCAGCTATCCCACTCCTTGGCTTATACCCAAAGGACTTATAAATAGCATACTACCGGGACACAGCCACATCAATGTTTATAGCAGCACAATTCACAATAACTAATCTGTGGAATCAACCTAGATGCCCTTCAGTAGATGAATAGTTAAAAAAATGTGGTATATACATACAATGAAATCTTACTCAGCATTAAAAGAGAATAAAATCATGGAGTTTGCAGGTAAATGAATGGTGTTGGAGAAGATAATGCTAAGTGAAGTTAGCCAATCCTCCCAAAACAGATGCAGAATGTTTTCTCTTTTATAAGGTGACTGACTCATAGTGGGGTAGGGAGGGGGAACATGGGAGGAATAGATGAACTCTAGATAGGGCACAGGGGAAGGGAGAGTGCAGGGGTTAGCAAGGATGGTGGAATGTGATGGACATCATTATCCAAAGTACATGTATGAAGACGTGATTTGGTGTGAACATATTTTATATACAACAGAGATATGAAAATTTTTTCTCTATATGTGTAATAAGACTTGTAATGCATTCCATTGTCATTTATTTTAAAAAATCAATGAAAAAGAAAAAGAAAACTACAGAACAGTAAAGAAAGAAATCAGAGAAGATCTTAGAAGATGGAACTATCTAACATGGTACTATATAGGCAGAATTGATATTGTCAAAATGGCAATACTACCCAAAACACTATACAGATTCAATGTGGTTCCAGTTAATATCCCTATGTAATTTCTTATAGAAATAGAACAAACAATTATGAAATTCATTTAGAAAAATAAGACAACTAGAATAGCCAAAGCAATCCTCAGCAAGAAGAGTGAAGCAGGTGGCATCACAATACTAACATCCAGCATATATAAAGAATTCAAACAATTTACCACCAAAAAACCCCCTAAATAACCCAATCTATATTAGGCTAAGGATCTGAATAGACCTTAATACTAGAGATCAATAGTAACAAAAACGGCATGGTATTGTCACCCAAATAGACAGACATGTAGACCAATGGTACAGAAAAGAGGACATAGACATAAACCCACACACATACAGTTATCTCATGCTATAAAAAGGTGCCAAAAACATACATTGGAGAAAAGATAGCCTCTTCAACAAATAATGCTGAGAGAACTGGAAATCCATATGCTGCAAAATGTAAGTAAACTTCTATGTCTCACCACAGACAAAACTCACCTCAAAGTAGATCAAGGACCTAAGAATTAGACCAGAGACCCTATGTCTAATAGAAGAAAAAGTAGCCCCAAATCTTTAACATGTCAGATTAGGTCCCAACTTCCCTAAAAAGATTCTTACAAGTGTAAGAAATAAAAATCAAGAATCAATAAATGGGACAGAGTCAAACTTAAAAGCTGTTCTCAACAAAAGAAAAAATCAGTGAGGTGAAAAAAAGAGCCTCTATTTTGGGAGCAAATTTTTGTCATAAGCATATCAGATAGAGAGCACTAATCTCCAGCATGTATAAAAAAATTCAAACAACATAAAACGCCCCCCCAAAAAACAAAGAACCCAATCTATATTAGGTTTAGGAGCTGAACAGACACTTCTTAGTTGAAGAAATATAATTGATCAACAAACACATGTAAAAATGTTTAACATCTCTAGTAATCAGAGAAATGCAAATCAAAACTACTCTAAATTTCATCAATTCCAATCAGAATGGCAATTATCAAGAATACAATCAACAGTGTTAGCGAGGATACAGGGAAAAGCCACACTCACACATTGCTGGTAGGACTGTAAATTGGTGCAACCAATCTGGAAATCAGTATGGAGGTTCCTTACAAAATTTGGAATGGGACCACCATTTGACCAGGTATCCCACACCTTGGTCTATACCCAATGGACTTTGGGCATTTGCAGATAAATGGATAGAGTTAGAGAACATTATGCTACATAAAGTAAGCCAATACTCCAAAAAAAAAAAAAAGCCAGAGTGTTTTCTCTGATAAATGGATGCTAATCTATAATGAGGGAAGAAATTTGGATTGGCCAAAGTGGGGGAAGGAAGGGGCCATGGAGATAGGAAAGATGATAAAGTAGAAGAACATCATTACCCTAGCCACATGTACAATTGCATAAATGGGTGACTCTACTTTGTGTACAACGGAGAAGTAAAAAACTGTGCTCCATTCGTGTATAATGAATTGATGAGCATTCTGCAGTCATGTAAAACTGATTAGAGAAATTAATTAATTATTAATTCTCATCCTCTAAAGAAGGAGCATGGTAAGAATGCCACTTTTCCTATTCAGCTGACCTCTGGAGGTCCTATCCAGTGCAATAAGAATAGAAAAAGAAAGAAAACAGTATGATATTAGAAGGTCAGTAGCAAAATTCTCTGTATTTAATGACAATAAGCCATCTATATAGAAAACCTCCAGCATATATAAACCTCAATAAGAAAATAACTTTCTTTAAAATATATAAAAAGTGAGCCAAAATAATAAGTGTGTTTTGGAAGGTTACAAAATAATAGCAATATATAAACACACACACACACATACACATATACACATAATATGTGTATGTGTGTGTGTGTGCTTATACATATACAAACCTATATCTTAATTAATTGATCATAAACATAGGAAATGAGCTTACTGCCTTCAAATTTAGACAGTGCCTCGATGACATGCTGGCTACAAATTTTTGTGTGTGTGTGTTACAGAAACTAAATATAATGCTTGGAAAAATGTTAAAAATTATTTAATGGGCATTTGGCAGAGAAATAATGACAGTCTAGACCTTATGGATTTACATTGTCACATCCAGGATATTCTGAAAAGTAGGGATGATTTTGTCAATTCTGCATGGCATGCTGAACCAACACTTAATGATTTAAATGCTTTTAATCCCCGGAATATGTTAAACATTCAATATGGTAAACTTTGAAATTATGTGTTTGCTACTCATTCTCTTTAGTGTTGTAACAATAGGATGCCACATCTTCTGAGAAGATATCCAAAAACTTCAAGTAATAATCCATTACTTGCATTTTAAAAATTAAAAATGGGGAGGGAGATACTGAAAGTAGTGACTGGATTATGGGTCATGAACTGTCCTGTGACAGATGCAGTGCCGCTCTGGAGATCTCTCAGCATGAAGGTGCCAATGTAGACAGCCCAAGTGCTATAGTGATGCCCTGTTCCATAGGAGGTTCTGTGCCAGGTATGGAGATATTCAGTTCAGGTCCTAAAGGTTTAGATGCCAGCTGCTCGGGGATAGAAAGTTATGGGTACAAGCTGATAATCATAATCAGGCTCCTCATACTCAATGACCTTTATTCTGCTTGCTTTGAAGAAACTTTCTCAGAATAAGTATTTTTGATGTTTAAACCTATATCATAAATATGCCAAGCTTACTTATGGTTAGTCTTCCTCCATCAGGAGTTGGCTGAACCACTGGGTCCCAGCTTTTTCTCTATTTGTGTGTCTGTCTGTCTTTTCTCAATCTCCTCACCTCCTAGTTCAGCAACCTGAATAAATGGCCATGCAGGTCACAGCAATCTTTAGAAGGAAAATAAAAATAATTTGATGGTCTGGGGATATAGGTCAGTTGGTGGAGTGCTTTTCTTGTATGCATAAAGCCCTGGGTTAAATCCCCAGCACCATTAAAAAAAATGTGACATTGATCTTACAGGAGATGATAAAAATAAAATAGTAAATTGATGAATTAGACATGTGATTTTTAGGGACTGATAGAATAAAAAGACAAGTCACAGACAGGAAGAAAATATATGGAAAGCATATATTATACAATAAATGACTGAGACTGAACTTTTTAAGAACTCTTAAAACTCAATAAGAAAACAACTTTCTTTAAAAACAACAAAAAAAAAGGGTTGGGGCAAATATTTGAAAAGAGACTTTGCAAAGTAATGTACTCACATGTAAAATGAACTCATGAAAATATTCTCAATAGAAGTAGTCATTCTGGAAAAGCAAATTTAAATAACAAAGAGATATTACACACAAAATAGAATGACTAAAATAAAAAAGGATGAACATATAAACTTTTAGCTAGGGAGTTAGGTAATTGAAATTCTCAAATGATACTTGTTGGCATGAGACATGATACACACATTTTGCACTACTGTTCAAAAGTTCTTATAAGCTTATAGTGACATTACCACATGATGCTGTGTTTTCACTTCCTCTATTAGTTACAGTGAAATGAGCACACTTCCACACAATTAACTGCACACAAAGAACATAGATTGCATGATTCCATTTATTTAAAGGTCTAGAAAATCCACATTAAACTAAGGACAAAAGTCAAGTCATTCTTTAGTTATGGAGGAAGCAAGGTAAGTAGAGGAGATTACAGAGAGGTAGAAGGAAACTTCTGGAAGGGAGAGATATACTTATCATCTTGATTGTGATGGATGGCTTCAGAGATATATATTTATGTTAAAGTAGTAATTATACATTTCACATTTATGCAGAATTATTTATGCCAATTACAGTTTAAAAATGTTAAAAACAAAATAGAAGCAAAATAGATTTGCTGATGTGTTAAGGAAAAGAAAGGCCATAGCAAGGAGACTGGTCAAGAAATAAAATTCAATAAGCCAGATATGGACCTATAGAGGATCAGATCAAAAAAAGGCATATTGCAGGTGAAGCTCAATGGTAGGTTTCTGATATATTTATTAGAAGAACCCGTATAATATTGTGAAAGCTTAAACTTGAGATATAGAAGAAAGGAATTCAAAACAACTCCAATAAGTTTGCACACACATTTTAAAAGACATTATAACTATTAATGGCAATCACAAAGACTCAATGGAATGCAAGTCTTGTTTTAGGAGGTTGTTGAGAGCTCAGATGTTTAATGTTATCTTTTAAGAAGATAATATTAAATGTCTATTAGATAATAAAATGATGATGTTTAAAAGATGACTGTTGTAGGTGCTTGAAGTTCATGATTGATAACCCATAAATTTGGCAGTTGCAATATACAGATACTATGGTGGTAATAATATTTATAATAGCTGCTAGCATGTATTATGTGTTTACTGGGTGCTCAGTTAAATTTTTTAAGTTTATTATATACCGTCTTCTCTGGAACCTGGTAAAGGCTGTACAATGAATTTGGCACAAACAGGGAAGTAAAATAAGCTTCAAATCTGTTAAAGGACACGTGAAACATCTCCCATCAATCAAAGACAGAAGCTCTCACCCTTAGACTCTTCTGTTGCCTGTTACCTGTACTGCAAAGCAGCTATTTACTTCCACACCAGATGGGAATGATTGGTGGAATTGTGGATGAAGGAAACGGATGTCTAAAGAAATTCATGGAAGTCTAAATGAAACAACTGTTGACAAAAGGCATCACTACCTCTAAGAAAGAGAAGGAAGGACATTTCTAATTCTCTTTCAAGAGATTTGAGAAGTCCACATAAAAGAATTAGAATGAGCACTGCACATAATGGGATGCTGCGAGGTATACGGAGAAGAGAGCAGCAGTGCAGATGACAAGACAGCAAGAGCAAGGACTTGAGACATTAAATGGCCTGTCAAGATCAGACAGAGATAAAGAGTGAGATTTGGCTGGAGCATGGGGCACAGATGGAGGAAATAGAAGATGTACTCAATGAGATCTGACTGAAAAGAGCATTTCAGTGCCTGGTGTGATGTGTTAACATGCTTCACCTGGGTCTATTGTGATCCACAGCTGGAGACTGGAAGGGAAGGCTGAGCCTTGGTGACACATTGTTATCCTTGCGGAGATGATTGCACAAAATCTGTGTCCAAATAACTCTGTGAAACCCAGGAAAACAGTCACTGGCTGTTTATTCATAAAATTAAAAGAAGAATCTGTCACACACAATAAAGATACTATTAAGATTTTTGATGCTGCTGTATCAAAACTATAATTTACTGTTTTCATTGAAAGGAGATGAAATTTTTAAGACCTTACTTTAGCTTTGCTAGCATAACATTGTATTTTTGTTTCAACTAATGCTCTTTGTAATGTGGCAGATCTCTGCTTTATTAAAATAATATTATATATTAAATACATATTAAAGTATCTTAGCATATATTGCACAGATTAGTATGTTCAATGTTACATTAGCTGAAGTGTCCTCAGGAATTTCCTAAATTAAACTGTAGTTTATTTTCCCCATCCTTTCATTTGTAAGGTGAAAGGACTGTGACACAAGTAAACTATGCAGCCATTGTCATTACTAAGTTGTGGAAATTGAGCTTATTTAAAAAACATTCTTCCATTTTTGACTTTGACTCTGATCTAAACCTAACTAAACAGAATCTCAGCCTGTTACCTATGCTTAGAACATCATAGAAAGAACTGAACGTGGCAAACAATATATGTATGTTGCCATGCATTTCCTTTTGCCTCGATTGGTTTAGAAATAGCAAAAATAGAATTTAAAAATTAAAATGAAAAACTGAATATTTCCTATGCTAGGCATTGTGCCTCAGGGTATGCCAGTTTTTTGGTAGCATTTGCAGAATTACAGATATTATGTCTGAGATCTTATAACAACCTTGCAATGTAGGTCTTCCTAGGTATTCTTATTTAACATAGAAAGAGTCTCAAGAAACAAGAAAATGAAAAAACAGTATTGCGATCTTACTGGTCAGTGGATCTCAGAAACTGGATTCCATTCCTGGATTGTAGAAAGCTAATTTTTTTGCTCAAAACTATTCCACAGGGTGCTCCTCATTGGAGCCCAGCTCAAAATGTAACAGTGTTGGGCTTCTTCATCCTCCTCTACATCTGTGAATAAAAAAAAATTCGTTCCCTCTTTTGCAGAAAAATAGTCAAGAAAATAATGACTGGAAGAAATGCTTAAATGTCAGCATGCTATTTTTTTCTTAGTTTCATTCTAATTAGCCAAGATCTTCATGACTTGGTATATATAGAGAGAATATACATCTTCATCTCTGCCTGCCCTGTGTTATCTTCGGCCAAACTCTGAGCTCTCCTGCTAGTTACTGTAGCATCCCTGCAATTCCATCTACTTGGGAAGCTGACGCAGGACAGTTTGCAAACTTGAGGCCAGCCTGGGCTGCTTAGAGAGATTCTACCTCAAAAATGAAAAAAAAAAAAAAAGATATAACTTAGTGGAATGCACATGGATTCAATGACAAATGCCACAAAAAAAGAAAAAAAAAAAACTCTGATCCCTCACCCACTTCACTCCTATGGTCACAGTAAAAATATTATGCAGTTTTATTATTTTTATTGCATTTCTCAAAAGTAATTATATTTGTATAGCTGGTATGAGTATGTATATATAATATATAAAATGTGATTTATATATATGATAGGCATCTAAAAATTTTACTAACCAAACATTTTATTTCTATTATTTATTACTTTAAATAATGACACCTAAACTTTTCCTTTTGAGAATAATATCCTGATCAACTTTTCAGACTTAAGTGAAGTCGTGTAATGTTAAAATACAAATAAAGGTAAATAAGTACACATAATTCTTACTGATTAAAACATGACATGCTTGAAAGTGCTACCATATTCTTTTCATGAACTTTGTGGGGCATAAAACTGGAAAAATATATAAAACATAATACAATAAAAATGGAAAGCAATTAATATAATTGATCCAATGAAGCCAATGATAGAAAAATATTTGCTTTTTTTCCCTTCTGTTGCATGCAATGTATAAAATCACTAGAGGCCAAGATAAAGGTTTTTATTATTTTCATGTGTGCTTTTACATTTCTAAGGGTTGCTACTTTTTTTTTTTTTTTTTTACTTTTTCTGTACAACTTGTACACAGTGGGAGGGAAAGTAGTGTTTCAGTCTCATCAGACAAAAATACCAACACCACAGTCTTTGGGGGCAACAGTTGATCTCCTACCCTCACAGAGTGAGCTTAAATGAAAATAGGAATTTGAAAGAGAATGTATGGGAAGAAAAATGAGGTGAAAGTCTGCAGACTGGACACTAATAATACATGAGATTATGTAGGTGGTCAAGGATTTTATTGTTATTTTTTAACTATTGTTCCTGCTCACATTATATAACTTTTCTTCAAATTGAGTATAAAAACATCCTAAAGCTTTTTTGAAGCAAGAACCCTGCCACCCCAAGAAATGTTTCCAAAAATATGTAACCACTTGAGGGCACTGTGGCATTGCATTTTGGTCAAGTGACCTTTTAAGACTAAGGGAAAATAATCTAGTTTTTCAAAACCCAGGATGAGCACACACAGGTACTCTGGGGTAATGTCCGTACATGTGGATGGGCATAGCTGTGTGGACATATAAATCAGTTAGTGTCCCACTGAGGCAGCTTCCAGACCAGAGATTGCCTTCCACGTCCTGCTGTCAAGATATGCTTCAGAGATTGCTTTCTCTGGATGCTCAGGCTAAAGTATGATATTATGATTTTCCAATTGCAGAGATAATGGATCATTTTTGGCATTTCCCACTCATTAGAATCTGTGCCAGTGTGATGGATTAATTTAGGGGCATTTTCTGTCCTTGGTACCATCATTGGGATGGGAATGAAAAGTACTGCTACAGTGGGTAAATTACAGCCCAGGGTTCAGGACTTAGATGTGAAAAAGGAAAGACAATGAGATAGAGGGGAGAGAGAGAGAGGGAGGGAGGGAGGAGAGAGAGAGAGAGAGAGAGAGAGAGAGAGAGAGAGAGAGAGAGAGAGAGAGAGAGAGGGAGGGAGAGAGAAATACTGGCAAGAGTGTGTACATAAGGCTTAGCTGAGCAAAGGTAGAGTCAGAGCTTCCTGGCTGGGATCAGAATCAGTGGGCAGGTCACAATGGAGCGCAGTGCTAATGTTGGAAAATGTTTCAATGACTGCTCATAATAGAGCTGGATCCCCCCATGCAGGTGCTTTTCTTTTTATTAAGAATCAACTGACTGCAATAAAAATCATGGAGCTTTTTTATTTGCAATTTGCATTTTCACATTTTTAAATTTTTACACTACAGGAAATATCAAAGACCTGAGTTTTAGCAGGTTTTCAAACACCCTGTATCAGTAAATGTGTTTGATATGCCTGTATTGAACAACTCTACTGTACTAAGAATGGAGAATACAGAAAAATTTAAGAGCTCTTCCTGCTTTCAATCAGGATTCTTTTTTAATAAATTGAAATTTTTAAACAAATGAAAAAAAGAGAGCAGTATGAATTGGCTTTTTATAACTGCAGGATCTTCATTTCCTAAATGCTATAAAATTCTGATTTATCTTCTTGTCTTGAGTAAAGGAAGGTTGGGATTCAAAAATCAGCCTTCAACTTCACCCATTTGATTAATTAAAATTACCAATAACCTTGGCAGTGTCCCCTGTGGCACAGCTAAAATAATGAATGTAGTCTCAGTTTTTGGAATGTATGTGTTAAGAAATTGCAAGTAATCCTATTACTGGGGGAGAAAAAAAAAGGAAATATATAGTAGAAAGTTTGACATAGCTAAAATTAAAAAAAAGTAGAAAAGAACAGATTGTTTAAATATTAATAAATGGCAGAGAACATTTAATATAGATTCACATAAATGTGAAATCAAGGAGACTTTGATGGGTCCATAACGTGGCTCTGTATACATAAAACAGAGAAGATGAAACATATAAGATTTAGAAGACAGTCTCAGAATGTCACTGGTGAATGATGAGAAAAGAAACACAAGGAGGGAGCAGCATACATGAACTTACTCTGACATTTTTATATCCAGTGCTTTCTGCTTCCAATAAGAGAGCCTTATAAATTACAAAGTATAAGGAAGAAGGAATCTGTGATTGATAAGAAGAGGTTATGGGAAATGACCATAGGAGGAGAACTGACCTACTTAAGTGAAAGTTTAAGAGGAATTATGTGAAATGTTATAAGTGATGTGAGAAGGAGAGTTTTTTCAATCAGCTGATGTTCACCTTATTTCTACCTTAAGGTAGTCCCGGTCCTGAGATCTATTTCTAATCGACACTTTCACAGTTGATGATATTTATATGTAAATATTATGTGTCTGTTACAGTAATGTGCATTGTTGATATTGGTATAAAAAAGATTTTGATATACCTTAAACAGAGAGAAACACCTATTCATAGACATAAAGATTAAATATCAAACTAATGATAAGAATTGACTAATTGGTCTTTAGAGTTAGTACAATTAAATGAAAAAAAAAAACCCCTAGGGAAGTCTTGAGAAATCTGAGAAGATGATTCAAATATTTCTACAAAAGGCATAAGCATCAAGAGAAGTAGAGGTGATTACAGATTATTGACACAGGTATAGACGATGACCAAGGAGAGAGAATCGACATTAGAGAAACTGACTCAGAGGACATGTAAACCTAACAAGTATACTTGTGTAGTGTGACAATCATTTCAAAATGGAATATCATTCAAGAAACAGTGTAGAGAGATGAGATTACACATATTCTACTATCAAACTGGATTTCTATGTCACAAAACACATATAAACCACAGACATACCAAGTGGGTTGTGGAATTAAGTATGTAATCCAAACTCTCAACAGAATAATATGTAGAAGATAATCTGTATTTCCTCAAGGATTTGAGAGGGTTAAGAAGCTGATTTACATAAAATATTAACATAAAACAGACGTTTCAAAATACTCAATTATAGTCAACTTAAGAAATTATTTTTAAGAAGACACCATAATATGAAAAAAAGAAAATTAAAAAATGAGGGAATTAATTGTATCATATATAATTGATAAACAATGGCCAGAATATGTAAAGAACAATTAAAAAATAGTAACAAAAGTAGTCTTTCTATTACAAAAAAAAAAAACAATTTAAAAAAAATAAATAAGCATTTAACAAACAAGGAACAGGAATGATTGAGAGACATGGGATACTCAACCTTCTCATTAGGAAAGTAAAAATGACAACCAATTTTAGAAACTGGAAGTCATTCAATGCTGAGTGTTGACAAGCCTTTAGGTAGAAAAGCAGCATAAAATGTTACAGTGCAGCCTCTTTTACAAATAGCTTATATTATTCCACATATTTTACTATTTGCATAATGTATAATATGGCAATTTGGTGGTATTCACCTACAAACTCTGGCACATATGCACCATTAGACCTATAATCAAATTATCACAACACCCTGGTTCATAGTAGGAGGTGGAAAAAGAACAAGGATTCATACGAGGTTATTTTAGTTGTAGTATACTTGCTCAATGAAATTCTACACAATGTCCCCAAATAATTAATTAAGCTAAAGAAAAACCATAGACAAACTTTAGTTTGTAATATACAATAAAAAGAAGAAATCACATAAGATGAAACACTGTATAATATTATAGTATTAAAACCAAAATGAGAAAACTTAAAGATTTTTAAGAAATTTAGGAAATATCTTCTAAGGAGAAATTTTCTATTTCAACACTTTTATAAAGATCACAAAAATTATTCTATGCCTCTGCACTGAGTTTGTTGGATATATTTGTCTAAACTTACAGCTACTTTTAGTAAGAGAGTTTGATTGAAAAATAATATGGTAGTTAAAGGGCCAAGGACTTAGAAAACTATTTATAATCAAAATAATGTCTAGTGAGAAAGAAAGGGAACAAAGGAGGAGGATGGCTACAGGGTAGTAAATTGTCTCTTTTACGTTACAGAACAGTAACTATAGACAAACATAATGTACAATGTGCTTCAACGAAGATACTTACAAGAAAGTATTTTTAATGTTTCACCACACATCAATGACAAGTGAGAAGAAAAATGGAGGTAATAACTTGAATATTATTCAACACATATATACACAAACCAGTATATATACTCAAATACACATACTATCCAATAAATATGTACATTTATCTCTCAAAAAATCACCAAACAATGCCTGTATGCTTAGCTATATGATTTATAAGCACACACGCGATATGTCTTGAACACAGATGGTGAAGGGTTGTATAGGAAAAAAAATATCTTTTCATATGTGGTTGTATTCATCAATACTTTGTAGAAAAACAGAACTAACAGACTTTATGTCTACACAGAAAGTGGTTTATTATAAGAAATTGACTCATGCAATTATGGAGGCTGAGATGTCCCAATATCTTCAGGAAGAAAGAAGGAGATTCAGGGAAGCTGTGATTTCAATCCAAATCCACAGGCATGAGAGCCTAGCAAGTCACTGATGCCAAGTTCTAGTCGGTATCTGAATGCCCAAATGCGGGCCCACAATTAGACTTAAGAAGAGCCAATGTGTTTTTTTCTTGCTTTTTTTTTTCTTTGTTATTGTTTTGTTTTTGACAGTAGGGTTTGAACACATGGGTGCCTTACCACTGAGCTGCTTCCCTAGCCCTATTTATTGTTATTTTGAGATGGTCTTCGTAAGTTGTTGAGTGTCTCGGATAGTCTTCAACATGTGGTCCTCCTGCCTCAGTCGCAGGAGTCACTGGAACTATGGGTCTAGGACTATCTATCGGGTGAGCCAATGTTTTAATGGGAATCAGAAGGCCGTTTTCCTAACAACTCAGGCAGTTAGGCAGGAGGAATTGTCTCACTCACAGTAAAGCCAGATTTTTTAAATTTTATTTAGGCCTTTAACTGATTAGATAAGGACCACCTGCATTAAGGTGACAAATCTACTCTATTCAGTCTATCAATTTAATGTTAATATTATTCAAAAATATTTTTAGAAACACTCTTAGAGTAATGTGCGACTAAATGTCTGTGAATACTGTGGCTCAGTCAAGCTTGACCAAATGTCTGGGTACACTGTGTCTCAAACTGATAAAAGCCATGTATACTATGTTAAAATATGGAATATGGAGAAAACTTTTTTTCTTTTCCATTTATTTATTTATTTATTTATTTATTTATTTAGTACTGAGGGTTGAACTCAGGGGTACTGGACTACAGAGCAACATCCCCAGCCCTATTTTGTATTTTATTTAGAGACAGGGTCTCACTGAGCTGCTTAACAGCTTTCCTTCCTTGCAGTTGCTGAGCTGGCTTTGAAACCCCGATTCTCCTACCTCAGCCACCAGAGTGGTGGGAATTAACAGGCATGTACCCACTCTGACTGGCTTGGAATATGAAGAAATCTTGATGGATGTAATAGGCAAGAAATCCTAAAAGAATGAAGAGAAGGGGAAGCACTCTGGGGTTAGCAGAAAAAATCTTCATCTATAACAAGAATGGCTTACAAAAAGGAGGGCCACAATTGATATATCGATTATTAATTTACCTTTTTTTTTTCTTAATTTGCTTTGCTGTAAGTGCTGCCATTCTCAAAGCCTGCAGGACCCAAGTCATGGCTGCCTTTTCTTTAGAACTTCCTGACCCACTCTTATACAACTTATAAGTAATAGACGATCCAATATTTGGGAAATATCACAGAAAAATACTGTTTTACTCCCTGCTAACAGTGCCATCAAAGTGCAGAGTGTTCAACCATAGGATCATGTTTTACAACTAAAAGGACAGAAGAGCTACTCAACTTGGCAAAGTACAGCATCTGGAGACCTCAAACTTTGGCTGTTAATGGCCCCTGGATCCAGATGATGTACAGAAGCAGACATCAAACCCCAAAACGCCAGAACAAGGCGATGGTGACAAGAGGATGTCAGTGTCCCCTCAAGACCATGTAATAATACCCAATAGCTTCCTTTCTTTATTCCCTGATTCTTCATTCATTTGCTTTGAGACTTTCCTCTTCTTCCTACAATATTTCCTTTCTTCATCATAATTTTTTTCTCTCCTTAGATTAACACCTTTATTTTCCTATTCTTAAAGTTAGGAGCATGTCTCCCTATCCCTGTCCTTTCCTTTTAAAAAAAATATTTAATTTTTAGTTGCAGATGGACACAATACCTTTATTTTATTTATTTTTAGGTGGTGCTGAGGATTGAACCCAGGGCCTTGGACATGCTAGGCGAGCGCTCTACCCCTGAGCCACACCCCTAACCCCTTGTCCTTTCCTTTTGCTCCCCTCTCAGAAGACCACCTCATCCAGAAAAACCAGCCATCAGGGGCCAAACTAGTCACCACTTCCATAATGCAAAAGACTATTGGTATTGCACTTCTTTTCTCATTGGAACATTTGGCATTTTCTCTAGGCTTTTCATCAGTTGGCATATTTATTTGGATGTATTTCTTCCTCTATTTCTCTTCACCATTTTAAAAGAGCAAACCACATCATGACATGATTTCCATACCAATTTCCTATGCCTATAAGGGATAAGTGTTTCCATAGTAACTTTACTACTGGCCCCTTTTTGGGAATGAGCATCTGTCATTATACTTACCTATGTGTCATAAATCCAATGTAAAGTGCCCAAGCTTCCACAACTTTCCCAGATATTGTTCAAATGAATGGGCCTGTCTTCATTGTTCTTCCCAGACCCAACCCAATCACACACATAGAGCACCTTTGACAAATCCTTTCCTTACTTGGGCACAGTGGTGCAGGCCTGTAATCCTAGCAACTCAGGAGGCTGAGGCAGAAGGATTGCAAGTTTGAGGCCTTAAGCAATTTAGTGACATCTTGTCTCAAAAAGACATGAATAAATAAAAATCGATGAAGGTGTAACTCAGTGTTAAACTGCCCTGAGTTCAATACTCTCCCCCAAAATATTTTTGCTAGCCTTAAAATCTGCATTCAATTAGTCATACTCGGCCATCAGATAATTATTTCTATAAACCTTGGCCAGCTCTTCTTAATTTTTATTATGTTCATGAAACCCAAGAGTATTGGCAGTTATCAGCCAACTGGACTAGATCATGTTGTCTTGCCAATCCCACTAATTCCTTCATATTGCTTGACTTACGGCAAATTTCTTCTATAATTGGATTATCTCTTCAGCAATCACCTGCCTCCTCTAGTTCCTCTTCAGCAATCACCTGCCTCCTCTAGCTCCTCTTACTCTCTTTAAAAATTTTTTTTGTTGTTGCTGATTTTTTTAAAAAAATAAATGACAGTGGAATGCATTAGAATTCTTATTACACTTATACAGCACAATTTTTGTCATATATCTGGTTGTGTATAAAGTATGTTGACACCAATTCGTGTCTTCATACATGTACTTTGGATAATGATGTCTAAAATAGGAACAAAATATATGCTCAGAGTATCACATGTCCCCTTGTCGGTGATCTCTGCTTCTAGGGAAGTAATTGAGAGAAAACAAAACATCTGCAGAACCTAAGTTCCACCCATGATTTCACTGTATTTTTGAAGTGTTTGCCTTTTGGGGGGGTACCATTGATTGCTTGCTGAAGTTATTCGACCCAACAACAGAATAACCTCCTCATCGTGGAAGCGATCAACCATGTTCCTAGACAACATCTCAACTGGTCTCAAACCAGTGACTCACCAACTACAAGAAACCCAATGTGTTCATCTTCATAACTACACTGACCTCCAGAAGATTCTGGCTGTAGAAGGGGGCACTTACATTGTGGTTGGAACCTTGGTACATCCTGTCCCTGGAAGCTTGGGGCTGTGTTTTCCATAATCATTAGGTCATCACACCAGAGATCATCAAAGAGATGTTTGTGTTGAAATCACCAAGAGATTATGTGCATACACTTCAGTGCCTATTGCATAGACTTCTTCAGGTGAATCACTGAAGGTCTACAGAGTTGAGTACACAGATTAACATAGCCACTAATCCTAGTTTTTCTGTGCAGCTATTTGAGTATTCCTCCCCATTAAATATCTCTTGAGTTGCAGAGTATAACAATTAGAGGGTTCAGCACATCCTCCGTGAATACAAGGTGATCAAAGAAGAAAGAAGCTGATACCGTTCAGAGGAAAGAAAAATCCCTCTACTTCCCTTGAACAACAAAGAGACTAAAAAAGATTTTACTTGACCCAAATCTTGTCAGACTTCTGAAACTTCTCTTAGGCCTCCCTATCCACTTCCTTAGATATTTGAGTTTTGACAATTGTTATGTCAGTTTAGCAAGAATCCCCCATCCTTGGTACCTTCTCAAAATCATTCCTGATTGAAATTCCTCACTCTGCTCCCTTAGGATCTGATCACCCTGGTTGACTTCAGTAGGATTCTATTAGGTTGGTGCAACTTGAATACCTCCAAGTCTGGATGATTCCTCTTGACCATTATGCATTCACCAACATCCCTGTCCTTGGTAATAAATCCCACTTGCCCCTGCTGTATTTAGAATAGAGCTCAGTTCTATATTTAGGTCTCTCTTCCCTTTTTTCGATAGCCCTGCATAACATTTGTTTTTTTACCAATATAACTTTTTTTTTTATTGGTTGTTCAAAACATTACAAAGCTCATGACATATCATCTTTCATACATTTGATTCAAGTGAGTTATGAACTCCCATTTTTACCCCAAATACAAATTGCAGAATCACATCAGTTACACATTCACATTTTTACATAATGCCATATTAGTGACTGTTGTATTCTGCTACCTTTCCTATCCCCTACTCTCCCCCCTTCCCTCCCCTCCCAACTTCCCTGTCTACCTAATCTGTTGTTGTTCAGTTCTCTCCCTTGTTTTATTCCCCCCCTTTCCCCTAACAACCTCTTATATGTGATTTCATGTAACGTTGAGGGTTTCCTTCTGTTTCCATGCAATTTCCCTTCTCTCTCCCTTTCCCTCTCACCACTCGGAAAAGATTAACATAAAACTTTTTTTTTTTTTTTTTTTAAGATAACAACCCAGTGCAACTGCCAATCTTTGGAATTAAGGGTGCTCAACCTGTGATGACTGAAACACATTCTAATGTTTTGATATATGTTCTTAGGTAAATATTTTCTATTTATGGAAAAAAATAGATTACTTTATCATTTAGTTCCTTTAAATTATTCAAAATGCTACAATAAATATGCCATTGATAGTGTTTCCTTTTTGCTAACGCATATATTCTCAGGTAAATTAAAATAGTGTAATAACTTGATTGATGGTTTAAAATATCATGATAGCACTTGCTACAAACTACAATATTGCTTTACAGAGGAAAGTGATAATATAAATGCTGTAGGCAATGAATAAGTAGTCAAATCTGTAACATCACAAATATTTGGTGACATTATTTCGCACATTTTTTATTGGTACGTTATAGTTGTACATAATGATGGGATTTGTTGTTATATATTCATACATGCCCATAATACAGCACTATAATTTGGTGGATTACTCTCCAACACTTTCCAACGTTTTGAAATCACTACTTTCTTAGGTGTAACAAAATGTAGCTTTGAAACTTTAATGTTTTTGTCACATCATACTTGCATACTTGCCTGCTGTATTTCCTTTATGGAGTAAATGAGATTCATACATTACATAAAAAATGGAAATCGATGAAAATATAAATAACAATATCAGGCAAATTGTGGTTAAAACAATCAAGATATCTATAATAAAAAGTAAGGCCCAAATACATGAGGCCACATAATTTGTCGTGAGATGAAAAATCTTTCCTTAGAACAGAATTTAGCATATATTTGGCCAAAATAAGTCCCATGAATTTTTTTCCATAACAATTTTATTGTTATTAATATCAAACTCGCACAGAATGAATCAAGACCTAATATAGACTTTATAAAAATTTATATTGTTAATTTCATTTTCTAGCACCATGTGTCATATTTATGACAACGGAGAGTTGTGAATTGTATTTGGGCAGCGGTGCCAGTGGTGAGTCATCCCTATGCATGGAAATAGGTAGTGGCCTAGAAATGGGGCACTTGCATCCTGTTACTCTTTCTGTCCCTCCACCCTAGATAGGCAGTGAGCAACGGGTTTGAAATTAGGTTGAAAATTGCAGTAGAATGTGAAAAAGTCAGCTGTGCCTGGTGCGGGTGAGCAGTTATGATATTACACGGAAGAATCATGAACTTGTATTTTCTTTCTTCAAATAATTTAACTTGAATGCACACACATTTGGGAAGCTTAGTGAAATAACAATCTATTGAAGTTTTGCTTGGTGTTTTTTCCTTAAGCAGGACAGTGAGAAAAAGAACATTAAATGCCAGACAGAGCCAGATGCATGTAAAGACGAAGAGGGGTCCGATGATCTTCACTTGCTATGGTTCCAAACTTTAACATGCCCCAAGGTTCATGGGATAAGGCCATGGTCTTCAGGGTGGTATTCTTGGGAGATGGTAGAGCCATTGAGGAACTGGGACATTGAGACTGTGCTTAGGCCATTGGGAGCATGCCCTTGAGGGGGATTGTGGTACCTCTGCCTCTTCTCTTTTTCTTTTGATACTTGACCATAAGGTGAACAGTTTACTTTAATATATGCAGCCTGTTATTGTCATCCAGCATACTTAACAGGGGCCACAAGCAATAGGTCTCGCTTACATTGAACTAGAAACTCCAAACCTGTGAGTCAAAATAAATCCTTTCTCTTTCTACATTAATTATTTCAGGTCTTTTATTAGAGTGATTGAAATCTGACTGATACAGGGTTTTACACCCAGCTTTACAACTTCCTCCATATTGATCTTTGGGGACATACTTGGCCACATGATACTATAGATTCCTTCTATATTAAAAGAAGGTGAAAATTCTTGTCTACTATACAGGCCTTTTGAGGGTGCTTAAAATTAAAGCCTTACATAAATATTTAAATATAAATCTTTCTTAACATTTGCATCTCATCAACATCTATGTAGGGGTTGTTTAGTCTACTTATGCTGCAAAGAAATGCAAATTTAATTCATTAATTCAGAGTGAAGTTATCTATGTTCTACCAGCAAACACACCCTTTGTGTCTAAGAAAGCATTTCTTCATAAAGATTGCTGTTGAAACAAAGGGATTTCCAACTCTTGGAATTCCAATCACACTAGACAAGCATGCCCTCCAAAATATTGTCATCATTAATCAGACCTTAGAAACAGATGTTAAATGTGAAATTTTGAAATAGAAGAAAAAAGAGATATTTGTATTCTGGCAAGCTTGTGCTTATTCCTGAATGTAAGCAGATATTTGTAAAAAATATTATCTAAAGTTCATGAGCATAATTGTAGTCCACGTTTGTTTCCTCATTTTGCCAGTTTCTATTAAGATTAAATATGAACAATGCATTGGAAATATTGAAACATTTTTGATGTTCTATCCAGAAAGCCTTGTATAAGATAGATTTTTTTTCAAAACTGTTTTCAGACTCAGTTGTATGATTTGCTACTACATGAATAGATAGAGATGATTGGAAATGACTGTAAGACATATCATAAAAAATTCATTACTGAGCTTCTGAATATCTAACTATTAATTATCTGGAAAGTGCATTGCATGCATCATCTCTCTCACCCAGACGTATCCACATGTGTATGTGTGTACATATATATATGTAAACACATATTTATTACATACTTATTATTTCTTTAAATATTTCAATTATTGATTTGCCTTAGGAAATGCTATTCTCTCCTAAGTATTTCTCAGTAGGATTTTAGCCTTCCAAAATCTTTGTTAGCAGAGTTAAGTATGATTTTCTACAAGTTAATGAGAATTAGTCTGGCCAAATCCGATTTCCAAAGGTAGTGACGGGCATCTTTAAAATATGTTGTATCTACAGAGTATATTCTAAGCCTTTGTTGTTATCTCAATAATACATGAGTTGAAAGTCTATATAAGATTATGTGTAAACTATTGTCATGGTGAATACCATAAAGATTGCCTAAACTATGAGACATTTTAAAAATATTTTCTTTATTCCCAGAGTAATCCCACCTTATTCTTAGGAAATGCATCTCAAGAACCTCATTAAATTCCTGAAATTATGAATAGTATTGAGATCTATATATAGTATGTATTTTCCAATGTCCGCACTTCTGGTTGGTAGTATATACAGCATAGACACTCTGGACAGATTGATAATTCATATCCAGATCAGAAAAGAGTAGAGTGAGATTTCCTTATTCTAGTCACATTAACATTCAATTTTAAACTTGTCAATTGTTCATAATGGGATTTTTCACTTAATTTTTTCAGAGAGTGGTTAACCAGGTAGCTGAAAATGAGGAAAGTGAAACCACACATAAGGGAAGACTACTGTACTTGCCATCTCACTCTGTTTTTTGGTGCTGGGATGGGATATCTAAGAATTAGAATTTATAAAACACATATTTTTTTTTATAGTTTGGAAGCTCAATATTCCAATTTAAAGGGCCAGTAGCTTTAGATGAGAGTCTTCATGCTTCATCATCCCATGACAGAAGGCTGAAATGAGGGAAAGAAAGAGAGAACTCAAAATTCATCCTTCTATCATGAACCCACTTCTATGATACTATTCCCACCCACAATAACAACATTAATCTATTAATTGAGGGTAGAGCCTTTGTAATTCAATCAATTCTTAAAATTTCTACTGTACAGTACTGTTGCATTTTCAATGCATGAAATTTGGAGGACACATTCAAACCATTGTATATTTTCCTCTAAGTTAAGCTTATTTTCATCATTTCATAAATAGACAGAAAATGCCCTACAAAATTATGTTTAAATCAGAGAAGTAAAATGTGACTATACATAGAATCATTTAACTTCAAAGTGCACACATCATTACATTTCCAAAGGCAGAGATAATCTGTATTGTAAGTTGAAGATGGAGGGTAGAGATGCATAGATAAATTAAATATGAATTGCATGGTATGGGGCCTTACCCATACTCCAATTGTACAAATCAGACCAGCTGGGCTTTGATTTCTTTTTTTACATAGTGAGTTTCGGCACTGAATTTCATGTTGAAAATGGACTATAAATCTACCAAACCACCTACCTAACAATATTTGAAAGCTACCTATTTAACTTTTCCTCCAAAAGTCCTTTAAATTGCACAATATTATTGACTTATAGATTTGTGGGTTAAATGGAACATAATCACTTTAATAAATATTTTCCCTAAGTAGGCTAAACTTCTGATATTATTTTGAAGGTAAACAAAATATCTGTAGCTTTTTAAAAAAATTTCATTCATTAATTAATTTGTTCTAATTTGTTATACATGACAGCAGAATGCATTTTGATTCATAGTGCACAAATGGAGCACAAATTTTTATTTCTCTGGTTGTACACAAAATAGAGTCACACTGTTCAGGTCTTCATACATGTACCTAGGGTAATGATGTCCATCTCATTCTGCCATCTTTCCTAGAGCTCTGTGCCCTCCCTTCCTCTCCCTCCCCTTTTTCCTATCCAAAGTTTTATTTCTCCCATGCTCCCCCCACCCCAAACCCATTATGGATCAACAACACTTATCAGAGAAAACATTCAGACTTTGGTGTTTTAAGATTGGCTTACTTAACATGATAATCTCCACATCCATCCATTTATCTGCAAATGCCATGATTCTATTCTCTTTAATATTCAGTAATATTCCATTGTGTCATACCAATATATTTTGTAGTTTCTTTATCCATTTAACTATTGAAAGGTGTCTAGGTTTTTTCCATAGTTTGCCTCTTGTGAATTAAGCTGCTATAAATGTTGATGTGGTGGTGTTACTGTAGTATGCTATTTTTAATTCCTTTTGGTATAAACAAAGCATTGGGATAACTGGGTCCATTTCTGGTTCCATTCCAAGTTTTCTAATGAATCTCCATACTGCTTTCCAGAGTGGTTAAACCAATGCACTCATACTAGCAATGTAAGAGTGTGCCCTTTTCCCTGTATCTTCTCCAACACATATTGTTGCTTGTATTCTTGATAACTGCTTTTCTGACTAGAGTGTGATGAAATCATAGAGTAGTTTTGATTTGCATGTCTCTAATTATTAGAGATTTTGAGCATTTTTTTTATATATTTGTTCACACTGATTATACTTCTTCTGAAAGTGTCTCTTCAGCTCCTATCCCATTTATTGATTGGGTTGTTTCTTTGTATGGCATTAAGTGTTTTGAGTTCTTTATATATCCTGAAGATTAGTGCTCTATTTTACGTGCATGTGGTAAAAATTTGCTCCCATTCTGTAGGCTCTCTCTTTATCTCACTAATTTTTCTTTTTCTGAAAGAAGATTTTCAATTTGAATCCATCCCATTTGTTAATTCTTGATTTTATTTCTTGTGCTTTTGGAGTTTTGTTAAGGAAGTGGGGGCATAATCTAGCATGATGAAGATCTAGGCCTACATTTTCTTCTATTAGGCATAGGGTCTCAGGTCTAATTCTTAAGTCCTTGAGTCTTAGGGTCTACTTCCTAAGTTAACTTGAGTTTTGTGCATGTTGAGAGATAGGGGCTTAATTTCATTTTGTTTTATATGGATTTCCAGTTTTGTTGAAGAGGCTATCTTTTCTCCAATATATGTTTTTGTCACCTTTTTTTAGCATGAGATTATATACATGAGTTTGTCTCTATGTCCTCTATTCTGTACCATTGGTATCTATGTCTATTTTGGTGTTAGTACATGCCAATTTTGTTACTATTGCTATTTAATAGTAAATATTAAGGTCTGGTATTGTGATGCCACTTGTTTCACTCTTCTTGCTAAGGATTACTTTGGCTACTCTGGATCTCTTATTTTTCCAGATGAATTTCATGATTGATTTTTCTAGTTCTATGAGAAATATCATTGGGATTTTGATTGGAATTAGATTAAATCTGTATAGTGCTTTTGGTAGTATGGTCATCTTGACAATATTAATTCTGCCTATCCAAGAACAAGGGAAATCTTTCCATCTTCTAGTCTTCTTTAGTTTCTTTCTTTAGCATTCTGTAGTTTTCATTGTAGATAATTCCTTTTTCATCATGAATTTTTCATCATTGTAGAGGTCTTTCACCTCTTTTTTTTAAGTTGATTACCAATTATTTTATTTTTATTTTTGTTTTTTGAGGTTGTTGTTTATGGGGTTGTTGTCCTAATTTCTTTTTCAGAGGATTCCTCACTGAGGTACAGAAATCCTTTTGATTCGTGGGTGTTAAAGTTATATCCTGCTACTTTGATGAATTCATTTATTAGTTCTAGAAGTTTTCCGGTGGAATTTTTTGGAAATTCTAAATATGGAATTATGTCATCAGCAAATAGTGATAGTTTGAGTTCTTCTTTTCCTATTTGTATCCCTTTAATTTCTTTTGTCTATTTAAATACTCTGGCTAGAGTTTCAAGGACTATGTTAAAGAGAAGTGGTAACAGAGGGCATCCCTATCTTTTATTAGTTTTTAGAGGGAATGCTTTCATTTTTTTTCCATTTTGAATGATATTGGCCTTGGGCTTAGCATAGATAGCATTTACAAGGTTAAGATATGTTCCTGTTATCCCTACTTTTTCTAGTGATTTAAGCATGAAGTGGTGCTGTATTTTGTTGAATACTTTTCTGCATATATTGAGATGATCATATGATTCTTATCTTTAAGACTATTGATGTGATGAATTGCATTTATTGATTTCTATATGCTGAACCAACTTTGTATCTCCGGGATGAATCCCACTTGATCCTGGTGCATTATCTTTTAATATGTTTTTGTATTCAATTGGTCAGAATTTTACTGACAATTTTTGTAAATATGTTGATTAGAAATATTAGTCTGAACTTTTCTTTAATTGATGTGTCTTTCTCTGGTTTTAGAATCAGGGTACTATTAGCCTCATAGAATGAGCTTGGAAACATTCCCTTGTTTTATATTTCATGGAATAATTTGAGGAGTATTGGTATTAATTCTTCTTTGAAGGTCTTGTAGAACTCAGTTGTGAATCTGTCTGGTCCTGGGCTTGTCTTGATTGGTAGACTTTTGATAATGTCTTCTATTTCATTGCTTGAAATTGCTTTGTTTAAATTCTGAGTATGCTCCTGATTTAGTTTGGGTAAATCATACATGACTCTAGGAATTTGTTGATGTCTTTGATATTTTCTATTTTACTGGAGTATAAATTTTCAAAATGGTTTCTAATTGTCTCTGTATTTCTGTAGTAGTCATTATGATATTTCCTTTTTCATCGTGAATTTAGTAATTTGAATTTTCTCTCTCCTTCACTTCATTAGTTTGGCTAAGGGTTTATCAATTTTATTTATTTCTTTAAAGAATCAATTTTTCATTTTGTCATTGTTCTCAGTTTCTCCTTTTGTTTCAAATTAATTGATTTTTAGCTCCAATTTTAATTATTTCCTGTCCTTTACTACATTTGGTGTTAAGGTCTGTAAACAAGTCAAAATAACACCTGGTATTTTGCCAGGGGAATGTTAGAGTTCGTAAACAAGTCTGGATGGCGCCTGGCAAAATGCCAGAGGGAGTGGTTTGTGAAGTAACAAAAGTGAGCTATTAAGTGTGGAGATTCCTTATTGGTTGACTGATGTATCTCGTTTATGCTAATTAAGATAAGCTGTGCAAAATGTATAAATAGCTCTGTTGTCCTACAATAAACGGCTCCCTCTCCTGCTGTATCAACGTATACAAGTTATTCATCACCCCCTGGTTATTTTGCTGCATCCTGACTGTGGCAATTTGGTATTGATTTGTTCTTCTTTTTCTAGGGCTTTGATTTGTAATATAAGGTCAATTTTTTGTTGAGTTTTTTCTTCTTTAAGGAATGAATTCCATGCAATGAACTTTCCTCTTAGTGCTGTTTTCATAGTATCCCAGAGATGTTGATATGTTGTATCAGAGTTCACAATTACCTTTAATTTTTTTTAATCTCTTCTCTGATGTGTTCTGCAATCCATTGTTTATTTGATAGCATATTACTTAGTTTCCAGCTGTTATAACAGATTCTATTTTTTATTTTATAACTGATTCCTAATTTCATTCCTTTATGATCTGATAAAATGCAGGATAGAATCTCTACATTTTTGTATTCCCTAAGGGTTGTTTTGTGGCATAACATAAGGTCTATTTTAGAGAAGGTCCATGTGCTGCTGAGAAGAAAGTGTATTCACTCATTGAAGGATGAAATATTCTATATATGTCTGTTAAGTCTAAATTACTGATTGTATTACTGAGTTCTATAATTTCTTTGTTTACCTTTTGTTTCAAGATCTACCCAGTGGTGAAAAAGGTATGTTAAATTCACCCAGTATTATTAGTTTTATGCTTGAAATTGAGAAGAGTTTGTTTAATAAATGTAGATGCTCCATTGTTTGGGGCATATGTATTTATAATTGTTATGTCTTGTTCCCTTAAGCAGTATGTAGTATCCTTCTTTATCCTTCATGTTTAATTTTTGCATAAAGTTTCCTTTATTTGATATGAGGATGGAAACCTTGTTTGTTACTGTAATCCATGTGAATGATATGTTTTTTTCCAAACTTTCACCTTCAGACTATGAATGTCTTTTCCTAGGAGATGAATCTCTTGAAGGAAGCATATTGTTAATTTTTTAAATCTGATATGCCAGTCTATATCATTGTTTAATAGGTCATGAAAATTCAGAGTTATTATTGAGGCATGGTTTGCATTTATGGTCATTTTGGAATATTTTGGGTTTTTAACCACACTTGGTTTCTCCTTTGATTAGTTTTTCCTTTAGTGTAATACCTCCCTTTGCTGATTTTCATTGTTGTATTTCATTTCTTCTCATGGAATATTTTGTTAAGGATGTTCTGTAGTATAGGCTTTCTATTTGTAAATTCTTTTAACTTTCGTTTATCTTGGAAGGTTTTTATTTCATCTGTAAATCTAAAGATTAATTTTTCTGGATACAAGAGTCTTGGTTGGCATCCATTTTCTTTCAGAGCTTGATATTTGTTGTTTCAGGATCTTCTAGTTTGAGGGTCTGGGTTGAGACATCTGCAGAGATTCTAATTGGTTTTTCCTATATGTAATATGATTCCTTTCTCTTGTGTCTTTTAAAATTCTCTCCTCATACTGTATGCTATGGATTTCCATTATAATTTGCCTTGGTGTAGATGTATTGTGATTTTGTACATTTGGTGTCCTGTAAACCTCTTATGTTTGCTTTTTCAATTCATTCTTCAGGTTTTACCAGTTTTTGGATATTATTTCATTGAATAGATTGTTCATTCCTTTGTTTTGTATCTCTATGTCTTCCTCTACCCCAATAATTTTTAAATTTTGTCTTTTCATATTATTCCATAATTCTTGGAGTTTATGCTTGTGGTTTGTTACTATCTTCACTCTGTTGTCCATTTTATTTTATCTTCATTTTCTGAAGTTCTGTCTTCCATGTGATCTAATCTGTTGGTGATGCTTTCTACCCAGTGTTTAATTTAATTTATTGTTTTATTTTTTCATTTCAAGGATTTTTGTTTGGTGTTATTTTAGAATCTCTATCTCCTTATTGAAGTAATCTTTTGCTTCCTGTATTTACTTATGTACCTTTTATCAAAATGATTTTTTGCTGCCTGTGTTTGCTCTTTTATATCATCCTTTAATTCACAGAACATTTAATCATGTACATCCTGAATGCCTATTTCTTCTGTTGTGGTGTCCATGGATTCCATTAATGTAGTATCTCAGTTTGTTGGGGACACTTTCTTCCATTGTTTTTTCATATTATTTGTGTATCTTCCCTTCTAGCCATGCAGATCTGAGATGTCACAGTTTTTACCCTATAAACTTATAGTGTCCTTGCTGGAGATAAATATTAACAGATCACAATACAAACAATATACAGCCTTAAACCATATAGTTTCTATTAAGGCATTTACAGTTTTGTCACAATAGACAGAAATGGTGAGTTCAATTATTATCTATAATATAAACAGTTTCTAATGGTGGACAAAGAGAGGATGAGGGGGTATATGCTACAATTTGAAAGAAGTAAGAGCTGCAGATATAGTTATTAGATCTTAAGAAAAATGAGAAAGGAACCAAAAGAAGTTGGTTAGTAGAGGGAGAAAATATAGAAAGAGATTTTGGAGAGTCAAGTACATGGGAGGACAACAGAGAGAGTACAAAGAACAAAAAAATAAATAAATAAAAATTAAGAAAAAGAAAAAATATAAAAGTAGAAGATAAAAGAATATACAACACAATTGCAATATACTGTTCAGACATCCCAGTCCTCAGTAGCCTAATTTATCAAAAATACTTCTTGTCACAAATATTGTGGATGTGAGGGCGAGAAAAGAGAGAGAGAAAATAAAAAAATAAAAATTGAAAAAGAAAAAAAAATTCTAGATGGAAAATCAAAGGATGGTTTCTGTTGGAGTTCAGTATTTTTCCTGCTTTCCTTCTCATTCAGTAGCTGGGGTTGTCTGTTGTTTGCTGGTATGTTCACATTCAGGATGGTGGAGGCCATGAGCTTGGGAAGGTTGGTCTTGGGGTGGAACTCCTGGAGGTGGGGTATAGCACTGGAGGTCTAAATTATATCTCACTCACTCCTCCCTTTCTAATTCCCAATCAGGAACTTCTATCTCTGGAGGTGTTTTATACTGCTCTCTGAAGCCCCTGAACTTGTTGTGGAGAGTTGTTGTTATCAAGAAGTACAGGACCAGGCATTATGAGTGATGGACCTGCCACATGTCTGCAAGCACTGTGCTGGGTTAGTGACTGTGGGAGATAGTGGGGGAGTTGGGGGGCTACAGGTATGTTGATATTCCTTCTAGGTCCCTGCTGGTGTCCCAAGCTGTGAGTGGCCCCAAATAATGATGACAACAAAGGTCTCCCAAGATGGAGGCAGCAATTTTCAGAGATGGGGCGTTGGGGTAGGCTGGGCAGTGGTGTTGTGTAGTGTGTTCCAAGATGCAGCTCTGTGGCATGCAGTGCTATGGAGGGTGGTTGTCTCCAGATCCTATTCCGTGTCCCCAGGTGCAGGCTAGCGAGTGATGGGGAGGGACTAAGGTAGTGCTTGCAGTGTCCCAAGATGGAGGTGACCAGGGGAGCCCCATGCTTGTAAATGGGGTCCACACAGGAGCAGTGCCCAGGGCTCGTGCATAGGTGAGTGTCTAGGGGTTCTGTGCAGGTGCTGATGCTGGTGGTCCTGTGTGGACCAAAATATCTGTAGCTTAAATAAAAACATTCATTTAAAATATGTGAATAAAGTATGTGGAAGATTGTACATGCACACACACACACACACACACACACATACACACACATATCCCTATTATACATTTGTTTCTACTGCTTTAAAAGAACAATATATTATTTATAGTCTCTTTCCCCTAATGTAATAATAAAGGGCATATCAGAGATTAAGTTATAAGAAGATGTAAAAATACACAGGGGTGTGTGTTTGTACTTGATTGTTCACCTAATACTAGTAATCTTTTTTTTTCATACTGTACCTTTCTTCATTATGCTGAAAAGAACAATCTTGCTTTAGACTAGTCTGTCATTTAAGAGCTTTACCTTATTTTTCTCCTTCTTACTATAATTTTTATCCAAATAAAATGTTTTCTACTCCAAGCTTTACATGATGGTTTGTCCCAGTGGAAATACAGATTTACAGAATTAAATCTATGTTACTTTCAGATAGTCAGAGAGTCTTACCACTCTAGGAATCTCACTGTTTACAGTAGCAATAAAAAGACATGATGGGATACTTAACGATTATATTAAACATAATTTTTATATGAGAAGAATGTGATTCAATTGAAATAACATGCACTGTCTTTTTGCACTGGTACTAAGGAAAAGATTGTCTTTGCCTTCACCTAAAATAACAGCAGCCATGATGGAAGATGGTGGTAGAAGTCATCATCAGGGCTATGAACTAAAACACATTCATGATAATGGCCTATTAGCATTTAGCATCTCTTCTATGCCAGGTACCATAGTGGGGGATGAAGATGTGATTAGTAAAGTTCAATGCTAATCCCCATGGAATTTCAGTGTTGTTATATTTATGAGGACAGCTAAATAAAAACCTAGATTGAACAGTGTGATGTAACACAATCATGAAGAAAATATCATGGAAATCCAACAGCTTCAGGGAAGATTTCAAAGCAGAAGGAATACAAATTAAAATAATAGAAAATTATTATCTTTTGCTAACAATATCATAGATAATTTCCATTTTCTATTTGCACTCTCTTTATTTCAGAATATGAGTATATATTATTTCAGAATATGAGTATATATAATGATTTTAAGGAAACATGGTATTTGTAGTGGCAGAAGGGAAAATATAATTCAAACTTAGAGTGATTTTAAACCTCAACACTTGGGATATATGGATTCTATTTAAGAGACATCAAACAAATTTCTTTTCCCATGAAATATGAGATCATAGTTGATCATTTTAAAGAATGGTAAATGGTTATAAATGATCTATCAGCATCTAATAGTTTTCCATAATAGTTTTCCATGACAGGAAAACTATTTGTGATCAGAATTAAATTCATGGGCTTTCATCAGTGAAACCTGTACTAGTTGTGGTTTCTTTTAGGTACTTGAACATCTTTGCGCATTAGCTTCAGGTGACTGTTATAAACCTGAATTTTACCAAAGGCAGAGCTTTTGGATACTATTGGTAGGAAAGCTCTATCCAATGTCTATAATAACACAATAAAACAAGCAAATGAAAAACATCAACATAAATGTAAGTTTTTCTTCTTTACAATACTAAGCTTGGAAAGAGTCTTATGGGAGAGATTTAGTGTCAAATGATTATAATACAGGAACTGTTGATGGAGAAAGAAAAACAAAACAAAAATTATGTACTTGGAGCCTTTTACAAAAGTTATATCGTAAGTGCCTTAATCACGGAGAAAGCATTTAATAAGAATTTGTGGAATAAGTGGACAAAAGAATTAATGAGTCTAGGAATAAGTTTGAGCTAAGTGCACACCTGGAAACCATTTTACCATCCAATTTCTTCTTACAAGAATACAAGCTGAACCATCAAGAAACCTCCAAAGATCTTCTTTGTTTCAGGTGATAGTAAGACTTTTCCAATGGCCAGAGAGTGATTGGTAATCACTTAAAAAAAAAACCCTGCGTATTGAAAAACTCTCATTGAAAAATTTTCTAATGTATATTCATGTACTCACTCTAAGAAAAATAGGCATGTGAGTTAGGGATAAGGGCAATGCAAAGATGTAGGCGATTCTGTTTTCTGTATTTCATTCATTACACTTTCAGCTACTAGGAAGTTTCATAAATAATAATATCACAATTTTAAAATTAAATTTTACAACTTTGGTCAACATAGCATGATAGCAAGTGTATATTAATCTTTCTTTCATGATTATTATACCTTTAAACAAGTTTCAGCAGAATGTCATGAGTAATTTTTTTTTTTGTATATGTGTGTGTGTGTGTTTGTGTGTCTGTGTTAATATTTCCACCACTGTAAGAAAAATGCATCAAACATCCTGGTGAATGTTGAGCTTAACTTGCAATTGAATTAATGGTAACTTTATTCTGCCACAAGTTATGTGACTTTTGGCAAAACATCAGCCATCTCTTCCACTCAGTCATTTGTTCAGAGATGAAAGACTTGACCCAGGTGATCTGCTAAGTTGCTTTGTATTATGTCATCCAAATACTTTGATATAAGAAGGGGGAGAAATGAATTGCAGTAGATGGGGTAGAGAGAGAAGATGGGAGGGGAGGGGAGGGGAGGGTGGATAGTAGAAGATAGGAAAGGCAGCAGAATACAACAGACACTAGTATGGCAATATGTAAAACAGTGGATGTGTAACCGATGTGATGCTGCAATCTGTATATGGGGTAAAAATGGGAGTTCATAACCCACTTGAATCAAAGTGTGAAATATGATATGTCAAGAACTATGTAATGTTTTGAACAACCAACAATAAAAATTTAAAAAATAAATAAATAAAATGTTTGCATTTTTATTATCACAAACACTATTCCTTTCTGAAAAAGAATTAATCTCCTCCTCTATTTATTGATTGGTTTATTCATTCAATTAAACATTCACTGTGCTGCCAGCACATAGTATTATAGTGGTAGCAGCGCTAATCAGAATCCCACAACTCCTTCCGCTAGTATCACTGAAGCCAATAATGAACACCAGCTATTGTGTAGATATGGTGTTTTAAATTCTCAGGGAAATGACTCACCTATACCAACACATTGAGCAGGAGTGGTATTTATCATTATTAAGTATTTCTATTTTAATGAGAGTGTGGATTTAATCTACCTAAAAAAACTTCTTGATCTCTGATATTATACTTTTTATATTGGGGATTGTGAAAAGAAATTAGTTTAAGTTCTGAAAGGTACAGTATTGTATAATTCTACCAAATAGCTGAGCTGGGATTTAAACACAGCCCTCACTACTAATCACCTGGATGATACCAATGTGGCTTGTTCTTATATCTGCTTTGATTTTATTATAAAATAAAACTTTATTAATTATTTTAGAATAGTTTTAAACATACTATATATGGTATATTAAATAAATATATAGCATATTGAGCTAAGCACACTATGTGTGTGTGTGTTGTGTGTGTGTGTGTGTATGTTTTGTGTGTGATGTTCAGGATCCAATCCAGGACTTCACACATGCTAGGCAAATAATTGATCTACCACTAAGCTACATCACTAGCCCACAGAATAGAATTTTTTATTTGTTTTGAAGTATCAGGGGGAGAACTCAGGGGCACTTGACCACTGAGCCCATCCCTAGCCCTATTTTGTATTTTTTATTAGAGACAGGGTCTCGCTGAGTTGCTCAGTGCCTTGTTAAATTGCTGAGGCTGGCTTTGAACTCAGGATCCTCCTGCCTCCGCCTCCCGAGCCACTGGGATTACAGGAATAAGCCACAGCACTTGGCCTAGAATTTTTAGTGTTGCATATATTTAAGAATTCTGAATATTGAATTCCAAATTAGGATATCTTTATACCTAAGATGCATATTTCCAGGGCAGAAAAAAATTACCAAAGCACAAAATAAAAATGGAAGCTCATCGTGTTCTTTAAATCTTGTGGGGAAAAAAAAATGAGTTAACAGACAAGACAAAAACAACATCAAATGAAAAACCTTAAAAAGTTAGAGACAAGTTTAAGGCAGAAGATAGAACTGGTCACTGTTGGAGACTGGGACTCATCAAGAAATGAAGAAGAACCATTGATCAAAGTACACCATCATAGCTAAATACACTTGGGGACACATTTGTGGAAAGGCCTGCATACCCAATATAAAATAATGTGTTTAGAGAAGAACACAAACTGCATTTGATGCAACAATTAATGTACACTTTTATGGTTTTAAAACTCTGCCCATATTATTAGTGTTATGATAAAGTCTGATGCAGCACCATTTAACAAAAGGAGGATTTAACCAAGGAGTTCCTTGGTTTAGAGCACTGGTATGTGACATTTGCATGTTAGGTGTCATTTATCTTCCTACCTATTCATATTAAGGATGGGGTCGGCCACATCAGGAATATCCTCAAGATCTGTGTGCATTTCCTTATGGTTTATAGTAGGTCCCTGGGGAAACCCAGTGTGAGCAAAACATGGTAGACATTTTTGAGTCAATACATCTTTCCAGGTGCTTCTAAAGCATTTCATTTATAAAATCAATTTTTATTAGGATGTCAATAGTTGTAACATTGAATGTAAAAAGCAAAACTGGGTCTCTAAGATGTGAGGATCTCAAGTATAATCTTTAAGGTGCCTTCTCTCCCCAAAAATTCATTACTAAAGTTAAGCAGTTTTTAGTGTCACTTAGGAAGTGATTCTTGAGAATTCTGAGGGAAATGTGCTTGGTGTATTACTTACAACATCTTGACAGCACTAAAAATTATGTGAAGTCAGGTGATAAAAAATAGAGAATAAAGGAAGAGAAGTTATTTTCTTAAGGTAAATAGCAAGTGAATATGAGAGATTTGGGCTAAAAATAACAGAAACAATCAAAACAACAACAAAAGAATAAAATAAAATTTTAAGAAATTCTATTGTTAATCTTGCACTCTTTCCACATGGAAGAATTTGGACCTACTTAAGTTCTTGGGGGCTTAAGGATTTACTTTTAAAGTAAAACTGCATTGCTTACTGTGTGTACATTATTTTGTGCAATTTCCTGAGTTGGATGTTTTGAGAACTTTTTTTAAAAAAGCAGACATTTGTAGGTTTTCATGACTCGACATTGGTATGAACCTTCTGTAAACATAACAAAGATGAGACACATCAGGACATGGAGATGATGACATGACAAATTAGTATCTAAGATGTTAAAAATAAAGTAGTATGTTTGAAAATGTTAAAAAGTGGAATAAAAGAAACATGTTATGACTGAGGAGAGGTAGTAATGTTTATGCCCCAAATTGATTTTGACTTAAAATATTAAATGCAAAGAAAATCTTATGGTACGTAAATCCCTCCATAAGTATTAGGGAATATTAAAAATTTTCCTTCATAACTACTGCAGGAGCAAAATGTGAAATACAAAATATTTATGGATGAAACCATGTCACCCCATTCAATCTAGGGTCATATCTCACTGAACTGAATTTTAATTGCATGTTCTTTTTTGAAGCAATAAAATGAGAACCAACAAATTTTTATATAAAACCAAACATGCCATTAGACTATATGAGGGCATATATTATAAGGAAAGACAAACAAATTATGAGACTACTCTTGATAGGGCTAATAAAATCATTACAATGACCATATTCCTCGATCTGTGATCATTTTTCAAAATACCTCATATACTATACCATTATTCATCATTTAATTGCTTATTTTGCACATAATAAATCTGGGGGGATTATTTTTCAAATTCTGCTTTTCTTTCTTTATAACTTTTATATTTTTCCATAAAATAACACTGCAAAATATTATAAAGCTACATAAAATGTATTTAAAATTATAGCTCAAGTATGACAGTTGGGCTTGAATTTAAAATGATTCATTCATTTTCTTTGTTGCCTGAGTAACACATGTGGTATTGGAGTCAGCGGCATGGGGGTGGGGGAATGGCAAAATTTGTTTTTTATAAAATTTAGTAAAATTGTCCTCAATGTAATTTTTATAAACCTAGTTATTTGTGAAAACAATGGATAAGTGTCCCTCCTGCTCACCAAATGGGCCTCCAACATTAAATCTTCAAATAATAGTGGGCTTTATTCTTTACACCCACCAGAACATTGTATGAGGGATAAGGACAATATCTCTTAGTGATTAGAGATATATAGTAATCACCCAATCTAATGCAATAAAGCAACACGTGATGCTAAGTAAGAATGCTAATGTGGAAAAGGTCTGTGAACTTTCTGGCCTGGAAAACATTTTCTATGTTAAAATTGTATTAAATTACCAAGTACCTATTGTTGGAGTCCTTACTGCTTTCAAAGAGTATAGTATTTTATAATGGAATTAAGATGTGCTTATTATGATCTTGAACTTCCAAAGTCCCAGGTCTGTGATACTGTGTGAGTTCTTAACATTTCTGAACTTTAGATTTCTTATTTTGTAAAATGCAACAGGAATAATCTTATGTTACCCAACAGGGAGACCACTGTTTAACTGTGGTCAGCAAACAAATTGATGTGGTTCAGGGTCAGCTACACAAATGGCTTTCTTTACCTTGAAACTCCTCAACAATTTGAGAAAACCAAGGGAGACTTTGGATCCTAATGTTAACCCAGGATTAATTGGCAACAGATTTTAAGCAAACTAATTTATAAATAGGAATCTGTGTTAAGACTCATTATTGAATACAAACATTTAGAATTTAAGCATAACAGGGTATTCGTTTCTGTGACATCAGTTTTATGCATTTTTTTCCTTTTTAATTATTTTTTCTCAAATACAAAACACAAACTACCTTTAACATGAATCACCTCCTGTTGAGGTCTCTGGCAAGAAAAGCATTGAATCCTCATGAGGTACTGAGAATACAGTTTTTCATCCCTGTAGCCTGTAAGCGCTAATCACAATTTCACAAACTTCAGGAGTGTGTGTGTGCGCGCACGCACACACACACACACACACAGGGACTTTTATTTGTTTGTTTGTTTATTTATTTATTTATTTATTTATTTTTATCGGTTGTTCAAAACATTACAAAGCTCTTGACATATCATATTTCATACATTAGATTCAAGTGGGTTATGAACTCCCATTTTTACCCCAAATATAGATTGCAGAATCACATTGGTTACACATCCACATTTAAAAAAAAAACGACTTTTATATATATACACATAAAGTGTACCAGTGTATATGCAGAAACACTTTGATACTTACAACATTTCAACATAAAAGTTTTTAACTTCAGGATGGTGCAAAAGTATTCCTAATTTAATAGAAACTATGCTTTAAATCTTGAATTTTGACCTTTTCCTAGACTTGAGCTATTTTTATTTATTTATTTATTTATTTATTTATTTATTTATTTATTTATTTATTTATTGCCATGGTAGACAGCAGCAATTAGCTGCAGCTCCTGGTCAGCCACAGCATATGGAAGGTAAACAACCCATCTTCTCTAGTGAACTGTGTTGGCAGCCCTTCTTGGATATTTTGTATTTTTGCATTGCACCACATCTACCAGACACATTTATGTACATAGGTGTGATATTCAACACTTGATTTTAAAATCGGCTTTCTATTATCTGTAGGCTAATGTATATTCTGAGCATGTTTAAGGTAGGTGTCATTTGTCTTCCTTTCTATTCATTTTAAGGATGTTTTGTGTGTGGTAGGCTAAGCTATATTGCTCATTATATTACCTATAGTAAATGTATTTCTGACTTAGGTATTTTCAAGTTTCAATAGGTGTATTGGGATACAACCCTGTTATACACGAGGAGAATTTGAATATTTATATTCCATTATATTCATGTCAGATTGTTTTCCCATTCTGCTTCAAATCCTCTCAATCATAGCTACATATTGTTGCTGTGGGTATACCTGCTGCCGCCTGTGAATATTTTATTGCTGGTTCAAAATAAGATAATTGTAAATATTCAATGATTTTTATAATAATTTATATTAGTATATAAATAATTTTAAATTAATTACACAATCAGACTAGCATTAAATTGGAAATTACAAAAACAAAAAGAAAAGCAAAGTTGGCCTTCCCCACGGATGGTTCCAGAAGCACTGCTCTTACTTTGACCCTAAAACTCCTACTGGATGCCTTCTAGCCTGCAATTCTCACCCTCTGACATTTCACTTTCTTGTCTACCAGGATGCAGTGACACTGACCTTGCTTTTTGTATTCTGTCAACACTTCCAGGCCTTTTTCTCACATATGACTCCTCTGTGCAGTTTGTGTTGTGTCTGTGTTTCTGTGTTTAACATTATTCCTGGAGAGGACTCATGCCTGACCATCATTTGCTCACTTACATCCAGTCTAAATGTACCAAGATGTCGACCTGTCTTGAACTCCAGACTCACTTTTTATCAAATCAATGCAATTGAACATTGCCATGGTACTTGTTCAGGCTTTGAATCATTTCGTTCACTTGTTTCCCTGTTTATTTTCAGATTTTCCAATGTAGAACAGAATTTTCATGACAAGAAAAAGTCTAGTATAATTGACTCGATGCTGTAATCTTAGTGTAATCTTAAATGGTGTGTGGAACCTAATATCAATAAATATATATTCGAGCTGAGGATACTACTCAAAGGGATAATCCTAGCTTAACATATGCAAGGTTTGATCCTAAAGGTCATGTATGTGTGTGTGTGTGTGTATGTGTGTGTGTGTGTGTGTGTGTGTGTGTGTGTGTATATAAACATAAATATTGAGAGGATGTTGAATGTTTATATAGTACTTTTCAGTTCAAAAAGTACTGTCTAATATATTATCTAATCTAATCTCAGAGCAGGAATGATATCAAAACTTGAAATAATATGAAAATAATTTGATTCTATTACGCTTTATCCATGAATGTACCTCAGACCATTTAATTTTATTTATTTTTGAAAATTATTTGATTAAATAGAAGATGAAGAAGAAATCATGATTACATGAAAAAGATGATAGAGTGGGGTCAAAAACTGAATGGCCAACTATAATTTAGTTCTTTACAAATTACCTGTTCATATGAATTCCAAATTCCTATCTGCAAACCTAAGTGTTATGTCCCAGCTTCTAGGTTCTCAATAAGACTTGAGATCTCATATCTAAAATAATCAAACAATGGGCTGGGGATGTGGCTCAATCGGTAGCGCACTCGCCTGGCATGCGTTCGGCCAGGGTTCGATTCTCAGCACCACATACAAAACAAAGATGTTGTGTCCGCCGATAAATAAATAATAAAATTCATTCTCTCTCTCTCTCTCTCTCTCTCTCTCTCTCTCTCTCTCTCTCACTCACTCTTTCTTTAAAAAAAATTAAAAAAAAAATAAAAATAAAATAATCAAACAAGGGACTTAGCATAGAGTATGATTTCTCAATTATCCCCTTAATATGAGATCATTATTATAAATTATTACCATACATATTAAAAATTATATAGATATGTTATTTATTTACAAAGCAAAACCTAACTCCTTTTTAGCAACTTTATTTTTATCACATATTTTATCTATGATAAACAGATAACAGATTTTATTTTTGTCACTAAATCCAGATTTTATTTTTATCACCGAACTCTAATTTTACCTGCTGAGAAAGCATTTCTCAACCTCAAGCAATTTTTACTTAACTTCAAAAAATTTTGTTCACTGTCAAGGCCATAATAGTAAATATAATTTCCCATCTAGCATTCTTAGGATTTACTGATGGCTTTATTTGATGATTTGGGACCTATTCATAATTGTAATGAAAATACATGCCAGCACATTTCTGAATGACACTGTTATTTAATGAGTCCTGTTTGCAGGGGCCTGGCACAGCCTTATTGTTAGGATTTACAGAAGATCATGGCTTTGCAGAATATTATACAAAGGAGAGAATGTAAATCATATGGAATTATAGCACACCCACCCCAGATTTCTGTTTCACATCCCAAACTTCATCCATTTTCTAATTCACATTTTTATACATTTTATTTGTGTTCTAGCTTAAAACTAATTTAACAACTGTATCATCAAAATTGAGTTGGCTTGAATTAAAATAAGGATATTGGAAATGAACTCTTTTATGATAAAAATACTTATGCATTGCTTAGATTTCAGAAATATTTCCCAGGTGGGCAAAATTGACATGACTAAATAAAACTCTAGGGTTGCTTCTTCTAAATTATATTTACAATAAGAATTCTCCTCATTTTCAAACATCACATGTTCCAATTTTCGTAGGAAAATTAATTGTTTATATGCACAGGGAAAATGTAAAATATTCCATAAATACAACAGGAACATTATTTATTATTATTATTATTTTTTTTATCTTATAAACAGATAGCTTCACTAGTTCTGACCCTATTTTATCTATGAGCCTGTTGTTTGTGGACAATGACAAGATGTGAGATTCTAAAAACAGCCTCATCTCCAAGTGTGTTCACAAAGTACTTTGGGTCACAAGGAGCTGACTGCAAGCAATGGGATAAATCATGGAGGCACACCAAGGGCCACCTGATGGGGTCACAGACATTATATGTATCCAGTAATGCTGGTTCATGGAACATAAATAGAAGTTTACAGTCAAGGATCCCAGGAAGGTGAGACATCATGCCTCTAAGTGCTGACTAGAGAATAGAACATGATCAGACTGTTCAGGCTGAGCCGGAGGCAGATGGAATTGGACTGTGAAGAAAATTAGCCTTAAGCCCTCCATGACATCCATTTAGGAATGGTAAGATAAGACCTCCAAGCTGATGCAAGCCAGATCTAGAAGGATCTTGTGTGCCATGAATAAGAGTTGGAATTTTCATCCTGAAAGAACTGAAGCAGGAACTTGGCACAGGGTAATTTAGCATTTTGAAAACTAATTCCAGCTGGCTTGTAACCCATGTTCGCTATACTTATTCTTTCTTATGAAGTTGAAGTCTGAGAATTCTTAACTATTTCACCCTTACTTGGCCTCTTTGCTTAAGGATTACAGTATCATAAGAGCAGACACCTTCCTTTTTCATGATCTTCTTGCTACTATTCTCAACTTCACTAACACTTTTTTTTTAAGAATAGAAAAGAGATCACATTTGGGGAAGGAAATAAACTGGTCTGAGCCCCTCTTTTATCTCACCCCCAAATCCAACTATTTCAGCACTAGATGGATTCCAATGTGCTTGTTGACCTCAATGTACAGCAGAATATATATCTTAGTGAGATTATTATGTGAGGAAGGATACTGGGAATAGAGTATACTGTATCTATTACATTGTGTTATCTACCTTAGATTGTTTTCTGCTGGAGAGTGTGTGTTTATTTCTTCCCAAGAGTAGAAGTATTGGTGTGTGTGTGTGTGTGTGTGTGTGTGTGTTTGTGTGTCCACATGTAATATTTTCAAATATAATTCTTAGCATGCAAGATTAGGATGATTTCCACATATATGTAAAACCAAGAATATTTGAAATATTCTTGGAATATTTTGAAAAGCTTGCTCTCTCCCTCTCCCACCCCTGTCTCTTTATTCCACACACCTGTGCACACCCGTACACAGGTGCTTACTTTAATTTGAAATTTTATGTGAAATGCATACTGGTATATTCATGTATTCACATACACTCATGGCTGAACAAGCATTCTAGAGTCTTAAGTCAATGTTTTTCTTTTTCTTTTTTTTATTCTCTTTTGTTAATATTTATTTTTTTTAGGTGTAGATGGACACAACACAATGCCTCTATTTTTATGTGGTGCTGAGAATTGAACCCAGGTCCCGCCTGTGCTAGGCAAGTGCTCTACTGCTGAGCCACAATCCCAGCCCCATATTATTTTATTATTCTAATGAACAAGCAAGACTTACTGTCTCTAAAGTAGACAATTTGTACACAAATATTGTCAATTTTTAGAAACATATACAATTGACAATAAGTTATAAATCTGCTACCATGGCATTCAAAAATTTGCATAGTCTGCTTTCATTCTTCTTTCACAACCTCATTTCCTTGAGACATTAAAATCTAGCATATTCCTCTATTAGAAGTTCCCTAGTCATTATTGAATACAGCCCAGCTCAGGAGCCTCCTCTATGCCACTCTCCTCTGCAGTCTCTAGAATCCTCGTTACTCTGTCCTTCCTTTGATGCTTCCTGAACAAACTGCTGCTTTTTTGAAAAGCACTTGGAACAGGGCTAAACGAAAGGGGTGTAGGCTTGGGAATGCTATTTCCTAGGCTTTTCCAGGAAAATTATGGGCAACATTATAACCAATTTTGATGAACTCAAAAACAGGTGGGGCAGAGACATGTGCCCCTCAGTTGTGCTTAGGAAATGACATAATGTACATTCTGATCTGAATGTTGGTGCTACCCCCAAATTCACATACTGAAGTCAAATACCTTAGGTAATGGTATTAAGACATGAGGCCATTAGGGATTAATTTCATTTTGAGGGTTCTGCCTCCAACTGAGATTAATATAACAGAGAGTGCCCTTTGGCCCTTCAGCATGTGGGGTTCACTGCAGCAAGGCACCATGGAATAGAGAGATGCCAATACCAGACCTTCAACCTGACAGGGCCCTGATCTTGGCCTCCCTGTCTCTAGAACTCTAAGAAGAAACTAAATATTACTTAAAGATGACTCCTTTTAAGGATTTGCTTTAGCATTCCAAATGGACTAATACAGAGTATATATAGATAGGCGACTATTATCATTCACTGTATATGGCTCAATGTACTACACTAGGAGACTACCCAATGCAATCATTCATTAAATCCTAATATCCATCCCTGTATTTCAAATGGAAAAAAAAAAGTAAGTTTAAGAAGCCATACAACACAATGTAAGAGATGGAACTGAGACTCAGACATAGCATTCATTCTCTTTAAAAATTGATAAAATTGAATTATTGTATTTATTTCATGCAATATGATAATTTAAAGTATATACACACTCTATATATGCTTATGCACTGGTTAAATTGAGATAAATTTTAACCCATAAGCTTTATAGAATGTCCCTGGAAGTATGCAACCTATTGTATAAGTCTGTGTATCATCACTAAACCCAGCACTTCATGAAATATGTTCTACTTAGCATAGAACTAACAGATTTATTTATTCACAGAGTTGCAATGTCTTAGTACAAATATAAGACAATATAATACACAACAATTGATATTATTTAGTCAACTGTTAGCTCTAATTAGCCAGAATTCGATACTAAATCTATTGTTTTACATCACAGTCTACTAGTTTGCAAAATAGAAAATTTGTTCCTGTGCACACGTGAATTTGGGTCACCCATTTAGCTACCCTCACACACATTTATTAGGATGCTGAGGGTGTTAAAATTCATGCATCAATTTTTATATTATTTTATTTATAATGTGTGAGTGGAAATTATTTTAAGAATGTTTTCATTATTGTGAAACTTGGAGAAGTCTTCAAAATTATTTGAGTCTAGTCCAACGTAGATATGGACATCGGGGCAAAAGAAAGAGAAAAGAAGTACTTTTCCTTGTATCTCGGCAATAAGTATGGGGACAGTTTGGCTTGTCCTCTTTGGAAAGCCATACTTCTGTTAAATGTTGGAATCGTCGTTGGGTCCTGTATGATGGGTAGAACTTCCAAGTCAGATGGGACCATGCAAATGAACCATAGGACAATGGAGACAAATGGCAAAGCATCTTGAACATGTCTGTGTGAGATCCCTGCTAATGAGGGTTTTGTCATCATTATGATTCTGTTGTTGCTGTGGTTGTTTTATTGGGCAATCAGGATATTGTTGAAATTTTGCCTGGCAGACACTCTGTTTTGACTTTTCCTCAACAGAAATAGATACTAGGCCTTCGGGGAGAATTTACTGGAGTTAAAGTGAAAAGAAGCTGAAGCCACAGGGAAGGAAAAGTGTTTGATGGGCACATAAACAGAAAGAGAGAAAACTGAACTGAGACCTCCCAGTGCTCTTTCTCATCGGCTTTGCTTTTCTTTTTATAATAAAAGATATGAAAAAAATAGAGCTTCCCCTTCTTCATCCTCACTATACTATTATTTTTATAATTATTTTATATTATTTTTGCTTATGCAACAGTATAGTGCTAGATCCTTTTCGATGTTGTTATTTCATTATATTTACAAATTAATATTCATGACTAACCCTGGAGAAAAAAAAAGTATTATAATTTTTTGTAGATGATTTAGCTGAAATTCAGAAGAGATCAATATATAAAATCTCCAATCTCCGGGGATCCCGCTTTGGTGTGGATGTAGAGTCAGCAAAGTCGGGAGAATGACTCCTCGCAATCAGAAGAGCTGATGGAGGACGACAGAGATTCAGAGGGCTTCTACCACCAGCAAAAGACAAAAGGAGGGGAACTCAGCTTCCAATGTCTGTCTTCGGAACCAAGCATCAGTTTAATCACCACCTCCTGAAAACCAGAGGCTATAAGGACAGAAAGGTCAGGTGTGCCTTTCACCCTGCTGTCCAGAGGCTGGTCATCACTCAAAGTCCTTGGCAGAAGTAAAGATATGAAGGAGAAATTCTGCACAATCCAACCCTAAAACCTAAGTGTCACTTCACTGAGACACCTTCTCTTGTTTCCCTTTGGAGGGATGTTGGGGGTTCTGTGTATATAAGCAGTCCAGAATCTTCCACAGGCAAATTAAATACATTGTCCTTTCTTTTCATGTCAAAGCTGAACTCTGTGTTAAGTGGCATACTGCAACTTGGGTCTCTATGGTGTTAACAGCTATTCTGTCCCTGAGCGCATGTTTCCAAGATAAATCAAATGCTGTGGAGAGTCATTCCATGACTTACCTGGATTTCAGAAACTCTGAGTCCTATTTTCTTCCTTTAGTCTACCTAATTTGGTTCTTGAAATAGCACTAATGTATTCTGCATGAATATGAACTAGAGATAATAATATAATATAAATATTAAACATTAACAGAATATGCTTATTCACCAAGATATCTTTTGCAACCCCATGTTTAAAGATGGATTATTTCATTTTTAATTGTTTTAACCACATTTTTGAGTACTTTAACAATAAAAGACTAATGACTAACAACGTTTTAGACAATGAATTAGAAACAGATTGTATTCAATGTCAGAAACTGCATGGAATACGTCCTTTTTCCCCCCTATAGTCCCGATATCTCTGTAAGGTTGTAAATTAATGTTACAGGTGATTATTTTGGTTAATAAGTATTTAATAGGACTGATAAATCAGCCAGAGTTCAGCCTGAATTTGTCTTGTACATAGCACAGATGACCCTCTGTTCTTCCCTATAAACTGCCACTTCCAGTCACCATGTTGTATTTTTCTAGTGTTTATTGGATCTGGAAATGCTATCTTTCTATTTTTGAGATAATTTTGAAGAAACTAATAGAAGGATATGTTGATTTAAAATAAATCAAAAGTCAATAGTTAAAAGATATTATCAGTGAAGAAGAGAAGTCTTTGATGATGAATTTTACAAAGTAGACTCTTCAACAATTCACCAAAGAATTTAAATTAACACATTTTTAGCTAACATTTCTCTACCACTCTCTATGTTCAAGCCATGACTTAAACCATTTAGATGTATTGATTCACATAATGTTCTCAATAATTCTAAGATGTTGGTACTAATATTATTGTACTTTGTTGAAAATAAAAATAAGGTCTCCAAAATTACAGTGGGAGCAGTTCAGTTTTGCTGCTTGGATGCAGTTTCATAAAGTTCCCAAATGAGCCAAGAAGATGGACCTGTTACCAATGAAAGCAAGCTGGTCCAGAGAAAGCAAATTTTCCCCAGGAAAGAGGGGACAACTCTGTTGCAGAACTTCCTTCTGTTGAGTGAGATTCTAGAGGATCTACTCAGTTACTGGCTTTTAGAAGACACATTAAATACTAGGAGAATAGTGAGTTAATCCTGTAGGTGGACCTCAGCTATGCACTATCGCATCTGTTAATGGAAAAGCACAAGAGGTGAGATGTAGCCATTGATACAAGAGAGCAATAAACGAATGAAGGAAGGGCTGGTTGGAATATATTTATTGTGTGGACTGGAATTTCTTTTTAGTTCTCCTAGGGTAGTATCAGACTCACCATGTTCAGATTTCTGCTTCCTATTGGGAGGAGGAATCACAATTGGAATATTCATCCATGTGTTCCAAAGGATGAATGTGGAACATGAGCGGCATCCAGTGGAACAGGAAGTACTAGGCATTTGGTGCAGATGACTCTGACCTCCCAAGACAGATAGAAGAAAATGGATTATTCTAAACCATCACTATAGAGAGCATAATTCTGGAGACAATACTGAATTTAGATTGAAATACACCAGAACAATGGGAGAGGATCCAAAAGAGTGAGCTCTCTGCTGTTTCACATGTATTATGACATTCTTTAAAACTCCTTGAACATCAGGATATCACAATCAGATGAAAAAATAAAGTAAGTTGGCCAGGGTGATACATTTAAACATAGAGAATATCTAAATCAAAATACAGTGGTCTTTGCCAATAGGGGCTATTATTATTATATCTATTCAATCAATATACACAACTAAGGATAATCTTCTTTGGCACACAAATACATGTATGTCTTCAAATTTTGCGAATTTATTAATTAGCAATCATGATTATAATAGGTATAAAATACCTATTATATTTGCTGTAAAGTACAATTATTACAATATATTTATTTGTTCTTTATAACTTATATGATAAGTAACATAGAAACATTAGTCCTTGAAGAAAATGTGGGCTTAGACAGGGTTCTTTTTTGCTTTCATTTTTTGGACTACTACATCATTCCATCATCCATGTGAAATGATGTGTGGGTTTCAAAGGAGCCAAGTTTCCCTCCAAAGTGGTTCAGTATGGACAGAGCAGAAGCAAACCACAAACACACAATCTCTGTTTCAAAATCATTTACCCTGTGTTCAACATAATAGCTGTAGCTCTTGAAATGCAGAGAAAGAAATTAGTTTTTGATCTTTTTCTGAAATCCTTCTAAGATGCTTAAACTATGCTTCTTCCAAACCAATGACACAAGTACACTCAGGTTGTATGGGACCTGGAACAATCTTTTGCCACAGATATTGACTATATGTGTCCCTCTCTGTCTGGAATCTCATTGACTGATACCTGAAAATATATTTATTTTTTCTTCTACAGGAATGTTAAGAGATTGTTCTACTTGCCCTCTCCCAGAGGAAAATGGAGAAAAAAAGATAATGTTGTTTTTTTCTCTCACTCTGTTGTAGCTTTTAGTTTACATAAAATTCTTTTGAAGCCAAATGACCTTTGCTTTGATCACTTCAATTCCACTGCACCCAGCAATCTCTGTATTACCCATTTTTCAATTTTCAGTGTTAAAGGTTTTGTTTAATCTTCAACTTTTCCCCATTTGAATAATTACTTTAGAGAAACTTTAACCTTTTATCAGCTAAGTAATTCACAGGTTCTCTGGGATTTGGCTTAATAACTCCATTATGTCTATTTTAACAACATATTTTAAATCAGATCTTGATTTTAATTCCTTTTTCTTTTTTTATTCCCTCAACAGGAAATATAGAATTGCTTACTTACCTGAAGAAGTATTGATCAGAATAAGTCTCTGTGCTTTTCATTTAATCATCCATTTATCTGAAATCTATTGAGTGGATATACCATGTGCAAGCTGTAGTAAGAAAAGAATAAATTAATAATTGTCCTCTCCCTCCCAGGTTTCATGTTCTCACTTATTAAGTCTGTAGGCAAACAATTGTATCACAGGTTGTGGGTGCCATAATAGCCTTTTATGAAGATAGCAATGAGGGAAAGTTCAGCGCTGATGGTACAATTCAAGAGAATATTTGTTACAGGAATCTCTTGAGCTCAGGTGTAAGGAATGAGTAGGGAGAAAAGTACACTTGTAGGAGAGCTGGGAAAATGGCAGGAAAAAAAAAGAAAGAAAGAACAGTGATTGAAGAAGACAAGAACCTTAAGTATCAAAAATCATAACCAGGCTGTCAGGGTGTTCTTGATTAACAGAAATTCACTTTATCACAATCTGGAGGCAAGAAGTCCAAGATCAATATTCCAGCAAGGATGGTTTTTAGTGAACATTTCTCCTCAGTTTGTGGTTGTACCTTTTCTTTTTGCCCTTTTTCTCTCCACATGTGCATTTCTGGTGTGTTTTTTTCTCCTTAGAAGGACATGGGTCCTATTGACTTAGAACCCTATTCCTGAGGTCTCCCCCCCCTCTTATTTGTGGTACTGGGGATCGAACCCAGAACCCAGTGGTGCTCTATCACTGAGCTACATCCTCAGCCATGTTTATTAATTTACTTAGGTTTAAGTTTAGGACAGGGTCTTGATAAATTGCCCAGGCTGTTCTCAAACTTGCAATATCTCTGCTTCAGCCTCCCAAGTTGCTGAGATTATAAATATGTGCCACCACACCTCAGTTTCTCCCTCCTTTTAGCCTCCTTTAAACAAAATTCCTTCCTTAATGGCCCTGTCTCCAAATAGTTACATTGAGAGTTTTGTAAATTCAAAATGTAAATTCAAAGAAAAGACAATTCAGTTCATAAGGCTGTCCTTTGAACCTCCCAAAACCATCTACTTTTCACCTATAAGATACATTCACTTTACTCCAAATAGCCCTGGGTCTTAAAACATTGCAGCATTAACTATCAGTCCAACATTTTGTCTAAAGATTATCTCAATGAGGTATAGATAGGACTAGAGTCATTTTTCATTCTAAGGCCTAATTCATCTTGAGCTATGAATTTCTAAAGTCAGGAAAGTTATCTGTTTTCAAATTATAATTATAAGGCAGGAATGCTGTTAAATTAAAAAGAAAATATCAGAATGAAGAAAAAGATAATAAGTCCCAAGTAAATATAGAACATAGAAAAGCAAATGCTACTGGGACTTCAGGCTCAAGAATAACCCTCTGCTCCCACTGTTTGCAGTTGCCCTGTGGCCCCGGGCAGATTCCTGAACCCAGAGAGGGTGGCAGTCCTGCATCCTAGGCTCCAACTAAGGGTCCCCACTCCCAAGGCCTTGGGTGGCAGCTTCTGCCTGGGAGCACCTGGCAATGGCAGCCTGACCCAGGGAATCAGGGAGAGGACTGCATCACCTCTCAAAACTGAAGAGACACTTTTATCTCTGAATCACAATCAAGGTCATCTTCCCTTCCTCTGAAGGACATGGCATAGTCAGTGCCGTATCTCTCTATATCGTGTCCCGAAGCATCCCAGAACACTGAAAACCTTCCACTTTCCCTGTTTTATCCCATCTCTGTCTCCTTTAGTCCAAATGGGTATAAACCAAATCTTCATCCTTACTTCTGTATGTCTGATTAACTAATGGGCGATGTCTTTATGTAGTAATTGTTTTACATAAAAATTTCTTTCTAGAATACACTTTCTTATATTTTGGTCTATGGATTGTCTGAGTTTTCTAAATTTTCCAGCTCCAGTTCTATTTTGCTCCACAATTCCTTCAATGCATCACTTTCCTTTTGCATTTTACTGTAAGTAGTAAGGAGAAACCCAGTTGCACTTTCAATGCTTTGGTTAAAAATCTCCTCAGCTAAACATGTACCTCTGTCTATCTCTTTTGACCTCTACTTTCTGTCAAACGTGAAAGTATACTTCACTCAATTTTCTATCAATTTATAATAAGGATTGCTTTCGTCCAGTTTCCAAAAGTGTTGCTCTTATTTCCATATGAAACCTTACCAGAATGGTCTATAATATCCATATTCCCATCCACATTCTCTTTGAGGCAATTGCCACTCTACCATGTGACACAAGAAAGAGTTCAGCTAGAGAGTGAGATGGACCATTTTCATTGGAACAGGAATCAGGAAATGCCCAGGGCCACAGGTTCTCTGACAAATTGATTACCCCTGGTGTGTTCTGAAGTGCCTACAGAAATAGCCTTTAAAATCTGATACATGGAAATGAGCTCTTTGGGGATAGGGTTGAGTTTAGCAATAATAATAGAATACAGGAAAGGACATCAGTTCTATAGAAAAAAACAGCTGAGAAGTTAAGGGGACTCTTCTTCATGTCAACCCTGAAATTTAGAATGATAATATTGTTATATAACTAAAATATAGTTCCATAGGATCTCCCAAACACAAAATAGCATTGATAAAAAGATTTGCTTTCATTGACAGGTATTGCCAATGGAATTCAGCTTTGGAAAGGAAGCCACGGAAGAAAAGGAGATACTCAACATTTAATTTCATGGGTTTTATATTGTAAAACATTTGGAAAAGCTTCTGTGAGTAGAATGGAATTTCTATCTGCTTCCTTTCAAGTGTACTTCCAATTATTCTATTCTAACAGCACATCTGCTATAACTCTCAACCTGTTATTTCTGTTTTTTTTTTTTCAGAATTTTAAAATAAGGTGGGGTTGGAGTCATACTTGTACAGGAGCATGGTCCTTAAAAGTTCAGTGTTTATTAGAATTATGAAGAAGACAAGGTAAGATGCAGTTTGCTGGCTTCTAACATGGAGTTTTTGATCCAATAGGTTTAGAAGGGGGTAGAAGCGAGTGTGTATTTATATCATGTTTCCAGGTGAGGCTACTATTGGAATTTTAATTTAGGGAACATTGTCAAGGGGGAAACTCTGGATATTTGTTATAGTGAAATCTCCAAAAGATAAACACCATGAATTTGTGTGTCTGTGTGTGTGTGTGTGTGTGTGTGTGTAGGTGTGTGTGTTGTGTCTGTGTGAGAGAAGAGAGAAAGAGAGAGAGAGAGAGAGAGAGAGAGAGAGAGAGAGAGAGAGAGAGAGGAAGGAGAGGAGAGAGAGAAGAAATCTCTAATGCTACAAGTAAAGAAAATGTCTAGATAAGTTAAGAGAAATCTTAGAATCCAGGAATCAGGTGTGTGCACTGGTGCAAAACGGAAAAATCATCTTTAAGTTTTACTTTGAACTGGAGAAATACAGCCATATATATTGTAGAAAATGAAATTCTTCCCCAAAGTCCCCAAAAATGTAATATATTAGAATTCTAAAATTGGGATTTGAGGTTAAAGTTTCATTCATTCATCTATCCGTCCATCCATCCATTCACTCATCCATCAATCCACCTATTCACTCAGTTATTTATTATTCATGAGCACTTAGTAGATTCTATCTATGAGTAGAAGACTGTATTGTCTTTAGTTCCTACATACATATCTCCATACACTATCCATAATCTGACCACAGATACTATCATGAGAGCAAATATGATGGAAAAACATTTATTCAAATCATTAGTTTATTTTTCTTTGGGACATTTTTTTCTAACTCCTTTTATCATACATTTTTTTCCCTTTCAATTGTTCCTTGGATATCTTGTCTATGTTTTTTAAATTCTAGAATAAACTTTTGTAGTGAAATGCAAAAGTAATATTTTTTGTTTGTTTCTGAATATTCTTAATTTTGTCATATACAACTCTCGAGGTAAGTGCCATATTTTTCTCTTATTAGATTCATCCATGGAAGATTTCTTTGCTAAGAACGGGTTGTACTTCATGAATTCAAATTAGGGATGAAAAAAGTCATACTATCTTTAATTTTACCACAACTTTTACAGGCTCTAATCCTTGCACAGTACTTCCGGGTGAAGAATCACTAAACTGTTTTCACTGAAGAAAAATTAGAGGCTTAAAGATTTCACCCATTCATGTATTAGGGAATTCATTCATGGTGAAGCTGAGGTGTACCTCAGGCTTGTCTGAATCCAAAGCCATTATTATTTTTAACCAGAATACTGCATGTGACCAATATTCACAGATGGAGGAACCACTGGGTATTGTCCTAAGTCTGGAGCTCTGGGCTGGTTTCTGTGTCTCATGCTTGATATTTATTATGTTGATTTTGTCTCTGAGCCTTCCCTAGTGGTTTTTCTGTCTTTCAATCCAGTGGGCCATTATGTATAGGAATGATCTCCTCTTCTATTAAAGCAGTTTATACCTTCCAGCTCCCCTGTGCCTGAATATAATATCAATATGCAGAGCCTTTTCCCCCTCTGCCGCTAACCTCCTCTCCATTCCAATTAAATAAGTGGCTGAGACCTACCATTGGAGTTGTTAGTTGTATTAAATTGAGAAATAGTCACAGGTCATAAACTTCCCAAATAAATGGCATTCAGATAGGATGTGCCTGGAAATTAAAGTTCTAGATCACATTTGTTTCCAAGTTTTACTGTGTGCACAGCATTTGTCTCTTGTTCATGTAATGAATCCTTATTTGTTTAATGATGGTGATTAGATGCCTTAAATTACAAGAAATCAAATCCATTTCCCTCAGCACTGGGAATAGATTTGAGAACCTCAGTTGCATATTCTCCGGGCTCCTTTTTTATAATGGTACTAAATACATATAAACAAGCATCTGTTGCAGTAATTTGGATGTTTTCTCCTTACATACTGCATGTATCTTAAAAACAGAAAGCATTATTTAAAAAACCAGTTATGTTCATTGATTAGAGTAACTTGTGAGCACCTAGCATGTAAAGATCACCACATTAAATGTAGCAGAGTGTATCTTTCTGACTCAAATAGGCACTATGTATTCTACATTTATTATTCAGGATCACGTTTCAAAGTACTCAAAATCCACATCTACAAGAGGCCTCACTTCTCCTTGCTTTGGGTGAATTTGAAGAAAATAACTACTTTTTTTTACACTATCCAGTGTGTCAAATATAATTTTGATACTTGCTACCTAGAAATAATAGTGCTGATGAAAATTAAAATTATAATAGAAATTGAAAATTAAAATGACAAAAAAAGGATGTCCTAGGGTTCAGACAAATGTATATAGAACAAATCAAAGAAAAAAATGTAGTTGGAAAAATACTATGTGGAAATTGAGTTTTGAAATAAAAGTTGCTAAGTATATACGAGGCTTGTATAGCTTATGTAGAATGAGTTGATTTTCATGGTACTATTTTGGAGGCAGGGACACTTGATGTGTAAGAAACTAGATGGCACTTGAATTAAAATCTGCAAACTAGCAAAGGTCAGGATGCAGATATTATCTGAACATTTTTTTCCATTTTGCTGCTTATAAAATTTAAATAGAATTGCATAAGAAAGCCAAATTTTAGACATGACATTTGACCCAAACCTCTCAAATAATTTTTAACATCTATCACTGATCTATAATGAAGTGCTTTGCACTTGAATTAGCCAATAACTGGTTTTCATTTTATTTCTCCACCATGTGAATTTTTGTAGGCTTATATTAAATGTCTAGGGAACAGGATACCCTACATTGAATAATTGAGTGTATTATATCTGTGTTGCTGTGTAAAAAATTACCACAAATTTAGCAGAGCAGCTTAAACACAATTATCTGTTATCTCTTGGTTTCTGTAGGTGATAATTCTAAGTCAGAAATAGATATGTTGTCTGATCATGGCTTGAGAGGACACACTCAAGGTGCCACCACCCCATGTCAGGATTCACTTTGAAGCCAATTCAGTGTCAGAAAAATTTAGTTCCTTATAGATATAATCCTGAGAATCCTATTTTCTCACTAACTGCTAATCAGAGAAAAATCTCCATTTCTAAGGTTGCCAATGGTGCCCAAGCTGGCAGAGTATTTTTAAGTCAGACCTCGAAGATCAGCTGGAGGAAATGCTTTGCTTTCAAAAGGTATACTTAAGCTGGGTGTGGTGGCTCATGCCTGTAATTCCAGTGGCTCAGGAGGCTGAGGCAGGAGGATCACAAGTTCAAGGCCAACCTCAGCAATTTAGCAAAGCCCTAAACAAATTAGTGAGACTCTGTATCAAAATAAAAAAAAATAAAAATAAAAGAATAAAAGAACTGAGGATGTGGTTCAGTGGTTAAGCACCCCTGGGTTCAATACCTGGTACGTGTATGTGTGTGTGTGTGTGTGTGTGTGTGTGTGTGTGTGTGTGTGTATTCTACTTACTACAAAACCTATGAGTGAGGATTCTTTACAGAGCAAAAATATTTTTATAATCTTGCAAATAAGAAACACAATGGCCTTGAATTATCAGTTAAAAAAAAAAGACTGAGTTTGGATTCAAACTACCTTGAGTTAACCTTCAGGCTCTTATCCCTGTTGTGAGGATATAGTAAAAATGTGCACAAAATCATGTGTGTTTGGCTAATAAAAAGGATTCAGAGACAATTAATGTATATGCCCTTTATTACCAACCTAGATTTGTAGAACTACCAATGTACAAGTTTTATGAACATAAATATTATACCACATTCAATAATGGTAAAATAAACAATAAGAAATTAAGATTTAAGATACATAAGTTATAGTTAAGGATGTCAGAAAAATTGGGAAACAAACAAAAAAAAATTCAGAGCCTTAAGTTAGAAGTAAATTTGTTTTGTGAGAGATTGGTTATTTCTTAATGAAGGCAGATGCTATATAGACTTTGTTAGAAGATATGGAATCCAGGTTCTTAAGGAGTGAATAGAATTTCTACCAGTAAAGAAGAAAAGGGAGGGCATTCCACCTGGAAAAAAAACTTACATCAACCCAGAGGATGAGCATCTGGGTTTGAAGTTCCAGGTGGGTAGAGCACAGGATGATGAAAGGTTCAGTGACAGATAAAGCCAATGAGGTGAGGTTCATTCCAGGCAGTACAAGAGTTTGACAGCTGGGCAAGGACTATGTATGTTTTTAATGGGTGACTGACAATCACTGTCTATCAAATGATTGTAAGGGTCAAGCATTGAGAAAGGAAATAGAGTCATAAGAAACTTCTAATAATTTGAACAAAACAATGAAATCATGAGTTAAAATGGTAGTGGCATAATAAAAAAGGACAGAACTATAAGAAATAAAAGAAGATATGTTGTTTATATATGTGTGTGTAATTTTATACTCATATGTACATGCCTATGAATAAAAGAAAATATAAGTGTGCATATATAACAAAATGAAAGAGTATCTACATGCATGTGTAGTGTATATTTATAAAATGTACCCATATGCATACATATTTATATAAGTACACACATATACATGCAAAGGTGTTATTTCATTTCATGTATAAATGCAAACAGATGCATTTAGATTCATGCATATGAGATTTACCATCTAATGCAGTATATTGCATATGAAAATATCAGTCAATAAGGGATGAATGAAGAGGATTATGGATTTAAATTGACAAATGCATCAAAGTTAAGGGGTGGAAATACCAAAATTTTAGTTATTATATTCAGATTTTAAAAAGTAGTCAAGTTAACCAGACTATGGCTGAGTGGGTAAATTTCTTTGGAAGTGAAAGGCAAAAAATGGTGGAAGAGGCTGGGGGTGGTGGTACACACCTCTAATCCTAGTGGCTTGGGAGGCTGAGGCAGGAGGATGGAGAGTTCAAAGCCAGCCTCAGCAATGGCAAGATGCTAAGCAACTCAGAGAGACCCTGTCTCTAAATAAAATACAAAATAGGGCTGAGGATGTGGCACAGTGGTTGAGTGCCCCTGACTTCAATCCTCAGTATCAAATAATAATAATAATAATAATAATAATAATAATAATAATAATAATAATAATAATTTCACTTTATTAAACTGAAGAGTTAGTTGTGACCGAAAGTGTAGTGGAAACCTGACAAGTCTAAACATTGTCCTTAAAAAAGGTTTCTTATCTTACTGCTAGATTTTGTCAACAGGGCTCTGATTTATAACATAGGTATTATAATCATAAAAACTAAAGAAAAAAATACAGTGCACTGATTAAGATGGGGCCATGGGTTTTCACCCTGGTAAAGTTATGTGTAGAAGTCAGGGGAGGTGGTTGCATGGAACCTTGAAGAGAGACTAAGCCATCTTGAATTTGCATGCTGAAGACACAGTACATCAAATATTACACATACTTGTGTGATATATCATACCAAATGCACATAAACATACACATGCTTACCTACATACACATTAAGATGCACATATATGTATTATGTTTATGCATGGAAGCATGTGTATGTATATGTGTGTGTATGTATATGTGTGTGTGTGTGTGTGTGTGTGTGTGTGTGTGTGTATCTCCTTGAAACACCATCAGTTCAACTGACTGCTGACATTAATGATAACAAGAGGACAGGGACAGTTAAAGAAAACATTTCTGTGTGGATGTGAACTTCATCTTTTCACAATATAGAAGCTGTTGCTTAAGAATATTTTTTCCCCGACTATAGCCATAGACAGTTGAGCCCACCCAGAATGACATCTGAATAGAAAGTAAACACTATGCATACTCTCTGCCTCTGGTAATTATTCTATCTATCTGACTTACTATTTTTCACCCCATTTCCTCTAGTGATCCAGGAAGAGTATATGATTCAGCAATATCCTTAACTGTCTTTTGTAAATTTGAGGAAGTGTAATGGTCTCTGTCTGCGTCTGGTAACTGAAACCATTAATTAAATCTGACAATTAATGATAGGCTATATTAGCCACATTTGTCTAAGCATTTCACAGATATATCCTTTCTGATGGGAATCATTTAAACTAAAAAAAATCCTGAATACTCTCATAGTCAGATTTTCTAATCTCAGAATAAATTCAGATAGGGTTTTTGCAAAGGGTTGGACTAAAATCCATTGCATTATTTTCACCCCAAACTAGCAGAATTTCCATAGACCAATCAGTTTAAAATCTCATTCTAATGATCAGAAATCCTCAAAAGTTCCATGAAAGACCAAATAAACATTGTTTTCTCTTTCCAGACAAGATATTTCATGTTCTCCCTTTCCTAACTTAAATATATATATTTCCCATGCAACTGATAGCCAAATTCAATTACTTGCTTATCCACAAATGTGCCTTGATGTAGAATATCCTATTCAATGATTTCATTCAGGAAAACAAGATTTGGCTGCATTTGCTTGGTTCTTCCTCCCTTTGTAGCCTGAGAGTGCTGCAAAGCAAAGTATACAGAACTCTGTTTCTGTGCTTTTACAGTGGTATGAAATAGGCACTGGTCTGAATAGAATAGCTGAGACTGCTGCTCATTTATCCATCCATTTAACAAACCATCCACTAAATGTTATGCCAAAGCTTATGCAGCAAGGTCAGTCAGCAGATAAGTGGGAACCATTCAAACATGCGGATAAAAACAAACTAACTAACAAAAAAATGCTGTCTGTTCTTTCATCACTTTAGAAAGTGGAAATGGAAAATGTAGTCGGATTGTAGTGTCTGGTTCTGAAGCATCTTGCTGCAAGGAGAGAGGAGGAGTTTAAACAGAATTGAATTTAAATATATTCATGGCTACTTAACAAAAACATCATTAGACTATGGTGTCTCTTCCATTTTACCCCAAGAGTAGAGCTACATCAGTGTGTGTTAGGATCTAGTGTGGGGTGTCTTAAGTGACCCCATGCAAAGCTGGGGATAGTTCATGCATTAGTAAACAATCATACTATTTTACCCGTGTAATAATTTTGGATTCAGAACTTCCTAAGAAAAATAGAGCTAGAGAGTTTAGTGATATTCCTCTGCATTTAATCATGGTAGTCAAAGTGCTCCTCTAAATTGATCGTTTGTGTTGCAGTGAGTGCAGAGACACAGAAAAAAGAGTATAATATATTGTCCAATAAGAGCTGTGTGATTAGGAGCAATTAAGTTTGATGGTGCTTACAGACCAATAGCAAAGTTCTAAAAAAGGTTGTTTTTCAATATTTTAATTACCTTCAATGGTAAATTAAGGCATGGTTAAAAAATATGTATGAGTATGTATGTTTTCCCTAAGAAAATGATACAATTTCTACCTCTATAAAACAAGGAAATTAATATTGATATATTGGAATTGCTATGATTAAAATATAATGGGATGGAGAAGGAACATGGAAAATTTTATTGAATCTCTTTTCATAGACCTTAGTCTACCCTGAATTCACCTGTAAACGTAATAGGGAATGTTCTACTTGCTGAAAGTTTCCTAACTCAAGTGTCTGCATCTCTTTATTTCTAAGGGTTTTCTCTGACATCCCTGAGGGATGCTAAGTTGTAAGCACTTTTGTATTTTGAAATATGGAGAATTAATAACCTCTGTTATTAGGGAAGAGAAGGTGGTATAAATGTCCCATATCAAAATTCTGAACTTCTACTGTACATATGTTCCTCAATTCACGTGAGGTTATGTCCTGGTAAATTCAATGCAATTTGAAAGTATCTTAAGTCTAAATGCATTAACACACCTAATCTACCACGTACAAATATTTTTTATTATAATTTGTTATATACAACAGCAGAATGCATTACAATTCATATTACACATATAGAGCACAATTTTTCAAATCTCTGGTTGTATACAAAGTATATTCACACCATTGGTGTCTTCATACTTGTACTTAGGGTAATGATGTCTATCTCATTTCACCTTCTTTCCTACCCCCATGTCTCCTCACTCTCCCTCCCACCCCTTTGACCTATCTAGAGTTCATCTAATTCTCCCATTCTCCCCCTCTCAACCCTACTACAAATCAGCCTCCTTATATCAGAGAAAACATTTGACATTGGGTTTTGGGGATTGGCTTATTTCACTTAACATTATATTATCCAATTCCATCCATGCCATGATTTTATTCTCTTTTAATGCTAAGTAATATTACATTGTGTGTATATACCACATTTTCTTTATCCATTCATCTACTGAAGGGCATCTATGTTGGTTCCACAGTTTAGCTATAATGTATTGTGCTGCTATAAACATTGATGTGGCTGCATCCCTGTAGTATGCTGGTTTTAAGTCCTTTGGGTATAGACCGATGAGTGAGATAGCTTGATCAAGTGGTGGTTCCATTCCCAGTTTTTGAGGGAATCTGCATGTTGCTTTCCATCTTGGCTGCACCAATTTGCAGTCCCACCAGCAATGTATGAGTGTGTCTTTTTCTCCACATCCTCCCAGCACTTACTATTGTTTATATTCTTAATAGCTGCCATTATAACTGGAATGAGATAAAATCTTATAGTAGTTTTGATTTGCATTTCTTTAATTGCTAGAAATGTTGAACATGTTGAAAAATGATGGTTTGATGCCATGAAGTTTGTGGCGTGCCTTAATCGGATGTGTGTTGTCTTGCTCGAGAACCTCTTCCATCCTTGTCAAGGGGAATGCTAACCTTATCTCCTTTCATACAATACCACATATCAGATCTTAACAGCACAATACAACATAGAGTGTCAGTTGTTTCCCTAATGGTCCTTTGGCAGACTGGCAGTGAAAGCTCTCTGCCCCTGTGAGCATCACGAGAGTATTATAGCATGCATTACTAACCCAGGAAAGGATCAAAATTTGAAATGCAAAGTATGGGTTTTACTGGACATGTACCACATCCCCACAGAAAATCAAAAACCTCATAAGTAAAACCATAAGTTGAGGACATTCTGTATTTGAATCTACTTTAAAGGCATTTTTTTTTTAGAATTATTACAAGCAAATCTACCAACTGCTGCAGCATTTAGAGACTTTATCAAGATTTAAGGCTTTGTAAATAAAGTAGTTCAGGAGTCAGTGTAGAATACTAGAATACTAGTCAGTATTCTGAATAGCAATTGATGCATAGCAAATTATCCAGAAACATATTGACTTAAATGAACAAAATTATCCTATTATACCACGAAAATTTTCTGAAACAGTGATTCAATAATGGTTAAGCAAAAAAAGAAAAGAATAAACAAGTCTGAAGAATTCCAAGTGTTGGCCTTATTAAATGATAGTGTTGACTGTCCCCAGGTACAAAGGCTTAGTACTACAGATATTTATGAGTCCAAGTTGCTTTTTTCGACTTTTAAAAAAATGATATGTAAAAAGTATATTTGGTTGCAGTTCTAAATACTGACTATAGCTCAAAATCTTAATGAGCCAAGAAAATGGATTGGATCACCATGGAAACCAGATATCCCTCCCCTCTACATCTTTTCCAACCAATATGGATCACTCCATGCCTTCTAGAGAAGCCTGGCTTATTGTCAATTCCATTCAAACTGGAAATAACACAAAAAATTTCAATGAGTTCCCTTTTCCTCCATCATAACATTGAACAAAACTTTAAGAAGCATCTTTCACCATTTCAAGGCAACCAAAATTACATTTGTATTTCTTTAATAATAAAAGGCCTATTTCCCAATTAGGTGTCTGATATTTTTATTTTTAATTTTAAAATACCTGAGAAATGAGGCCACCCCACCAAATAAGAAAAGTGATTAAGTGAAGTCTGTGTTCTAAGTCAGGGATATTGTGAAACCAAAGTGCTTTCTCTCTTCTGTAGTTAATACATATACTTTTAGTGGTGACAATAAAATCCATAATGTTTAAAACTATTATCAGTTTATAAAATTGAGCTCTTTTGTTTATAAGACTAAAATACCCTGGGGCTTAGTAAGCAGTATTTAATATACTCTTAATTCTTGCAACTTTTAGATGTATTTTTCATTTTCAATTTATCTAAAATAAGGTTTTTGGATGGTCAACTAAAATATAATTTTCTACTTTTTTATACTTAAAAACAAAACAAAAAAAACCCAAAGCATTTTTTTTGTTAATACTAGTACAATAATGAAACAAATATGTTTGAAAATAGCACAGTGTAGCAAAAAAGTGCTTGGTACCAGATGTGTCTCACAAATCTCAGCTCTTCCATGCTTTAGGGAAAGACCTTGGATAATTAACTTTTGCAATATTATAAAATGCCTTTATTACATTTTGCATTGATTTAGTCTTGGCTTGTTTGTCTTCATTTGGGGGAGTTTTATTTCTGAGCCAAGTGTATATTGATGAGTAAAAATAGGTCAATAAAATAGTAAAGTATCTTCTAAGAATGGTATCTCTGTTGCAACTCCAAGATTCATTTAATCCAATCTGTTTCTCAAAGTCTGTAAAATCCTAGGATATGGAGGTAATACTTATCAAATGATCATTTCCTGAATACTAATTGATGATTATCAGTAGCCACTTGGGTGTCTGTCTTGTTTTTAATGCAAAATAATCACATGAGCTTTATAGAACTCACAATCAAAGCAATATCTCCAATATAAGTTTTTACATAATCATTGTGTTTTAAATGTCTCTTTCATGTAGTACAATGAAGAAATTATATTTTTTTAAGAGAGAGAGAGAGAGAAATTTTTTTAATATTTATTTTTCAGTTATTGGTGGACATAACGTCTTTATTTTTATTTATTTTTTTAATGTGGTGCTGAGGATTAAACCCAGTGCCCTACACATGCCAGGCGAGTGTTACCATTTGAGCCACATCCCCAGCCCAAGAAGAATATATATTTTTACATACCACAAAACTACCCCAACTCTTCCATAGTACATTGCAATTCATTTCTGAGTTCACAGTACTGAATATTTAACAAATCTTTAAGGTTAAATACTGCCAGATTTAGTTAGTATAATTCACAAATATAATTTTTATAATTTTATTTCTGAAGCAACAATATATAAGCTATACAGACTTTCTAAATGACAAATCCAATCTGCACTCTATACATTTTTAAAATAGCAATTACAGTTTCTATTATTTAGATTTTGCAAATCACATATACATTTTGTGTTGCTGAATTAGCCTTGTGCAAACAGCATGTCCAAAGGAAGGCTTTCAGGATGTGAGGAGATTTTTCAAGCAAACGCAACAAGCACTCTTTGAAAGTCACTTTTTCCTATTTATTTTCTTGAAGGAAAATGAAAAGTCCAGGTAGAGATGATAGTAGTCTTTACACAGATTTCATGGAAAAGGACAACACACTTTCTTTCTGACCCCCAAATAGGATAAATTTCCTCTGTTACAGAAGATGTGGATCCAGGGGAAGGTAAACACAACGAGAAAAGGCCAAAAGTTTTCTCTGATGTGTGGATGCTGATTCACAATAATGGGGTGCAGTTAAGGAAGAATAGAGGTACAATGGATTAGACAGAGGGCAGTGAAGGGAGGAGAGATCATATATGCGTAGGAAGTGTAGTAGAATAAATCAGACATTATTAACCTATGTGCATATATCATCATATGACCTGTGTAACTCTACATCATGTGCAATCAGGAGAAGTTATACTCCATGTATGTATGATGGATCAAAATGCATTCTACTGTCATGTATAACTAATTAAAACAAATTTAAACAGCCATTAGCAAAAAACAAATTGAACAATGTCCAGGTTAAGTGGTTAATGACACTCCCACATACATCAGGTGATGTTAAACTTTCAGCACTGAGATCCTAGTATTTGCTTATCCATCATTTGTCTTTTTTTCTTTTTCTTTTTTTATTTTTTTTTTTAAATTTCAGCTATAAATCCTGGGTCTTAAGTGCATCCTTAATCCTAAATTTACATGAACCCATTTCAAACATTCTTTAGCCTTTTCTTCTTCCCCAAAGAATTTCATTTTCCTCTTGCCTCTTTCCTAGTGAAATGTAACATTTTCATGCAGGACTTCTTTTTCATGTCTTCTGTTATTAACATTAGAACTTGTGAAAGAACACTGTTTCCCTCTATGTAGACTAGATTTAAAGTTCCTTTATGTAAATCAACTCTGTTGCATTGAGCCTTTGTATTTTTTAATTTTACAACTTATTTATTCTTCTTTGATCCTTTGTATTCAAGTTTTCTAATGGCTTGGGAATTTTTTCTTCCCTTTTCTAGGGGATGATAGAAATGATAGAAATGTGATTGTAACTGTGGTTCAATAGTCAGTGTTTCCAGGCCATGTAATCACATGATAATGTGGAGGAGTGAATGACATGTATTGTTTTTCTTGGGCACTTGATGCAAATCAAGTTATTCTGAAAGCTGGAGTTGAAAAGCAATATGGCATTGTGAGGGTTCCTTCTATGGTCAGTAAGAATTACCAGGGTGACTTTAAAGGACCTAATAATTATACCTAACAAGATCCAACTTGATGTATAAAAGGCTTTTAGTCTTTAGTCTCTAATGTCCATATCAACACATGGAAAAGAAAAACAATTGCAAAAGAAGGAGAAGTAGACAATAAATATGTGAAAAATGTTCAATGTCAGGGAAATGCAAATCAAAACTGTACTGAGGTTTCATCTCACTACAGTTATAATGGCAATCAACAAGAATATAAATGACAGTAAATACTGGAAGGGATAAAGGAAGAAGGAACTCTTATGTAAAGTTGGTGGGAATGTAAATTAGTACAGCCACTATGTCCACTTGTCTGCTGTTTCCTCAAATGACCAGGAATGGAACCACCATAAGATCCAACTATAACACACCTCAGTATTTATCCAAAAGAATTAAAAGTAGCATGCTCTGGATACATGAATTCCCATGTTTGTAGGTAGTGCAGTTCACAATAGCCAAGTCACGGAACAAGTGTAGTTGTCCAAAACAAATGAGTAGATAGGAAAATGTGGCTCAAGTCAACAGAAGAATTTATTCAGATATAAAGAAGAATGAAATTGTGTCATTTGCAGGAGAATAGATGGAATAGGAAAGCATAATGTTAAACAAACTAAGCCAGACTCATTAAATCAGGGATTATATGTTCCCTCTCAAATGTGGAAAGTATAAAGAAAGAGATGTCAAAAAATAAAAGGGAGAGAAGTAGGGTTGATAAAGGACATGTGGAGAGAGAGGTCAGGAAGGCAAGTGTATAAAACTGAGGAATAAATTTGACCATGTTATGTTATGTGCACGTATGGATATACCACAATGAAACCCACTATTCTGTGATTATCATGCAACAAAAAAAATTAAATCATTATAAGTAAAATATGAATTAATCAATTTATCTGTACCTTCACCAGCATTTGTTGTTAGTACTAAACATATAAATATAAACAGTCATTTGCATATGTGCATGTTTTATAACTAAAAGCACTTTGAGGAGAGGAAACATTTAGATCCTTCTCCTTATTTTATTATTTTTGCTCCCTTTTTTTGATAAGAGTCAGAGACTTAAAAACACAAATATCATTATTTTCTAATACAGCATGTCAATGCTCCAAAGATTACCTTGGTCTTATCTTGATTTATTGCCTTTCCTTTAGTGTTTCAGGTAAACTGAACAGTTTATATATATATATGTTTTTATACTATATATGTATATATATACATATATATATGTATATATATATATACACACTATATATATATACACTATATATATATATATATATATATATATATATATATATATATATATGAGTTTTTCCCCAGTATTGGAGATTGAGAGCTCAGGGCTTCACATAAGCTAGTCAAGCATTCTATCCCTGACCTACATGCTTAGCTTTTTCCTTTTCACTTTGAGACAGTGCTTGTTATGTTGCCTGGGCTGGTGTCAAACTTGGATCCCCCTGTCTCAGCCTCTAGAGAGCTGGGATTAGAGGCAGGTACAACAACCAATGCCTAATTTGAACAATTCTTGGTCATGTCAAGGCACCACCCAGGGTCAGGATCCCTGGCTCAGATCCTATGAACACTCATTTCTTTTCCTGTGCTGCTCTTTAGAATACTGCAGTCAGTGGCAGAAATTTACGGGTATAAGACTATGAACCATGAGCAACGGGGATATAGATATTGAAAATGTCTTGCTGGAGAGACAGGGAATTGGGAAGGCAAGCTTTCTGGGAAATAAATATTTGAACGCAACTTTAAGGTACCTGCCACATAGTAGGGCTCAAATAAAACAATACCACATGAAGACGAATGACCCATGTTTCTCCTCTAATTAGGAAGAGACTACATTATGGAAATGGTGCTCCTTATTTTCTCAAATGTTAGCAGCATAGGAAAATGTGTTTACTTTAAAATACCCCCAATAAATACAAAGAATACAGTGGTTTGAATTGGTAACATATTTTTAAAGACACACACAGACACACACGACACACACACACACACACACACACACATATATATTACAATAAATATATATAGCTGTGACCTCTTTCTAAAAATTAAGTGTGATTTTTAATAATAAATGTCCTTAAACATATGAGAACTTCACTGCCTTCTGTGATTACTAAAACGTGTAGCCCATAAAAAATTGCCATTTCATCACCATGTGTTTTCCACACGTTTTCTTACTTTGATGGCATCAGGAAAATTCCATAATCGCTTCACCTCTGAATCTGTCAGCTTTTCCCAGGAAGGGTCTGTGAGGTTCAGAATTAAGGAGGGGCGGTAGAGGGAGCTCTGACTGCATTGATTCCTGGGATGAATATTTTTTCCCTTTGAGTGAGCCATAATCTCACGGCCTGAATGAGGATCTAACACCTGCTGAGTTCCACTGTGGTTTTCCCAAAGAATATTAGCATATATGAGCTAAAGCATATAAGATCCAAAGCTCAGAAATTGTTTTAATATCCATTTTGTGGGTGGGATACCCTATGAACAGACCTGAAATGGTTGTTGATAAAAGATCAACTGACCCTATCCCTGCACTACCTACCCTTTTCTTCTCCTTGTATCTTTTCTGTCTTCTTAAATGTCAAGCCCAGTTTTCAAAATCAATACCTTAAAAATATTTGATGCAACACTGTAAAATTTAATTTGTGTCTCTGATGGAAAAGGAGAACAAAACACACTCTCTATTCCTGCCTCCCACTTACTTATCCTTCTGATCAATAGTGTTTTTGATTTCCTGGTCTTGAAGCCTAATTCTCTTTTAACTCCCCTGTGTTCCTACAAATATTCAGTTTATCATTCCATGGACTTCCCACCTGCCTTTTTAAATCATAGGCCAGTGATTCGATAACAGAGCAAGCCAGTGACCTTTTCTGGGAGAGGTCCCTTGGAAATGTGGCTTCAAGGTTAGTGCAAGTGAAACAAAAAACTTCACAGTCATCACTGTTCATGACATGGAGCCACCATAGTAGCAAAGGAACCTCTTGGCACAATCAAAAAAGGTCATGAAAAAACACCAATGTTGGATTGCAGAGAATAAGAGTTGCATCTTATCAGAAACCAAATTACTCATTTCTCTCTCGTCTCTGAGTATCTGTAACTATTCATCAGAACCAACCTTGGACTGTGGCCAGTGATACTGCCATTGTTCTAAAGTCAGGAGAGGAAGTTCTTTCAGTGTTTAGAACTAAAAAGAACAAAAATTAAAATTAGAATAGCGAGCCTAACTCTGCAACAAAACAAAACAATTTTTATAGTTCTGCCACTTATTTGCTCTGCCTATCACACTAGCTCAGAACTTTGATTTATTCATAAAACAAGGATAATTAACACCCACATTGCAAGGCTTTATTAGCATCGGAGGAAATTTACATGGTGTTTGACACAATGTTTGGCACAATAAAAGAGGTTTTTAAAGCTTGTAATGGTTCTGTGTATTGTGATTTCCCATGTCCCTGTTCATTATATTGAGAAAAATCTTAAAATATATACTTAGTTGTTATTAAATGATGATGTGATATTTTCCCTTTCTTCTGAGAGGTAGAGAAATCCCAGGGAAATGAACATCATCAAATATGCCCCCACTTGCAATGTGTCCTACAGTGAGGCACCTCCAGCTATCTCCCACTACTTACCTCAGCTAGTCAAGATACTGGAAGAGCTGATTCAAAGAGAATTACAGGAAACAGTAAAAGCCAGTGGGTGAAGAGTAACAGACATTCCCCAAACAAAGCTGGGAGAAGTATGAGACCTATACCAAGAACTAAATATAGAAGCCACAAGTGGAAGATGGTTTTCATTTTACTAGGAAGACAAGGTCAAGAAAGTGGTTTACAAAACCTTGATTAGATTATGACATCAGAACAATTTCCTGCTCACTCATTTTATTGTTTGAAATTTATATTTTTGAGGTTATGAACGCCATCTACGAAGACTAAATAAATGTAGGATTTTACTACAAAGTATTTTGAAAGTGGGAAAACTATAGTAGTTACTTTGAAGCCCTCTACCCATATAAATTTAGTATCTATTGTGTATTTAGTCTTGGAGTTACAAAAACAAATAAGGTATATCTTTAGTTTTCAAAATGTTCATCCATGTTGAAGATTCATTACTCAAAATACTTAAAATATCAATTTCGAGATTTAGAAGTTTTCAGACTTTTGGGTATTTTTGTAGATTTTTCCAGTTGAGCACCTCTAATGTGAAAATCTAAATTCTGTAATGCTTGAAATTTTTTTTTATCTCTGATGTTGAAATAAGAGATGTAGTTAAAGAGAAGGCAGGCACAAAATGATTTTAATAACAACTATTAGAGTGAGTTGTACTTAACATGGTAACAGTAGTCATAGAACCATGACTTCAGAGAAGGTATCTGAGAAAAGTGTTAAAGAGTGGGTAGGATTTGTGACAGATATGGTGGGTAAGCGATTGGGAGGTTGAAGATGTTCTACTGTGGAAAAAACATCCTCTCATTTTCAATTTGGGGCAATTGTGAAGATTCCACATCATGGTGGTGAGGGAGGCAGCATAAACAAGAGGGAGAAACAGCAATTCCTGCCATTGAGATATTAAAGCAAGCTGACAGGAAGAGAGGAGAAGCCATGTTGCCAACAAGGCTCTGACAGATGATCTGCCATGGGAAGTGGACAGATCAGTGACTTTTTTCACTTCTTTTTAAATCAGCTTCATAATTTTCTTGATGACCCAGATCCATAAGGAATTTTTGACATTTTTTTGAAAAAAATATTTATTTCCTTAGCTTTAAAACAATGTTGTATTAGTAAAAATTCATATCCCTCTTTGGCAGAAGATCAGTCTTTCTACAGTGAGCAAGATTCTAATAACTAAAAGGGAAGAACTTTTACCCTACCTTTGGGGCCATGTCTATGCACTGGCTATTCCTGGGATTATGGAATTATGAGTTACTCATAATAAAATAAGACCTTCAAGGACAAGGGTAGTAATTTTTTTTACTTTAAATGGACAATTTAAGATTCTAACTAGAATTTTTCAGTATTGATACTCAACTGGAGGATTAGAATCCAGAGATGAAAGGAGAGTTATGAGACAGGCTGTTCATTCCAGAAAATCACAGCCAAGGTTGAAGTGAAAATTAAGCCCAACGTATATATTACTATAAGAAATTTTGGAATGCACATCAAGGTAAATTTGGAAGGTCACACATGGAAGTTCCAGAAATGTTTTCAAGGTGCACTGTAATTCAATTTTTGATAAAGTGAGGCCTCAGCATATACTAGAAGTTTGGATCCATCAATATCAGATTGGAGGCATTTGTTATGGCTCCAAACACTATTAACTACAGAGCAGATGGGTTGGATTTAAAGCTTGTAGGATGTCATTGAAACCATGGCTTTGGTATAATATAGCCTCATACTGTGTTCAGTAACTTACTATAACTGAACTTCAGTTCACCCAGCTATAAACAGAGACTAATGTTAATGCTTCAAGATGATTGCAATGATTTGTTAGAATTAGGTCTCAAATAATGTATGGACCTTATATACACCATATCCCGTTTTAGATAAGGAGATGGATAACTACTAAAGAAAGGAACCATCACACAACCCCACCTCTATACACTAGGACAGACCCCTAGTAAGGACCGTATGGAGCTTAAAATAATGCTAGACACTCAGTAAATAGTAAATAAAAAATTTGATAATCAAATGAACTAATATAAACACTCTTCAGTATGAGGAAGTCATAGTTGCTTCAGATTTTGTGGGAACACCATTGAAAGTGCATTAAAAAATGATTTACATCATTTTATATAGAGGAAATGGAGGGATAAAAAGATTAACCATATACTCAGGACAACTAGTTAGAGGCAAGTCTAACAAAGTGAGGTGTTAGATTTTTAATTGTTCTCTTCATATCACTTTGTTTTTAAGAATTAGGTTAAGTTGAATCAATAACCTACAAGGGCCTTACAGTAATATATATTTTTTTAAAATTTGGATCCAAAGGATTCAATGACTCTTCTTTCAAATAAATGGTTCAAATAAATGCAGCATGAAAACACACACACATACACACAACAACAACACATTTAGAGATGGTGCTTTGCTTTGTTTATGTGTGGTGTGTGTAAGAACAGAAGTATTTTTACTAAACTTAATCCCCATTGAATTTGATTTACTGGTTTTGAGGTGGTACAAAGATATCTGAATTTTTATATGGAACAAAAGTAATTGAGATACAGACTGTTATAGTTGAGGAATGATTCTTGCATTCATTCCTTGACTTATTTTTAATCATTTATTCACTCAACGATTATTTTAAAATAAAAATATAATAAACACCTGAGTACCACAGTCTAACTAAATAAATTAGTAACTTTTACCATTGGTTTCTGGTTATTCGAATACAATCGCGAATTCCTTTGTAAATTTCTCCTGATTCTATTTCCATCTCCCTACTCAAAAGTAATCATTCTCCTGATTTTTTTCTGTTCCATTCCCACAAATGTTTATTATACTATTATTATTTATTTATGCCACTGTAATCTATGTTTGCAATTGCCTTTCATGTTCTCAAACTTTATACAATGTTATCATACAGCATGAATCATTCAGTATCCTGCTTTTCTAGTAAATATTATAATCAGAGGATATTGGTGCATATAATTTTAGTTCTCTCCATTCTATTTCAGCACAGGGTACTAGTTCATGAATATCTCATACTCAATTTATCCATATCCTATGGATGTGTATTTAAATAAATTCCAAGTTTTGTTGTTAAACACAATACTGCAATTAAACCCTCTGGTATATTTTGTTAAAGCTCATGCCTGAATTTACTTACTTTATTGGATATTAATATATGGCTAGTACTTCAAAAAGTCCTTGGAAAAAGAGGGAGAATTGGGGGCAGTTAACTTAGTCTAATCCAGCTCAATTTCTTTGCCTACAAATGAGTTTAGCAATTCTGGCAGGATTTAATAAAGATCAAAAGGGTCATCTTTTGTGAAAGTCACTGCAAAAGATGACAACCAAAGGTTTCTCTCATTTTTCTCTTCCTAAATTTTGTCTATGGACAGAGAACCGTAGACAAAGAACTGTCACTGAGACACCACATTTCATGCATTTATCTCAGTCAGAGAAGTCACTAATATAAGGGAGAAAAAAAAAAATCCTCATTCGGGATCAGCTTAGCTGAGTTACTTTTACTTTGATATTCAGAATCATCTTCATTGAATTTCTGAGATTGTGACCTGCACATCTGGGTGCTATGTCTGCATTTCTCTGATTTAAAAAGAGAGGAAAAAAAATAGCACTCCTGAATCTTATTTCTTATTCTGTCCCTTTTCTCTTCCCCTATTTTGTATTCATTTGCTTGTCCTTGCTGAGTTTTCTCAGGCTTTTCAACCATTTGCAAACATTAAATGAAGGTTTTCCCGCTATTCCAAAGCAAAGCAATTCGCCTGAAGGGAGAATAGGCAGTTGCTGATTGTCCACAAACATGGTGCAGCTCAGTATGCACATTTGGAAGGAGAAAGGGAGGCTTATGCTAAGAAGGAAGCCAGGAAAGGGCTACTATCAGTACACTGTGAGGAGAGGGAGGAAAGGAAATCAAAGACTGAAGTTTGTGCTCCTATTCTGCACCAGGCTGTTCTGAGCACCCTCATCACCTTCTCAAAACTGAGCAGAAGACTAGCCTACATTAGGGGATCTCAAGGTCATGGAAAAAGCCAGTGAGATTTTTTCACTTACCTTTGCCTCAGGGCACTGCATTTTCTGTCTGATTATTGGTACTTGACTCTCTTTCTATCATGTCACAACTTACTTTTCAGTGACTAAACTGTAACTCATATGTGTAATTTTATATAAGGTATAATTTTTGTGAATGTGTATAATATTTCCCTTTAGCTCAAGAATTCTACTTCTATAGACATAACATATAATAATATTATGAAATCAGGAAGAATATTCCTATGAAAATATATTTATTTCCACTTTATTTACACTCATAAAAATATGGAAATCATTTAATGCATTATAAATGGGGAATAAAGACCTGAAGTCGAGTACTAGTCAAGGAAACATAAAAATGCAAGCAGATTTCAATTGTATAAATGCACATATTTTACGTTAAAGAAGTACATAAGATGACTACAGCAGAAACATAAAAGTAAAAAGTCTTGACAATTGCTGCCTTGGTTATAGTAGTATTTGTATTTTCCTTCATAGTTTTGTGTGTTTTTTGTCATTTCTACAATTGGTATGTACTTATTTTAAAAATACAATCTGTATTATGGCAAGAGTAAAATATTGCCAGTAATTATGCCTTTTTTTTTTTTTTACAATAAAAGAAAGTGGAAGGGGCAGAAACAGGCTCCCTTTAGTGGGGTTCCATTACCAAGTCACTGTGAAAAATATGTGGACTTGAAGTGAAACAGACCCAGTTATTTCTGGAGAGTCTGATATCTCTGAATTTGTTTCCATTAATTTTATTTAAAATTAAGATCACTCTTGCCAATGATTGAAGATTAACTTCGGTAGTATCTGTGAATCATCTTTAGGGTATAAGCCTCTTACAGGGATTCCAAGATTGTTCATTCTGCTCTTTTTTGTTGGTGGGAATGATTAAGCAATATGCAATTATGTGAGCAACTATTGTGAACAAGGAATCACAGAATAAGGTGGTAAATCACAACAATTAACAAATACAACAAAACTAAAACAAAATCAAGAAGAGTCACTTCCCCTGTCACTTGCTACTGGCACTACTAAAGGTATAGCAATTTCTAGTTGGAAACCATAATTTTTCTCAACTAGCTGTCAAAAGGCTAGACAGACAATGAAAAATAAAGCTTTCTGTCAGAATGTAAACCTTTTTTTTTTGACAGAAATGCATGTACAAAAAAATATGTCCAATGAGACAGGCACAGATATACTCATTTATAAGATTTTAATAGTGAAACTCAGGAAAACAATAAATAATCTATTAAAAAAGGTATGTATAAAACTTGACATAAACTATTATATAACAACCACATGTGATGGGATTAAACCTAAAGAGCAACAGAAATAGATAAGAAATGGCTGGGCACAATTTTGCAAGCCGTAGCTTGGGAGACTGAGACTGAAGGATAGTGAGTTCAAAGCCATCCTCAGCAAAAGAGAATCACTAAGCAACTCAATGAAATTCTGTCTCTAAAGAAAATACAAAATAGGGCTGGGGATGTGGCTCAGTGTTTGATTATCCCTGAGTTCAATTCCTGGCACCCTTTCCCCTCAAAAAAGAAATAATATATAAGAACAAAAATATGCAAACTTTGCAAAATTTTACTTAACTCAAAAACAAAACACATGAAGGAAAACATTGAATTAAATGTTTTATAAGGACCTTTTACCACCTTGAAAGTTGAAAGAAACAATTATGTTTAATAAGAAAGGTTGCAGGCAGAATTGTCTCTAGTAGCCATAGAAACAGAAGCAACAAAAACAATAAAATAAGATATAGCTAACAATCTGAAGGTGATATAAAATAACAGGAAAGTAATAGGTGAATCTAAAAGATAATAAGAAAGAGGAAAAACAATAGGTACAAGGGATAAATGTAACAACTTTACAATATATTAATAAAGTAGACTTAACCTACATAATAATTACACTAAATATACATATATTAAATTCTTCAAATAAAAGACAATGACTGGCAGTTTAGATAGATAAACAGTATGCTGAAAGTGTTATTTACAAGACAGCTTTAATAGAAAAACAGAAAGCTTGAAACTAATTGAAAAAAAGATGCAATCTAAAAAGTAACAGACAACTATGTAGATAAACTAATGTTAAGCAGACTAGTTTTTGTGACAAGAATCTGAATGTTTAGACAGGAGTTTCATGTTAAAGTATTAACCTAGCTGAAAGATAATATAATCTGAAATTCTGTCTATTCAATACCATAATTTAAAATATGTGAAGTCAAAATGCTTTCAACCAAAAGGAAAAATAGAAAAATAATTTTATACTCTTAAAAAATGTTAACATAGTTTAAATTGGATACAATTATAAGACAGAAAATTTAAAGACAAACTATTTTTGCAAAATGATTTGTTATACATAGTGGCAAAACGCAATTAATTCCATAATACACATATAGAACACAATTTTTCAAGTCACTGATTGTACACAATGTATTTTCACAGCATTCCTGTCTTCATACATGTACTTAGGGTGATGTCTAACTCATTCCACTATCATTCCTACCTGCTTTGCTTCCTTCCCTTTGCCTTATGCAAAGTTCCTCCATTTGTTCCATGCTCCCTCTCCATCGCCATTATAAGTCAGCATCCTCATATCAAAGAAGACAATCAGCCTTTGTTTTGGGGGGATTGGCTTACTTCACTTAGCATTATATTCTCCAACTTCATCCATTTACCTTCAAATGCAATGATTTTATTCTTTTTTAATGCTGAGTAATGTTCCATTGTGTATATATACCAAAGTTATCCTATCTATTCATCTACTGAAGGGCATCTGGGTTAGTTCCACAATTTAACAATTGTGGATTGAGCTGCTATATACATTGATGTGGCTGCATCTCAATAGTATTCTGATTTTAAGTCCTTTGGGTATAAAGGAAGGAGTGGGTTAGCTGGATCAAATGATGGTTTCATTCCAAGTAATCTCCATACTGTTTTCCAGATTGGCTTCACCAATTTGCAGTCCCACCAGCAATGTATGAGTGTGCCTTTCCCCCCACATCCTTGCCAACACATATTGTTGTTTGTATTCTTAATAGTTCCCATTCTGAGTGGAGTGAGTTGAAATCTTAGAGAAGTTTTCATTTAAATTTCTCTAATTGCTAGAGATGTGGAACATTTTTTTCCATATGTTTGTTGATTGATTGTATATCATCTTCTGAGAAGTGTCTGTTCAGTTCCTTGGCCAATTTATTGATTGGGTTATAAGTTTGGGGGTGTTAAGGCTTTTGAGTGCTTTATATATTCTAGAGATTAGTACTCTATCTGATGTGCTTCTGATAAATATTTGCTCCCATTCTGTAGACTCTCTATTCACCTCATTAATGGTTGCTTTTTCTGAGAAGATGCTTTTAGCTTAAATCCATCCTATTTATTGATTCTTGGTTTAAATTATAGCACTATAGGAGTCTTATTAAGGAAGTTGGGGCCTAATCCAACATGATGGAGACTTGGGACTACTTTTGCTTCCATTAGGCTCACTGTCTCTGTTTTAATTCCTAGGTCCTTGATCCACTTTGAGTTAACTTTTGTGCATGGTGAAAGATAGAGGTCTAATTTCATTTTGTTACATGTATATTTCTGGTTGATCCAGCATCATTTGTTAAGAAGACTATGTTTTATTCAATATACGTTTTTTACACCTTTGTCTAATATAAGATAACTGTAGTTTTGTGGGTTAGACTCTGTGTCCTCTATTCTGTACCATTGGTCTACAGGTATTGGTACAATACCATGCTGTTTTTGTTACTATTGCTCTGTAGTGTAGCTTAAGATCTGGAATAGTAATGCCACCAGCTTCACTGTCCTTGCTATGGATTGCTTTGACTATTCTGGGTCTCTTATTTTTCTAGATGAATTTAATGATCGCTTTTTGTATTTCCTCAAATACAATCAATAACTTAGACTTAACTGACATATATAGAGTATATTATCCATCAATGAGTGAATACTTTCTTTCAGCAGCACATGGATCCTTCTTTAACTTATAGAATTATATAGATTCTATATTTAAAGAAGACGGTATATTATGCCACAAAGCAAATCTTAGTAAATACCAAAAAAGAGCTACTACCCCTCATTCTATCAGCCCACAAGAATGAAATTAGAAATCAATGATAAAATAAAAAATAAACCCCCCCCCAACACCTGGAGACTGAATAATATGGTATTGAATAAATAATGGGTTGCAAAAATATCAAGGAGGAGATTAAAAAATTCTTAGAGGTAAAAGAGAACACCTATACAGCATAACAAAATCTCTGGGACACTATGAAGGCAGGACTAAGAGGAAAGTTCATTGTATGGAGTCCATTCATTCAAAGAAGAAAAAGTCAACAAATAAATGACCTATCAGTATATCTCAAAGCCCTAGAAAAAGAACAAATCAACCCCCAAAGCAGTAGAAGATAGGAACTAATTAAAATCAGAGCTGAAATCAATAAAATTGAAACAAAAGAAACAATTGAAAAAAATTGACAAAAAGAAAGTTGATTCTTTGAAAAAAAATAAATAAAATTGATAACACATTAGTTATTTTAACGAAGAGAAAGAGAAAACTCAAATTACTAATATCCCTGATGAAAAGGAAATACTATGACTTACACTAAAGAAATACAGAAGATAATGGAGAAATTATTTTGAAAACTTGTACACCAATAAAACAGAAAGTAATGAAGGCATCAACAAATTCCTAGAGGCATATGATATGCCCAAACTAAAACAGGATGATATACACAATTTAAACAGATCAATTTCAAGAAAGGAAATAGAGGACACCAGCAGAAGCCTACCAACCGAGAAAAGCCCAGGACCAGATGGATACACAGCTGAGTTGTAGAAGAAGAACTAATACTAATACTTCTCAAATTATTTCATGAAACAGAAAAAGAGGGAACACTTCCAAACTCATTCTATGAGGCCAATATCACCCTGATTCTAAAACCAGACAAAGACACAGAGAAAGAATACTTCAGACCAATGTCATCTAATGAATATAGATGAAAAAATTCTCAATAGGATTCTGGCAAATTAAATACAAAAACATATCCAAAAGATTGTGCACCATGATGAAGTAGGGTTCATCCCAGAGATGCCAGGTTGGTTCAACATACAGAAATCAATAAATGTAATTCATCACATCATTTAGACTCAAATATAAAAATCATATGATCATCTCAATAGATGCAGAGAAAGCATTTGATAAAATACAGCATCCCTTCATGTTCAAAATGCTAGAACAACTAGGGATATCAGGAACATACCTCAACATTATAAAGACTATCCATGCTAAGACTCAGGCCAACATCATTTTAAATGGAAAAAAATTGCATTTCCTCTAAACCTGGAACAAGATAGGGATGCCCTTTTTCACCACTTCTATTCAACATAGTGCTTGAAACTCTAGCCAGAGCAATAAGAGAGATGAAAGAAATTAAAGGGATACGGATAGGAAAATCAGAACTCAAGTTATCGGTATTTGTAGATGATGTGATTCTATACCTAGAAGACCCAAACATTTCACCAGATAACTCCTAGAAGTAATAAATGAACTCAGCAAAGTAGCTGGATATAAAATCAAAGGCATTTCTGAACATCACTGACAAATCCTCAGAAAGAGAAACTAGGAAAAACCACCCCATTTACAATAGCCTCAAAAAAATAAAATAAAATACTTGGGTATAAACTTAACAAAAGAGGTGAAAGCCCTTTACAATAAAAGCTATGGCACACTAAAGGAAGAAATTAAAGAAGACCTTAGAAGATGGAAAGATTTCCCTTGACCTTGCATAGGTAGAATTAACATTGTCAAAGTGACCATACTACCAAAAGCACTATACAGATTCAATGCAATCCCAATCAAAATCGGTGTTAGGTTTTTTGAGTTCTTTTATATCTTAAAGATTAGTGCTTTATCTGATGTGCATGTGGTAAAAAATTTGCTTTCATTAGGTAAGCAGTCTCTTCACCTCACTGATTGTTGCTTTTGCTGAGAAGAGACTTTTAAGTTTGAATCCATCCCCTTTATTGATTCTTGATTTTACTTCTTGTGCTTTAGGAGTCTTGTTAAGGAAGTCAGGGCCTTATCTGACATGGTGAAGATTTGGGCCTACTTTTTCTTCTAATAGGCGCAGTGTCTTAGGTTTAATTCCTAGGTCATTGATTCACTTTGAGTTGATTGTTGTGCATGTTGAGAGATAGGGGTTTAATTTTATTTTGCTGCATATAGATTTTCAGTTTTCCTATCACCATATGTTGAAGAGGTTACCTTTTCTTCAATAAATGTTTTTGGAGCCTATGTCTAGTATGAGATAACTGTATTTATGTGGGTTACTCTCTAGGTCCTCTCTTCTGTACCACTGGTCTACAGGTCTATTTGGTGCCAATACCATGCTGTTTTTGTTACAATTGCTCTGTAGTATAGTTTAAGACCTGATATAGTGAATGCACCTGCTTCATTCTTCTTGCTAAGGTTTGCTTTGACTATTCTGGGTCTTATTTTTCCAGATGAATTTTATGATTGCCTTTTCAATTTCTATGAGGAATACCATTGGAATTTTGAATGGAATTGCATTCAATTTTTATAGTGCTTCTAGTAGTATGGTCGTTTTGATACTATTAATTCTGCCCATGGAAGAACAAGGGAGATCTTTCTATCTTCTAAGATCTTCTTTAATTTATTTTCTTTTTTTTTTTTTTTAGTGTTCTGTAATTTTCAGGCTTACAGACATTTTAAGATAGCACCATATGTAATAGTATATTATAAAAATGTTTTCCTGAGACTCATGTTTAGAAAGAGAATCCCACCATTGCTATTTATGTTTAATATATATATATATATATAATATATATACATACATATATATAAAATATATATATATATATATAATATATATACATACATATATATAAAATATATATATATATATATACACATACATATATATATATTTTTTAATTTCAAAAATAAAATAAACATGTGGACAGATACTCTTATTTCTAAATGTATGGGGTCACATAATCCAAAATTAAAAGATATATATACTGGATTCCATATGTTAGATAATATTGAGGTTATTAATATTGTTGTCTGTTAAAATAATTTTAAAAGCTACGTTGAGTTTTCTTTCCAAACTAATATATGTCATCCTGGATGAAAGCAAATTTATTCAAAGCCGTAGGACAAATTTACTTTATTGGAAACAGCTAATGATGTGGGGCTTGTGGGTATAGCTCCGTGGTTGAGTGTTTGCCTGGAATGCAGGAAGCCCTGAGTTCAATCCCCCAACATATACAAGCCAAATAGAGGGAACTTGTGGTTAATATCTTATTTCATTCTCAGATCCTAGACCTCTGCTTAATATATGTAAATTGCTCATTAGTCAGTTAATTCAATAATATGTGAAAGCAAGCAAAACTAAAGTATTCTGAGAATTCATTTGTGATTGTGGCTCCAACTGGACTCAATGCCCTGGATAAACTCTAGAAAGTATTTCTAAAACAGCATGTCAAACTACTGAGGATCCGTATGTATACTGGTATCTTTGGCCAACTGAAACATAAATTGCACAGGCTTATAATTGGCATATAACATGTTATATTTGAAATTTTACACATTTTGACAATAAGTGTTGACCAGATTAATTGTCATTTCTTCCCTTTCTAGTTTAATGATTTTGGTTATGTTATTTACATATTCTTATTTCTGCATTGTTATAATGGATTTATTAATAGTTCTTTTACCCAATATGGGTAGGGCTGTTAACTAATCTGTAGTCTCATGAGGTTGAAATGGTTTTACTGTACCTGCTGTGTACAGTTCTTAGCTGAGGCCAGAAACAGACTAGGTAATTCTGAATTCCCTCAGTCATTATCATTTGATGAAAGTTAAGATATGCACCATAATCATTCACTGAAATTATAGCAATTGCCCAAATCTTATGTTCTTACATAAAGTCTGATGTTCTTATATATTTCCTTAAATATATTATTGTAAGAATTTGAAGGCACAAAAAAAATTGTCAGGGTAACAAAAGAAATTGAGGATGATTAACAAAGATAAAAATGAGGGAGCTGATAGCACCTGCAATTCTCTTTAGACCAAACTCCTCATTTCACTGATGAGAAAGCTGAGGCCTCCTGCACACAGGATGAACAGGTTGGCAGATGGAACAAATTAGAGAGGATTCAATTTGATGCTAGTGAAGAGAAGGTCAGTTTTCTTTTTTCCACATCATCCATAAGTTATCTTTAATTTTTATTTTGTGATTACATTGCTAATAGATCTGACAGCACACTATATCATGGAATTATGGTGGGAAAATGATGGGAGAATTCTAGCCTCTTGATAAAGACAGTTTTCGTAGCTGGGACTTCATGCAATTGCTTATTTCATTGTACCTATGTTATTTTTTCACAGCACTGTTAGTTTCAAAGATAAATTTGAGTGGAATACACCGAGACTTTTCATATGCCTCTTATACCCAAATGCAGACTCCTCACCACAAACAGCCCACATCAGAATGGAACATTTGCAACCAATCAACCAGCATGGTCAGATCATTATCATACAAAGTCTATAGTTTACATGAGCCTTCACTCTGTGGCGTATGGTCTATAGGTTTTAACAAGTGTATAATGACATGTTATATGCGATTATGGCATCAGACAGAACAGTTTCGCTGCCTTGAATGTCCCTTGTGCTTCACCTGTTTATCTATCCCTCTCTCCAAAACTGTCATACTCTGATCTGTTTAGTGTCTTTATAGTTTTGTCTTCTCCAAAATATCATATATTTAGGATCACATAGTATGTAGGATTTTTGTTCGGATTGGCTATTTGCCTTTGTAACATGCATTCATTATCTCTTCATGTCCTTTCATGGTTTTGATGGTTTATTGCTTCGTGACACTGAATACTACGACACTGTCTGGGTGTACCATAATTTATGTATCCATTTTCCCACTGAAGGACATCTTGATTTCTTCTATGTTTTGGCAATAAATGAAATAGCTGCTAACAACATCTGTGTGCTGGATTTTGTGTGGATGTGCATGGATACATATTTCAGTTCATTTGGGTAATTATTAAGGAGCACAATTGTTTGATCATATGGCAAGTGTATGTTTCATTTTGTAAAAAGCTGCCAAATTATTTCTAAAGTAGCTATATCATTTTGCATACTTTATAGCACCACATGAGAAGTCCTGTTGCCCCACATCCTCATTGGCAATTGGTGTCTGTGTTCCAGGTTTTAGCCCATTCTAATAGGTCTAAAGCAGTATTGAATTGATAATTTAATTGGAAAATCTCTAATAACATGATATTGAACATCTTTCCTTTTGTTTATTTGCCATATGTTTTCCCTGGTGATGTAGTCATTCAGACACTTTGCCCATTTGTAAGTCAGAATGTCTGCTTTCATATTGGATTATAAGGATTATTTGTAATTTGGATAATATTTTTAATAGAATTATCAACATATATCAATTCTCCAAAATAATGAGCTTCATTGTGGAACTTCCAAACATACATATAACATACCTTGATCAAATTTACCCTCTTTATTACTCTCCCTGGACTTCTGTTGCCCCTTCTCATGGTCCCTTTCTCCTTCCTCAATAGTTCTTCTCTTACTTTTCTATCATTTTTAATCTATTTTTGCCCTAGGATTCCATATACGACAGAAAACATGATAGTTTTCTTTCTCAATCTATCTTATTTCACTTAAATGATAGTCTCCAGTTTCATCCATTTTCTTGCAAATGCACTATTCACAATAACTAAGTGACAGATGCTCATCAGCTGATGAATGAATAAAGAAAATGTGATATATATACCCAATGGATAACAGCCTTAGTTCTAATATATCTTTAGCCAATATTTTCCCGCAGTCCACAAAATCGTCTCATTATCTTAACAGTGACTTTTGCTGAAGATTTGCTGATAGCTATTTTGTTCTAAGTTTAATGAAGTCTAATATGTCAATTCTTTCTTTCAGGGATTGCAGTTGTATATAAAACATATCACCAAAACCAAGATCCTCTATATTTTTCTCCTAGGGACTTTATTATTTTTCCTTTTATGTTTAACACTGAGATCTATTTTGAACATAATATTTCTCTTTTTTTTTCTGAGTTGTTCTCCAAGTCTAAAACCTCAACCACTCTGCAGAGATATTAGAAACATTCACTAGGAAAGATTAAGTAGGAAATGATTTCTTTCATTGATTAAGCCTTGAAATGGAGTCTGGTAACTTACTGAATCATACAGGAGAATAGTCACAGTACCTTGGAATACATCATCTGGAAAGAGGGCCTGTCAAATTGCTCCTTATTGATGGTAAGAGATTTAATGGATCATTAATAGTTACTAGAGGAGGCAGGTGAAAATGGATCTCTATGTCAAATAAGTTTTGAAAAAAAAATTCTAACAAGTAACATAGATATTTGCCTTTAGAATTTTTAGAACCTTTAATTTATTAATGACTGTTGATACTCTTATTGGGCTATATCTTTTTTTAATATTTATTTTTAGTTGCAACTGGATGCAATATCTTTATTTTATTTATTTAGTTTTTATGTGGTGCTGAGGATCGAACCCAGGGCCTTTCACGTGCTAGGCAAGCGCTCTACAGCTGAGCCAAAATCCCAGTCCTGGACTCTATCTTTAAACTAGAATTTTCTAAATTCACTCCACTAAACATATGGTATTTTTCATTAGGGAAATAGCATTTCTAGTAGTAAAAATAATCATTTTGTAGATGAGCAAAGCAACCTCAACACAAGTCATTCAGAATTATGCCAAGTCCCTCAGTTAGTTATTGGAACATCTAGGATCAGCACAAACTATCTAGGCCCACACCTTAGTTAAAAATAATAAATAAATACAACCATAAAAGCTACTCTTTAAAATATCTAAAGCAAGTCTTAACAAATAAATTCTGATTCATGAATGGTTGATACTCTCAGAATTCATAACTCTGGAAAAGAAGACAAAATGTTCCATGCTTTTGTCAATATTAATATTCAAGATAGTGAATAATAAATTTATCCAAAGTTTGTGAGGCACAAAAATGGGCAAGAAAATGTGAGTCCAAACTAAAAAAAAATAATGAAAACTAATATAGAAATTATATAATTTTCGGACAGTATAGCCCATTATTGTTTCATTACAACCCATAATGACAGAAAAACATGTACATAATAAGGAGAGAAATGCAAAATGGAAAGAACCAAGTGAAATATCTAATGAAAAATATGCTAGCAGTATTGGAAATATTCATTAGATAGGATTATCAACCAAGAAGTGCTTTAGAAGAAGAGTAGTAAATATAAATATACAAGAATAGAATTTTTCCAAACTGAAGCATGAATGAAAAACAAAATGGAGTACTTAAATAACTCTAGTAACCCACAGGACGATAGTAAGTAGTAAGGAATATTTGTTAAATATGGTGAAAGTTATATATCCAGACACTCAATAAGAAAAGCAAAGCCCAAGCAAAATTAAGACAATAAAATCATATCTAGAAAAAAGTCCAATCTACTTGCTGACAAGTAGTAATAAACAGAAAAATTCTGAAATTGAGACAGAGTCACATTAGAGACAGAGGAGTAAAGATAAGAATGAGTGCAGTTTTTCCTAGTTATATCAGGAAGAGAAAAATTCATGTCCTCATTGAAGTGCTGAAAGGGAAAAAATAAAATTAAACAAAGGGAGTTTTCTCAGGAGAAAATATCTATCAAACCTGAAATGGAAATCAAGTTTTATTCCAAAAGAAATCTGAGAAAATTTTTGAAAAAAAAGAATTTCATTGTAATAGATCTTTTCCAGGAAAAAAAAATTAAAAAATTCTTCACACATAAGTAAAATAAAATGCAAGATGTAGACTTGGATTTATACTACTTAGCCACAAATATATTAAATATTGGTTGTATAGTACTTTCAAAACAGGAAAATTAAAAACTTTTGTTAGAGCTATACGAATCTTAAATATATAAAATAGTACAATGTTAAATCCTACAACTATTTAGGAGCATTAACAAGGCAAAAGTGAATATATTGCAAGAGTCTTAGGGGTGGTAACTCATAATTCTCTCTAGAGATTATTATGGATACATGTATAGTCTGAGTTCCATTTCAAAGTTAACAATTGGTAATTCCAATGGAGAACACAGAAACATAGTAAAGTTTTGTTGTTGTTGTTGTTTTTTATGTGCTTAATAGTTTCAAGTATTTCTGAAATGTGATGAAACACAAATTCATCCAAAACTTTAACTTCTGGAAATAACAGTGCAATTGGAAACTATTTTCTATCAATCTGTGTAAAAGCAAACAAAACACACAGATGGATACCAAGAACACTTGTTCTATCATAAAATGAAAATAAGCTCATACTGGTATGTTTTCTCTTATTGGGGAAATTTGAGATGTGAGCTGCCTGTGCAGATTTCTGGAATCTCTGCATAGTTGGCTAAACTGAGCAATATCAGGACACATTTTCCATGATCCTCAATATTCATTAAAGACGGAAGTGTTGTCCCTCTAGTTACTTGATGAAAACTGTGAACCTATTCCAGAATTTGGAATTTGCTAGTTTTGAAATCCCTGGGGTGTGTTTACCATTTGCTTTAGAAGTTATGAGCATCATCTTGTTCAATCCCAATTGCAGTACATGATAATCTGGAGGCAATTGAGCAGAGCGGACAACAAAAGACATCATGAACCCCAGATTCTTGAATCCAGGTACCCACCCAGCTAACACATTCAAGTAATGTCATACACTGGCCCCTCAGTCTCACCACTTATAAAATGAGAATAGCCAACACCACATGGGCTATGTAAAGTTTAAATATATTCTGAATCTAAACATTACTTTGTGGATTAAAATAATAAACAATGTTAGTTTCTCTATGTTCTAATTTATTCAAAAATATTTATGTAGTCCTCACTGTGTGTGAGCCTTTTTATATGGTGATGATCAGTCACAAAAGTTCAGAAGTCTTTGTATATCAAGAAAGTACATTGAATTTGGGAGAAAAAAAAGACCATTAAAATTTAGAACATTGAATATCTCAACAAAGATAGAATGGAAAAATACAAAGGATAAATAAATAAAAGAATTTAAAGTTAATGGAGTAGTTAATATAAGCTGTACTTGATTGTACTCTACCAAAAAAAAAAAAAGCTGAAATAAAATGAACTAATGAGTTATGGAGGTGGAGAGAAGCATTACAGAACAGAAGCAATGTTGGTGTCCTCAACTTCTTAACCAATGTGTGACAAAGAAAGAAGTTACATGGGATCAGAGCAGGAGAAGTAGTTCTGTTGGAATCCTTTTAAAAATGTATAATTATTATATTATTATTTATTATGGATTCATTATAATTTTACATAATCATGGCATTCATTGTGATATATTCATAGGACAATGCATGGTTTGGTCTGCTTCATTCCTCATTTTCTGTTATTTTTTGATTGAAGTCATCAGTTTAAAATGATAAAGGCTTAAATTCAGGTACTGAGAACGTATGAGGAGAGCTAATTTCATATTTGGAATGCTTTTTATGAAGTTAGAGGAAACAAGTTTCTGATAGATGGATTATGTGCATGAGAAAATCACAGGAATCAAGTTTGCTTAAAAGATATTTGTTCTTATCCAAATTGCAAGCCATTTAAATAGAAGAAGACTAAAAAGCTGATTTTAGGAAGCAATATTCAGTGGGAAATCTGGTAATGTGTATGAATTTCTACAGAATTAAAACATTTAGTACATATTGGATGATGTTGTATAAAAATTAAATGCATAATTTCCCACAGTGCTTTATAATTAAAAAGAATAGTAATTTATACAGAGTATTGTATTATTATATACTGAATTACAATATGTTAATTGCAAAATAGCAAGAGGAAATCTAAGGGAGATGAAATAACTGTAAATCCACCTCTCAAATACAACCACTATAATATAGATAAATACATACACATACACACCCAGATAATCTTTAAATACCCAATGACATTTATTGTGAGAAAAGTATAAATGCATAGTGCACATATAACATTCTCTAAAAGTGGAAAATATTGTTCAGTATATTTATGCATATATCATCCTTATTGTAATCTAATTCCTAATTAAACTCATATAAGTTAATTAATAATGTGATTTTTATCCTCATTGTATTCAGACAAGATTTTGAGGCATACAGATGACATAACCATTTATTTGCCCCCCATGTGAACCCCAGTAAAGCACTTTGAAGGACAGAATGACCTTAATAAGAACAAAGACTAACTGATGAAAAGAGACAACTTTGACTGTAGAAGATCAGAAAAAAATTTTTATCACAACCATTCTTTTCTTGCTACCACTGACTTGATCTGAGAAATTCATTGTAACATGAAAATTTAAAAAACCTCCCAGACCTTGAGGGAGGAATTTCATCAAATGCTTCTGTTCTAGTAATAGCACATACAAATAGAATACATGCATTTTTGAAATATTAAATATCAATGCAATGTATAGTTATTCCAAAGTCATTCATTTTATATGTTAGGTCTCGATCCTCCTTCCAATTTAACTTTGCTACTCTGCTCCTGATAGAATTTCTTTTTCAAGTGAAGGCTGTGCATGTAGATTTTACAATAGTGTGGGTTTTAGCTTCACACTGCATGCATTACTCAACCCAGACTCATTATCAATTAGAAATAAAATAATATGTATAAAATTCTTTTTTTAAAGTATTTTAGTGGAGTATTTGTATATTTTGTTTGCATGTGTATGTGTGCCTATTTCATCTTAAAGAGAAAGTTCCAAATTTTGACAAGTCCAGGTAAGGCAAAATTAACATTATAGAACATGAAGAGTGAGAGGTCAATCAAACCTAATCCTCTCTTGTACACCTAAGACCTGGACTCTCAGTTTTTAGGACTGGTTTTAAAATTTGGTTTCATTTACTGATGATATTCAATGACTTAAATTCAGAGAACTGAGTTTTTCTCTCATTCATAACATGAGAGATGTAATTAGCTCAAAGATATTGGGATCAAAGTATTAATTGGATAAATGGATTCAATTCACTTGCAAATATTATATATACATGAAAGCATCAATGAAGTCAAATAGAGCCAAGGCTGCCAGAAGGGCATGTAGGGCTGATGGCCTTAAGGAGTTAGCTGAGTCAATAAAAAGCATCTGGGATGAGAAGGTTTTCTAGTTATCCACACAGGAATGAAACTTCAATGCATAACTCATTAGAATACACCACCAGTTTAATAGGATCATGCACTGATTGCAGAGTACAGGGGAGACTGCTGCTGTGGGCAGGAGCCTTGCTGAGAACGAGGCTTGGCCCAGGGGGGACACATGGGTTGACATACAAGATGAGTTCACCAAGGCTTTACAGCTATATCATGAAAATGACAAAACTGAGTGATAAAGATGTCCTTCTTTACCTTGATGTCCTTACTTTTACTCACTAATTCTTTGAGCCTGATATTAGAGTACCAATGTTTACAAAATCAATGAGCCAGAGTCTTGATTCTGTGTTTCATTGTTCATACTCTTAGAGACCTTGCTAAACCTTCCCAGGTCTTTAAATTGTGCTGAGTTACTCTGGCTCATGTCACTCCATCTGATTGGATATACATCCCTTACTTGTTGGGAATCTAATTCATTCTTTGTTAGATCACAAGACAAAAGTATTCCTAAATTACTTTAAATAAATCTAACATCTCTATTTATTTTTAACTATACCATGTCTTTTTTCCTCCTCATCAGACTAGAGTTTATTCAAAAACAGAAAAATACAGTTTTCCTAAGTTATTTCCACCATCTGGCACAGTGATCCATGCCTATACTCCCAGCTACTGTGAGGCTGAAGTAGGAGGATGGCAAGTTCAAGGCCACCTCGGACAACTTGGAGAGACCCTGTCTCCAAATGAAAACTACAAAAGGGCTGGAGATGTAGCTCAGTGGTAAAACAGCCCTGGGTTCAATTTCCAGTAGAGAAAAAAAAATTTTTTTCATTACCAGTTATTTTCAGGGATATATTTCAGGTGCTATATCCATACTTCCAAGCTAACATACATTTGTTTATTCCATTGAGAAAATAATTAAAAAAACAGCTGTATTAAGATAATTAAATATACTATAAACTGAGCTATGATTTTAGGAATTCTCATTTTCTCAATCTTTCACTACATAATGGTGCAATTACTCAGTAATGAAATGAAATACACCATCAGTAAAACCACTGCGATTTAATGTAGTCTTCACAGAAACAACTATAAATAACCACAGTTTGGATACTCCCTCACCCCCTATTTTTCAAGGTCAAACTTAATTCTGTAAGTCTTAGGGAAGCTTTGCTTGTCTTTGTAAATTTCACAAAGACTTAGCATACTTCCAAGATAGATATCATCACTCACTCATTTATCCATTCATTTTTTCAAAGTTTCAGGGGGCAGTAAAAAACAAACAAACAAACAACAAACAAACAAATATCAAGTAAAAGAAATAGATTTTGACAAAACCACAGGAATTTTTCATTACCTGTTTGGAATTCAGAGCTTTAGGTCATTTTTTGTTGTTTTGTTTCTCTATCATCCCACTTTTCAAAAGGATGGAAAGTGGTGTAAGGGGCCAAGAGAGGTGGGGATGGGGAATAAAACTGACAGAAGGAACACAGCTCAAGGGCCCATTAAGATTTGTCTACATGTAAAGTAGTGAAGCCATAACATAGAGTAGTAACAGAGTGGTCAGAAATGAACAGTAGACTTCAAAGCATGTGGTAGATCTGATGTAATTTGAGGGAAAGGGAGAAACAACAAGCTTTTTGTTGTCTCTCTCTTCAAATATTTACAGACTTATGGGACCATATTGTTTGTTCTATGAGAATGTGAGCAAGGATTTATTTATGGAATAAAATATTTTGGTGTTTAATGAATAATGATTTGAAAATACATGAATTCTTAAGCTGTGGAAGAAAAACAATTTATTTTATCACCGAAGAAAAGCTTAGAACAAGTTAGGTGGGCTGAGACAATGCCTCTCCATCTTTGATGAGCTTCCTCTTCTTAAAGTCACACAGCTTCAGTGCAGTGATGGTTTTATAAATGCAATCAGCTTGAATGTGCTCTGAGTTTTAAGGAGAGGGAGCCACCCCGATTGTTGGTGCCAATTCAGAGAACACAAAATGGGAATCGCGATGCAAATTTGCAAGAACAGAAAACTTGTAAGAGAGGAAGGAGGAACCAAGGAGAATGAAAATCAGAATAGGCCAGGACTTTGTCCATCTCAATGTGAATATACTCCACCCCATATGTACACTTGTGGATATGGTCTCAAAGTCTCAAAGAACCAGAATCCACTAAGTGATGGGCAGTGTGTGTGTGTGTGTGTGTGTGTGTGTGTGTGTGTACGTGCATGTGCATGCATACTCATGTGTGCATGTGTGTTGTGTATTCACCATCTTGAGAGTAGTGAGATATGTGGCTCAACAATCTCAATGTGGTCAGTAACATCCAGCCCAGAGAATTACAGCCTAGCACAAGGGAAATCAAATGCTATTTTATTTCTGACAGTTATGCTCAATTCTAATGCAGCACCACCACAAGACAGCCCCATTACCATTCCTGGTAAATAGCTAGCGCTCACATAGCTTATCTTAATAGTTCAGTTTCACAGTTTATTTTGTTAATTCTAACAGGACATCTACATGTGTAAATTATGCCTGGTATAGGTAACATTCCTTCCTACTCCCCAGGACCAAAATGCCTCTCATATCCCAGAATCTCATAGATATGCAAACTCTCTGTTTTCTCTTAGTACTTTTTTTTTTCTATTTCCCTGTGGGGGAAATTTATTTATGACCTGTTGATATCTCAAATGCTTAATTTTCCTTCCTTTCAGCTAATTCTTCCCCCAGGAAATCTCCCTTTGTGGGCTGTTCGTATCAAGGTGTCCAGCTCAATACACAGTGTACTTTGTTCTATCAAAAACTGTGGAAACTGGGAAAGAATTTTGAGTTTTTTTTCAAGCAAAATTTGATAAAGAGAAGAACATTTATTTGCTAACATTTTTAACTTAACATATGTCGTTATTATCCTTAAACTTTACATTTACCCCGTGAGGCAGATGCTATTGTTATCTACCTTTTATAAATAAGGGGGTTTAAATTGAATAGGAATTAGCCAATGTTATTAGGTCACACAGTTAATGTCTGGATTGGAATACAAATATTTCAACTTCATGACAGACAGAAAGGAAATTGGTCATGCTGATTCCTTCTATTTCATCTTATTTAGGTGCCATGGGTATTGATACTAGACACAGAATAAGGTAACATTGAAACAAGGTGTATGGAGAGGCCACAGCAATGCAGGAAACACATAAGCCTCTTGATGTGGTTTCCATACAGTTTTGTAAATCCTCTGCACCCAAAACTAGTAAAAGAAACTTAAATCTTATCTATTGTCTCGATGTCGGGCTATGATGGATCACATACTCGGGAGCTAGTCTTGGTTTTTACCATGAATTTTTTATGGATATAAAACTGTCACATAAATTGGTATCATGCATATGGGCATGCCAGATATTAGGAATTTGATTAGCTAGTGTTTGGATTGCTAAACGAAAGTATTGCCTGACATTTAATCATTTGAAATCTAATTTTAGAAATGATCTCCTCTGTCTTCAATATACTATCTGCTATTTTACCCTTTTGTAATTTGCGGTGTGTGTGTGGAGGGGGGCAAGTTGTTTGAAAAGTACCCTAACCCTGCAGTACTTAATACTTAACATACTATGTTAGTCAATTTACTCAAATTCTATCATATATAGTTTCTTGGGGTTTTAAGCCAAGGGTAATAACAGCCTGGTTGTTTCTTGGCATTGTTTACGGTAACATTTCATTATGGTGGTAAAATATTATATATGACATCATTGCTGCTATTATCCCGGTTTATTTTTCTAAGTGTCAATGCCTGGACCCTTACTTATAGTACATTGTGGACAATTTTGGTAAATGTAATATTCCATAGGCATTACAGTGTTAATGGCTATATAAGGTGTTTTTTTTTTTTACTCTGTAGACATTTTTAAACCACCTTTAATCCAAAAATCTCTTGACTAACATGTTAAGTGCCAAATGATCGAAATGAATCTCTTCATAAATTTAATTTGTGGTTGAGTTTAATATCAAGCATAAAACATTCTTTTGAAATTGAAAAGTTTCATATATACATGTAAGTTTTTTTTATTTTATTTAAGTGTGTATGTATGTGTGTGTTTGAATGTGTGCAGGTGTGCATGTGTGTGCATATGTATGAGTTTGGAATATATGGAGAACTTTTTAGAGTCAGTAATAAAAGAGGCTTGACCTCTCATTCTGTAAACATCTACCTATTCCAATTAATATTACTCTCTTAAAATGTATTTAGAGGAACTTAGATTAAACATCTTAAGAACATTTAAAATTAGAGGATAAATATGTAGAAAGTATAAATTGAACAAGAAAAATCAGTTGTTATTGTTATTAACCGGTAATTGAATTGACTCAGAAAATGAAAGTAAATATGTCTGGCTGTGTTACATATGCCCTAAGGATATGGCCATTTTGAACCAAAAGTATTCAGATGCTCACAGTATTTAAATTTGCATGAGCATCATCCAAAGATGCTGGTTCAACAGGAAACCTGGACAGAAGAAATGGCTTCCTTAAGTAGAATGATGAGTTCACTTAATCAGCTGGCAAATCCTTGACAGGGATTAATCTCCCATTAAGAAAGCAGGAAACTTCTCTAAATTGAACATGCAGTGGAGAATTATCCATCATTTTAACAGAAAGGCTTTCTTTTTATTTCCTTCATCAACTACCTTCTGTATTAGCACTTTATGCATACATAGCTATTTGAAGCTTAATCAAAACCAAATTATATTGCATAATAACAAGCACTACTTATTGAGCATGAATTGTATGTTAGGTGCTATGCTAAGCACTCTGCATGTCTAACCATATTCTAAAATAAATGATATTTTAGATGTTATAAATTTACTAATCTTAGAGTTGTCTTGTCAAAGCTCACAGTGCTAATGTATGATGGTGCTGGAATCTGGCCTCTTTAGTTCATTCTTGAAATCATACTTTTAATAAGGTAGGATTGTTGTTGTTGTTGTTGTTGTTGTTAATGAACTTTAATCTACTGTCTTAGTCTAGTCCATTCAGGCTGCTGTCACAGACTATCAAAGACTTGGTGGTTTATAAGCAATAGGAGGAATTCATTTGTCCCTGGAGGCTCTAAGTTCAAGATCTAGGTGGTGGTTGCTCCCCATCTTTTCACTATGCCTTCACCTTGAGGGAGAGGTAAAGGAGCTCACTGAGACTCCTTTGATAAGGACTAATCCTTAAGTCATACCTTAATGACCTAATTACTTCCCAAAGGCCTCACGTTGAAGATTTGGTTTCAACATACAAATTGAGGCAGTGGGGGTGGGGATAAGGCTTTAGCCTCAGTCACTTGCTCTCTTCTTTATGAGAGCAGGGCATAAAAACAACTCCAGAACTGAACTAATAATATGTCTGGATTGTATCCTGGTTTCCTCATTTTTCAATGCAATGAATTTAGTGACTTATGCTATGAACCATAGTTTTTGCTTCTACAATGGTATTGCAGTAACTGGAATCTTTTATATCTACAGCGTGCATATTTTTATATACTGTCTAGCCAGTAATAACACATCTTCATGTGGATTTGAGACAGATTATGTAACCTCTCTAATAATATTTTGTCATTTGTAAAATGAACATAAAATTGATCTTGCCACTGTGATAACAGTGAGATAAAGGAAATAAAAACTATTTAACCTGGTGCCTGATGTAGCTCTCACCAATAAAACATGTTTGCTCCCTACATCTTAGAAATAGTAGATGAACAATAATCTAAAATCCCCTATGTATAAATTGAGGATTTAATAAATCATGCTTTCTTAACCAAGGATTCATGCAATGTTCTAACTAATGGATAATGAGAAGTTACAAGGCATCTATGGCAGAGTTAATATGTTTGATGACTCTACAGAGGTGTAAAGAGTAAAGAAGTAAAGAGTTTAGAAGGAGAGAACTATGCACTGACATGTGTAACTTGATCTTCAATATGGTACCCTGTAGTTAAGTCAGTTTTCTGGGCCTGCTAAGGCTACAAAGGGCAGCAGGAGTCATAGTCACCTCAAGGTTCAGCAAGACACACTGACTAGGAGGATGTTTCCAGATAAAGCTCAGTATGGGATAATTTTCCTGAATGGTGCTAGAAAGATCACAATAGAAATAGTGGAAATGCCTGTGTTTCATTTGCACTTAATAAAGTTCCTCTAATTCCTATACCTAACACTATACTCAGAAACACACACATGTGCTCACACATAAAGCTGACTCAGGTCCTTTTACCATGGATTAGAGATAGCTCCTATGAATGTGTCATAGGTCATGTTTTTCTCTTTGACACTTCCTCTTTCAATTTTGATTTCTCAGTAAAAAGCCTGAGCTCTGGAGCTAGGCGACATGGTTAGCACTCCCAATACAAGACAGCATCTTGGAAAAAACAAGGGAATGCTCAGTGCTGTGATGGAGGTGAAAGGTTTAGTGTGGGGCCAACTGGGCATATTCAGCATCACATCTTACAAAGAACCAATAGAGAGGATTCACTTAACAGCTCCTAGAAAGAAGAAGGAGACATTCAGAAACTGTGTATTACAGTCAACAAATAGAAACTAAGCCACTCACTGCCAAGATAAGTAGGTGGGCTAGACCAACATGATATACTAAAAAAGGCCCAATGATAACCTGGTATATGTTGGATAAAGAGTACTGAGTCACCCATTGCTCAATCTTGAGACTGGCACAGCAATCACTGTTTGGGCAGAAGTGACCAACAAAAATGGTGAATTTCCATTGGCTGGTAAACTCTCCAGAGAAAAATTTTCCTTGATGCCAACTCCTGACTAGGCTAGATCCCTGTGTTCTGCTGCAAAACCACTGGAGTCCTACTTCTGAACTAGTTCCCATGGATTCACCCATTAATCCAGTTACCAGCCTACCCGTTAATTAATCTGGGTTATATTTAATGAATGCCAAGTCTCTGCTATGCACCTCACTAGGAATGTTGTTGCTCTGCTTAGATTCACTGGTACATAAAATAGGAAGACCCCATACCTTCATGAAGTCAGAGAGAGAAAGGCACATTTAGTCCAGGAATCCCCTCCAGCTAGTCTACTCATTTCTCATAAGTAAGTCACTACATGCAAGCTTACTGTCTGACACGTGGCAAATAAACTTCATAAGAGACGATAGAGTTTAACTAAACGGTTCTTCAAGATTGCCCCAATTCTACCATTCTGAAATAATGAGCATAATGATAATGACAACAATGACGATGCCAGTTTGACGATGATAACTAACACCTTTTAATGCTCACTCCATGCTCAACCCTCTGCTAATTACGTTACATGAATTAACTCATGCACTACTTTAGATGAGCACCTGAGAACAGTCATTATCATTCTTCACATTTTACATATGAGGAACACAAGCCCTAGGTGAGTGAACGTGGATAAAATCTCGAGAAGAGAAAATTGCAGAACTGGGTTGCCAACCCAGGATGACTAACTCTAAACACCATCCGTGGAGACCACCTTCTTTCCACAGAAACATTTGGCAGTGATAGATAAAGATGCCTGTGGGTAACAGCATCACTGAAGTGAAAACACAATCTTTGCAAGTAAAAATTTTAAAGACAGAAGAAATATCTGCTAAATACAATCTGGGATTTTTCTTCTATCCATCGCACTCAGTGCAGTTTAAAAATTCAGGCAACTTTTGCAGCCTCCCTTGCCATTTAACTTACCTCTCCATTATTTTGTTGAAAGCATCACTATGGAAACCCATCTTTTCCAATTGTGTTGACAGTAGTCTTTCCATTTTAACTACTGACTGGGATAGTGCTCTCTAAGTCTGGCTTTAAGTTAGGAGAACATAGTTGTAGATGGTTAAATGTTTAAAAGTACAACTGAAGAGCACTCTGAGCAGGGTCCTTTAGCTGAGATTTTTCACAGAGAAATCGAAGTAAAGTAGAAACAGTAATAATAACAGTTAGTGCTTTTTTAAATTCATATGATATATGAAGACATATGGGACAGCTACTCTTATGTTATTCTATTTCTCCAAAGAGTGCTGGGAGATTGATATTGTAAATGAGGAAACTGAGGCACCCTGAGGTTATGTAACTTTCCCAAGGTCAAATATTTTGTAGCTGATAAAGCATATGTGACCTAATTTGCCAGATTCTGTAGGCCCCTTGTCTTTGTTTGCTAATCTTGGCAGGTTTTGCAATGTGATCTTATGGGCACTTATACCTGCCTAGTTAACCCATGGCTAGTGATTTTCATGTCAATTGATTTAAATTGACCTCTCCAGCAGCAGGATCTGAGACTGTGATCCTTGTGAAAGTGATGTATGGAAGGGAATACTTCCAGGAAAAGAAAGTATTAATGAGATATTCTAAGTTCTCTATCTTCTTCTTTTCTGTCCTCTTTTTTTCTTTCTCTCTCTCTGCACCCCGCCCCCAGTACCTCAAATCTAGATTCAAGAAGAGAAAAGCGTGTATCATTCCATTTAAGGTCAGGATCCCACCTCTTGTTCAGTTAAATCTGGCTAAGAGATTAAGTGTATACATATGGTAAACATTGCTAACCACAGAGCACTTCAGAGGAGTCATTTTTCAGTAAATATTAACAGACACCCCCTCCCCAGATATCTTTTGCATTTAGCCTAAAATAAATACCTGCAATACGCAGCTGGTTATAGCCACTAGCATCATAGATCTGGAAACTCAGTTAATAACTTTAATGCACTTTGTATTATTTAACCACTGGAGTAACCCTCATTTTGCAAATGAATAAAGAGCTCAGAGAACCAATAATGTGCCCAGGGTCACAGACATGCAGCGGTCAACTCGCCATTGCAGTCTTCCTCCCACATCATGATGCATGCTCACATCTCAGATGCCTTAACAGATCCAATATTTCCAGGGGAACCGCCATTGGAAGAAGAATGTGTGTTCTTTTTATGATTCTCTCCCTACTTCCTCCTACATTAAAACAGGGTCAAGAAGGCCAGCGCTGGTCTCAGCCGACTCCTTTTAAGGAGCAGCACCAGAGTTCCCTGGAAACCATTCATCTTCCCTCCTGTAGCAGGAGATGGTCCACAGCATGCCACTCCAACTCCCAGAGTGTTTAGATAAATATCTCACAGACCATCTTTCTCTCTCTCTCTCTCTTTTTTTTTCTCCACAACCCCCTCCCCGACCTTACATCCCTCTGTAATTCCCAAGAAATTAATCTCAGATAAGGGCAAGATTTTTTTTTAGATTAGAAAGAATTTCACTAGAAAGAATTTCCATGGATTCATTTGAAGTATAAACAACTCTCAGAAATTCAATTTCACTGTCGCATATGGAGCAACTGCTATAGGCCAAGTACTAGAGGAAGATTTGAAGATGAAAAAGAAATGAAAAAAAAAATGCCTTAATGTTTAAAAACGTTAAAGACGTACTTTTCTTAAAGAATAAATCTTTGTAAAAAACAACAATATGGTTTAAGCAGCTAGGAGTTACTGAGGACATTCAAACTTCCTGGTACTGTATTTTCCACATTATGTTTTGTTAACTAATTCACTTAACATCTATTAGATATATATGATCATCGCTAATTTACTGATTAAAGCTAATGATGAGAGTGCTAAGCAACAGTGGCTTCCATGTGGAATCCAAGCATTCACTTTTCATTGTTTTCAATAATACCCTTTTCGTTATCTGTTCTGCAGTTCAGCAAAATATAATAAAATACAGACTAGGAGGATGAAATGAAACATACTAAAATACCCCACAAGACAAAGATGTATAAAATGTCGCATTGGAGTGTGGAATTATGGGTTCTCTCTTGTACCACGGTCTTCGTAATGGGATTATCAGGGAGCAGTGTCCTCAGGCAAGACTCACAGGACACGCACTTTTCATCATTTGTAGAGGGCTGTAGTTCTGTACTCTGGGAAAGTAGGAAGCAGGTTCAGAATCAAGTCAAGAATTATTAGCCGAGGGGAGGTGTAGAAAATAAATTTACTTACAACCTTCTGGATACTTGTGGAAAGTCAATGTCACAATATCCATGCAAGACATGAAATGGAAGAGGGGGGTTAAGAGAAAGCAGGTGAAGGTAACGCAAAAGTCTGTTTAAGGGTCTAAATTCTGACTTCAAACTCACTTCACCTCATTCTGTATCTTGTTTCTTTTCTCTAAGACAATTACTCCTATTGGTTTAGCTCTCTCAGCTTTTACTTATATTGTGTCACATGGAAAATGAGAGCTCATGGTAGTAGGTAAGGTTCAAATGCATCATCTGAAGTTCATGGGGTAAATCTGCAAACCCAGCTCACACCATGTCTCTATGTGAGTCCTGCTTCCTTGATCTGTTGAAGGGGAGAGGTTCTGCTATCTTGTAGGTGCTAGCAGCTGTAAAATGGAGCATCGGAGAGCTCAGTTTCCAGGATTCTGAAGTAAGAAATCACACATAGTAGAGTATGTACTAATGTCCCATTTCAATTCCATTCATAGGTGCACAGGGATGAATTGGTGCAGCCACTAGGGAAATCAGATGTTTGCCTTGATTTCCTCCTTTCCATAATTCTGTTCCCTTGACACTGACCACCAGTACATCCCACAGATAGGGACTCTCTCATTTTCTTTTTGTTTTCTGGCTAGGCTTTTAGAGGCATGAAGGTTGTTACAGAGCTGTAAACCATGTTACAGTCTGTCAGATCTCATCACAGTAGCCACAGATGGATGTTGATAGATTTGGCAATTAGATCATTCCAGCATCTGACATACACAAGAACTATATTTCTCCCCGTCTTAAAGACTTCATGGGATGCTGACTATGGCTCAGTCTTGCCTCTGTCTCCAAGGCAGTCAATTTCAAACGAAATAATAGTTGAGTTTGTTGGAGTTGGTTTCCAGGTAGGACTATTTTAAAGGACAGAAGTAAGCCTTATATTACAACTTTTCACCAGCTGGCCTCTTTCTTCTTAAACATTGTCCAGAGATGGCTGGTGAAGAGTCTCCCTTTTGGTGATAGAACTATGATCTTCCTCTTATGACACCATATTGCCTAATGTCACAATCCTCAGTGAGATCTGGTGATGTTCTCTTGGGGCCTTTGGGTAGTAGTGAAATAAAATTTGGAATGAAATAATAAAAAATAAGATAATAAAGGATATATAGAGAAGAAAATCTAATGTTTGGATTCCTTAGTAGAGGTAAAAAAAAATTATACTTTTACTATTTCAACAGTGTTATCAGAGCTAGAACTTTGGCTCAGAATATGAAAACACTGATTAAAATGTTAAGTGTCAGTTCTTTTGGCTGGAATTGCGTCAACTCATTGTGAACACATCAGTTATCTCCTGCTGGATCGGTTCTGATAGGGGATGATAAATGACTGATTAATGAAACATTAGGAATCAAATTAAATATTACTGAATATGAGTTGTGTCTTTGGTAGGCACAATCTTTTCATATATTCAGACTTTTCATGGGTGAAAAATAGGAAGAGCGAATAATAAGAATTAAATTCTACTGAGGACCTCTCCTATGATAGGCACTGTCCACATGTTTTGCAAGTATCATCTTTTTAACCCATACACAAGCTGGGTTAAAATTGTATTTAAATTTTACAGAAGAAAATAGTCTAGTGCTTTGTCCAAATATTTGCAGGAATTCTGATTCAAGATCCTGTTCTCTTATCCACCATAATATAAATTTAAAATGACATAATAATGAAATCATTACTAGTGTCATAAGCTGAATAATGGCCACCCAAAAATAACATGTTTTGAGATGAAGGAGATTTTCATCAATTATCTGAAAAGACTCTACATCTAGTCACAATGGACCTTGTAAGAGGGAGACAGATGCAGATTCTGCACCCCAGAAAGAAGGCAATATGGAGAGAGATGCAGAGGTTGGGCTGATTTGGCCATAGGAAGAAATAATGGCAGTAACTACCAGAAGCTACAAGAGAGGCAATGAATGGATTCTTTCCTCAGAGCCTCTGAAAGGATTTTGGCCCTGATTAAGCCTGACACCATGATTTCATCCAATGATGCTGAGCCACACTTTTCCCAGGTCTGGTCCCCAAACCTGGGAAAGAACGCATTCATATTGTTTTAAAACAACAGGCTTGTAGCAACTTGTTACGGCAGTCACAGGGAACTAATACAGACTGCAAAAGAAAGTTAACAGAGAACTTATGAAATACTCCATTATACTTAGAGATTAGGAAAAATATTTGCACTGAACTCACTTAGTGATAACTGCAAGGAGTAGAACTCGATTTGCTGACTCCAGGTCTGAAATTTTCAGCTCAGATGGAGCATTTCCTATCTTCCAATGAGTATCTCCTCTTGAGTAATCACATAAATGCCCCCTTTGCCTTCAAAGAGCTTTTCTGATTTATTGCAGTCTTAATCTTAGAAAGCAGTGCTTCTTCCTTGCTACATCTCACTTGAGACCCTCATAGAATACCTTGTTTAGACATCTATGTTGCTTTTGAAAGGAAATAGACTTTTAATCTGCTAGCATGCAGTTTTTTCCTGTTGAAAAATGTTCAGAATTACCTAAATTCCTAGGGTTTTTTTATTGAAAGGTATACTCTACATAAAGGGCCATTGCTAAGTCAGTCCGCACTTATTTGAAACTTAATTGCATTTTATTTTTGAACTTTATTGATTTCCTTATTAAATTATTATCATTTGGGGAGGAAATAAATCAGCTGCATTTTCCTGAAGGGTATTGTTTCCCCCTTTAGTTAAATACATCAGAGATTTGTGGAAGGCAATATTTTGCACATGGAAGAAGAAAGAGTTTCAGGTAGAAAATTCTATGAATCCTAGATAGAAACTTACATGCTGACATTAGTCCAGGTCTTATACTCTCTGATGCTTAGTTTCTTCATCTTGACATGTAATTGTCCTTGTCTGATCTCTACCTGACAAGGCTTTGTGTGATTGTGTGTGTGTGTGTGTGTGTGTGTGTGCACGCACACATGTAAGTGCATCCACAGACAAGGGGAGGCCAAAAGTGGTCATGGATCCAGCTGCACTTTCTTAAATTGTAGAGTTGTACATACATACAAAGGATTACAGCAGAGATGACTAAATCCATGGTTTTCAGGACATACCTTGAAGATGCTAATCCTCCAGGTGCAGAAGCCAGACACAGGAAGTTACTAAGCAATTTGTAGATACTATGTTGGGGTTGTAGAAAGAATCTTTCAAGTCTCAGGGATAAATCCACATTCTATAGCATTAAAATAGAAAAGCTATCAGTTTCAGCCCTTTTGTTTAATTTTTATTTATATTTTAAAATAGGTTAACCTTTTACATATTCTTCACAACCACATTCAATTGTTGCCTCATTGGTGAAATTCCTCCAGTCCTTCAAGGTAGAGTCAATTTCTTTTGCTCTGTATCTCACAATTATCTTCACTCCCTGAAACAGCACTTAAAACTACACTGCAATGGATCTCTTTTTTCAAGTCTGCTTCTTCCGCTAGTTCCCTCACAAGCACAGGTTACCTATGCCAGCCTGCACCATCCAATTCCTAACCATGCAACTAGAATATTAATGCATGCCAAATCATTTTCAATGGTAACATCCAGAGAAGTGTAAAAGCCAAATTCTAACATCATCTTTTGATCCATCTGCTCTGTTGAATAGCATTCAAAGATGATTTCTGACTCTGAGTTAATCTCTTTAAATATCATTTCCTCCATTTTATCATCTCTTTATCATTTGCATTCTACTCCTAATCAAGTGACTTCCTATTTAAAAAGTAATGAGTCATCAGAGTCCCTAGATGGTTTTATTAGAGAACTTCATAATAAATTTACATTGGTTCAATTGTAAAACTGGGGATCATGCATCTAATCCCCCCCATAGTTTTGGATGTATCTGTTCATACTCCCTTATCCCTTTGATCAGTAATATTGACCTACTTCACACATGGCCACTAAGCAAATGATGATATTAAATTTAGGAATAGTAAAATACAATGTTCTCATTCTTTCATTAAGATCTGACCTTGACATAAAGTCCTGTGGTAACCCTATTTTTATAAGGAAATAATGGATACCCACTGTATGATAGACATTGGAGTTGCAGTTATAAGCAAAACAAGTTGAAGATGCTTTCAAGTTAGTTCTGAAGCCAGATGGTGGAGAGGATAGACCATTACAAACCAAAATGAAAAGTGTTTTGATGAGCAAAAGTCCCACATCATAAGGAAACAGAGGAAGAGAATCCACTTGGGTCCAGGAGGAGCAGTGAGTGTGGATCCTAAAAGGCAGTGACTCTTGAAGGAAGAGGAAGGCTACCCCGGGTGAAGAGGGAGGTGGAAAACAATTCTTAGACCTCCTTCTCTCATTCCTCTCCTCTTTCAACACTCTTACAGGCATACTGAGCATCCTGCAGCGCTTTCAACTATTTCTTTATAATCTCACTTCCTTCCACCTTCCTCTAGACTATCTGTTTTCATTTTGTAAAATCTCCTCTGCAGTTAGTCAGGTAGGATACATAAATAAAGCAAGTACATCTCTTGGCTCTAAAATCAAATAGATTTTACAGTAGTCCTATAACAAAAGCTATGGGTGATTTAAAAACTGTTTTAAAGGATAATTTGGGTGCTTGTGTACCAACCTTCCTTACTTTTATTCTAAAGACACAATTGTATAGTTCTTGTGAAAATTGGAACCATGCTGTTCAACAACTATTTAAAAAAAACCCTGTACCTTAGTGTTTAAAAGTAAATTCCAATCAATTTGTGACACTACATTTCATGTTCTGCTCCTATGAATGGTGGTAAAACATTTTAAGAGGCTTATTAAAGATTTCAAAATACAAGTCATGCTATCACTAACAAAGACATATCAAAGAATTAAAGGTTGTCCCCCACATGGTTCAAAATAGGTCAAAAAGTCCAGAATAACTACCAAGTTCATCTATATGAAAATACTTTCTTAGAAGTATAATTCTTCACCTTTAATTCTTCACAATGGAAGCTAGAGAAGATTTTAGTGGAAGCAGCGCTACAACCTGTGGCAATCTTGTTTATAATATATCTGGAGGAATATTGCATAAACTTTGAATTAGGGATAACAAAGAGTAATAAAAGGAAACTGTCAGTTTTGCAGTACTTTGTAGCTTGGGCAATCCTAGGCATTTGCTCTGAAGACTCCCCTTTCCTCTTGAACTGAATGGAGCCCTTCTTCATCATCCCATAGGTATTGATTTCTGCAAGACACTCATTTTCCACCTCTTCTTAAGCAGCACTTTTGTCTTCACACTCTGACTTCTTTCTTACTCTCAGAAGCTGAGCTAAAGCCTGAGGGTATAGCTCAGCAGTAAAGCACTTGCCCAGCATGCACAAGGCCCCAGATTCCATGTCTGGCATCGCAAATGGAAAAGTAAAAAAGAAAGAAAAAACCAAGTTCCAGAATAACAGCATCTTGTTTTGTTCAAGGCTGATCAGCCAACCTCTGGTTCCATTCATCTGAACCCTTCTTGGCCACTAAAAGTACTCATTGTTTTGTTTGTTTGTTTGTTTGTTTTTGTTTTTTAAAGCAATAATGGATATAGCAGTAGCCATGACTACTTATCCACTTATTCTATGGTATACTGTATCTTGTTTTAAGTTGAGCTCAATTTAACCAGATGGGATTGTTGGGTTTATTTCCATTTCTTATGGCAGGAGACTAAGCAACCAAAACTATACAATTTATCATTGGCTTAGCTTGGATTCAGAATCAATTTTGTCTGACTGCAAATATCATACTCTATGCACAGGGAGCAGTCATTCTCTGAACCTCTGTTTGTACATCTACATAATTGAAATCAAAACAGTACCTGGAGCTGCTGTTACCCAGAAATAAATAAGATTAGCATGGCAAAACAAATAAAACACAATAAGTGCTCAATAAATAACATTCTTTCCTTTGTTTTCCTTCTGCTAGACTGCTTGGTAACAAGTAATATATTTGATCATCTGCTACAGAGACCTGTATATGATATGGCAAATGCTTAAGAAACACTTCCTGAGAGAAGAAATAAATGAGAAAATGAATAAATAATGAACCAAAGAATAGATGGATGAATCCTTTGAAGTTTCCTGAAAGTTCTTTTTTTTATTGAGTTTTCCTAGATTTGTAATCTCTTCAGTTTTACTGAGACCAACAAGATAAATTTGGGAGGAAGCTGCAAGTAGACATCCTTCTTCTCCCTGGGTAAATCTCTGTCATGATGTTTTAAAATCTTTTAATTATTGGTTCTTCATCATGTTCACAATTGATGCTGACCCCTTGACCCCATCTAATAATAGAGTAAAAGGCAAAGAGTGTTTGAGAGACTTATTTCTACCACTATAAATAGAAGTCCAGTGTTAAGTAACATACAACAATGTATTTACATGAATTGATCATTTGTGTTGAGTCACTACCCATATGCTGCAAACTCTTACAAACACACAAAATATGAAAAGTACAGTTTAAAAAATTATTTTGCTTTTTTGTCCTTGTAAAAATAAAATAAATTAAAAACCTAAGTGTGCCAGGCATGGTGGAACATGCTTGTAATCTCAGTGGCTTGGGAGACAGGCCCACATAGCATGCAGAATGCAGCCTCATTCATGCAAAACCCAAGGTGAATGCAGACACATATGTCTACAAAATTGAGAACATAGGCAAGTACACAGGATGAAATGTGATGGGGTGCATCCCAAGCTGTTGAAGATGTTACCGCTGAACAGAAATAGAAGATTTTAGGGGATGAGGTGAGTCTTTCATTATATCATGCTGCATATTTATATAGTTAATCTTTAAAGAAACAAAGAAAACATTGTTAGATCTCTAAGATTTCATAGGAATGATATTGTAAAATAGTATAGGGATAATGAGGCATATAATCACATTTGTATAGATTCTTTGTGGAAAAAAAAATCCCTGTGTTCATATTCATAACATAATCTTCTTATTTATAATTTTTGCTTGTAGAATAAAAACAATTATGATAAGTAAATTTAATTTGATTCATTGTTTGAATAGCAAATCTAGGTCTTTAATCTGTTAATGAAAATGTCAAAAATGATCAAGTCTGTATTCCTTCAATTTATAAGTGTGAAAATGTAGGCCCAGATAAGGAAAACTAGCTGGCCCAATCACACAGCAAATTTCCAACAGAGTTAAGGGAATTCACACCGTGGATTGATTATTTGGGAGCTGATTTTGATGGTAAAAATCAAAAGCGAGTAAATATAATTTGATGTCCATTATAATAAGGAGCTTAGTTATCTTTTTGGTCCCAGTATGCTTTATTTCCACAATTCAAAGTAAAGCCGAGGTGAAATTTAACAATTAGAAAACACTGAGGTATCATCCTGCTTTGTCACAGCCTTTGCTTTCCCTTTGATCTCAACTTTGCAATTTGAAATCCAGGGAAATAATAAATAGTGGTGAAATATAGACAAAGCTTCCTTTTGTTTGTCCCACAGAATAGGAAGATGGTCAAATTGATCAGTCATCAAAGTAAAATGACCTGAAATAAATTCCAGACTCTTTGATGTGGCGTTGGATGACAGTATCAGAGAAAGAGATAATTCTTCCCACTTTCCCATAATTGAATGATCATGTCTGTTTGTGAATGAGTTTCCCTAACTGCGAACTGGTAATTTGGCATCCTGACCTGAGTGAACGTGTGCAAAAGGGAGAAAGCACTGACCTGAGGTGGAGGGATGCAAACAGAGACTCCTGAATTAAATATAATTGGAGCAGAGGGCAGGTGATGACAAAAAGGCTCAGAAATGATTCCACCTGCCCTCAAAGAAATGACACTGCTTCCTCTGAGAGTGGATGTAGCCAGGACCTCCTACAGGTGTGGATTCAGATTCAGAACACAGCAAGCACAAACTTCAGTCTGGGGTTCATTTCTAGGGATACGAAGGATAAAGCCCGAAAAAGATTAACCATTTTAATCTAGGGCACCCTCAAAAAAGGAAAATACAGGGCTCTCTGAGTGGATAGAGAAGGAATTGAAAGATATGTTACAAACTAAAATATTGCAAGAATAAAGATTTTGGAGGTATTGAATATTGTTTTGAGGACCTATTGGTTTTTATGCAATTACTCTGCAATGTGGGGAAATTGGTTAAATTTCTGGAATTCATTCTTTTTCTCCTTCTCTAAAAGCTGACAATGAGATAACTGTCCTTTTTTTGATGACTGAAGATGGTTATGTGAGGAGTAATGCCCAGCCCAGAGAATGGGCAACTTCTAGAGCACATCTTCGCTTTCATTTAGTTCCAAATGAGATGTCTAGCAATGTGAACATTGTCCCAGACTGTCAAGACCAGCTGCAAATCCCTATTAATTTGAAAATCATTTTTTTTAGAAAATTTTCTTTCTCCAAAATACCAAAAGCTCCATTCCTCACAGTTTCCCTAGTGTTTTTATATTGAACACTACAATGATAATAATCATTTTAGAGTATTTTACAGTTATTTATATCCTACATGGTCAGTTCTTTATCTCTAATTCCAAAAAATTCTAACTATTAATTGAATGATTTCAAATTTAGATATCCATCAATAACTCGCATGTAAATTGAATTTACATTTTCTAATCATCACAAACATTTTCTCCCATAATATTCTATAGATGATAAGTTTATACATTTACTTTTTGACTAATTGGCTCAAAATAATTTGCCAGTATTCACTATGTGTCAAGAAATGGGCAAGGCACAAAACTATATATATATATTGATTAACTTTCTGAAATCCATTCTCTTCCTTCTTCTCTAAAAGCTGACAATGAGATCACAGCTGTCCTTTTTTGATAACTGAAGATGGTTGTGTGAGGAATAGTGCCCAGTCCAGGAATTTACTTAAAAGGAGCCTACTATCAAGAAGAAAACATATATGCATAAGCATTGAGTTTTCCACAATACAAAAGTTGTCTAAGATTCCAGATAAAAGACACCGAGAGGCTATTTGATAGGGGAAACTACCCCAGCGGGAATAGGAAAAATGTTTTGATCTAATGTATATGCATATGTGTGCCTGTTGACGATGATGCTAATGTTCGTTAAGGTGGAAAGATAAACTTAGGTACAGAAGTGTGAGGTCAAGATGGGCAGATCACTTGAGCCCAGGAGCTAAAGTTCAGGCTTAAAAAAAAAAAAGAAAGAGGAGAGAGAGAGAGAGAGAGAGAGAGAGAGAGAGAGAGAGAGAGAGAGAGAGAGAGAGAGAGAGAGAGAAGAAAGTTCTATATCTAGAAGTAATATGGCATATTCAGCATGGTTAGAAAGCAAAATGCTAAAAAGATCCTGGTAGTAGATTGGTTAGCAACACAATTGATACCAGATTGACACAAAAGTCTCTTCTCTGTGTCCCATTTTGCTCCTTAAACCAGGGTAACACTGTGGCACAGATCAGCTATCACTTCCATTCCGTTTGTCCATATTCCCTGTTACCCCAAGAACATGAGCCTATAAGCTCTGATATCTTCCTACTTTCCTCTGCCAACAGAGTGACTTAGATATTTCCTCAGACTCTTGTCCTATATATAGCCATAGCAAGTCTCCTCTTCAATTCCTCTGCTGTCTTCATACATCCAAATAATGGAGTGATTATATCTAAAAAAGAAAATCTATCAATTTTACATTTTACCACCCAAGAAAAAATTCCCCACTTCTTTAAAGTTCTAAATGCTACCAAAGTACACATACCATTTTACAATCCTACCTCTATTTTCTAGTAAAACACTAAGCATATGTGCAGTAGATGAAGGATTCAATAATAACCTATTACTTCTCTCTCTCCCTTTCCAGTTGTACATTGCCAGTGGTTCTCAAAGCACAGAGTGCTTCCAGATTTGCCTGGAAACTCTGAACATTCTTATGTGCAAACCTTATACCTTCCAACTTGTATGCACAGAGTCAGTTTTTGGCTGAGAATATGAATATGTAACAACAAGATTCTCGTTCAAGAAATGAGAATATGACCTTTGGCTAACTTCCTCTGCTCCTCTGGACCTTTGGAAAAAGGTAGATTCTCAAATGTGTTGCTAAGCAGATTTGCTTGTGTTAAGAGTAATCTCTGATCATTAAACTTTATATGAACTGGGATTTCTATGTGTGAATGACAACAAAATTGACACAGAGCCATAACTTTAAAATTCCTTATGGAGAGGTCTCTTGGAACTAGCATGTCTTTTGTAGAAATTCTGGAAGCTTTCCTCAGGAGTGGCCAATGGATACTGACTCATGCTGGAGACAAGGCTTTAAACGAGGCTGAACCACATCCCTGCAGGTTTTAAGTTTTCTTCCATTGCCTAAGATTTCACTGGTGGAGATGAGGGACTATTAAAAAGCAGTTCTTGGTTAAATGTGAGAACAACAATTACAGACTCCTGCTGCAAGAGTGAGCTGACCGTCTGGGGTACTCTGCTTTCTGACCAGAATTCTTCTGAGTCGCTGGAACCAGGCATAGCCTGTGATAGTCTCATAAATGTTAATTTTTATTTGAAGCAAAGAAGAAAAGCCCTTGGTGGGTATTGTCTCTGCCATTAATATGTAGAGTTTTTAAAAGTCTATGTAATTTCATGCTTTCATATCTTTTCTCTCACTATGTCTTCCTTCTAGAAATAACTCCCCATCCTTCTCTTCTAGATAAACAAAATTCATCCTTCAAAGCTCATCTTAAATGCTGCTTTAACTTTTTAGTTCTTCCTCAAGGAAGAATAATTTTGTTGCCTTCTCTGCTTGCATGGCACCATGTCCACATTGTTATTTTAGTGTTTAGTCTCTGCTGCTATAGTTACCACTGAAGTGCCTGTCTCTGTTCTTGAGGGCACAGTGTGATTTTTCATTTCACATATCTAGGATCTTGCATAATTCCTAAACAGACGATGTGACTAGTTATTTGTCAATCTCCACTAAATCTCTGCGATGGCACTAGATGCTTTAGGACTGAGTCAAAATTGTACCATTCCTGTAAGCTTTCCACAATAGCTACTTCCTTAGAACATTCTTTTCCTGAAACTTGTTGTATGCTCCACACCTGGTATTCACTTTCTGTCCTTTAATGGTTCATATTCACATTTTCTATTGTGTGGTTGTGTTATTATCCAAAATGTAGTTAAGGAAATTATCATTACCCTAATTTTGTCCACGAATAGCATGTCCTTGAAAGAAGGAGTCATATCCTAATATTTATATTGATTTAATAGCAAAAAATAAAATTTGAATGTAAAAGACACTCTATGGAAAGTTTATTAAAATGCATTAAACTATTGTCTCAGAACTTAATATTCAGATTATTATAAGAAAAGGAGGCATCTCTGTAAGTTGTTTAAATTGATCTGATTTTGCTAACTCTAAGAAACATGTTTCTTTTTCTTTCTCTAACTATTACTTACATCTAAGTACCAGTTGGTAGTTTCCACCACTTTTATATACATTATGTCATCTATTTCAGATACTAATATTTTGTAAATAAGAAGAAGGGGAGAAGGAAAACCTGACCAGGGCCACACAGAACTGTTCCACTTTGTCTCTAGCACCTGTATAACACATGCGAATTCTAATGCACTATTTGATAAGGATGAAGATTCTGAAGCCTGCTATTATTAAAACTAAAAATGCCTGTTATATATCATTTTACATTGGAGAATATGCAAAGAACACAGCCCAGATGCTGTGGTTCAAACATGTATTCCACAAGTTCATCTGTTAGCAACTTAATCTTCAAAGTCATATGCCAATGGTATCTGAAGCTGGGGCAATTGGGGGGTAATTATGGTTACGTGTGGTCCTGAAGGTGAGGCCACCAGGATGGCATCAGTAGCTTTATAAGATAATAGAGAGAGACAGAAGCTGGCACAGTTGTTCTTTCTTGACATACACTGCCTTCCACCATGTTGTCATGAAGAAGGAACGCCGTCACCAGACCTTGAGCAGATTCTTACACCATGCTCTCTGACTTCCGCACATCTGGAACTGTGAGACAAAATTAACTTCTCTGCTTTATAAATGATGCAGTCTTCAGTATTTAATTATAGCTACAGAAAAAGACACTAAAATCATAATTACTAATTTTTTTCAAGTGATTTTTAAGTTTCTGTAGTCCCCAAAAAACATTGGCTTCCTTAAGATTTAACAACATTTTTATTCTGAACAACATGAAAGGGTTTAACAAATCAAAATTAAAGTCCCACTTGATGGAACAAATTTTAAGATATCTTAAGAAAATAAAACAAAAGTGTCCTGTGTGAGGTGGTTATGTTAGAAGAGAGGTTGGAATGTAAAAAGGGACAATCCCACTATGAAGAAGGTTCAGAGCCAACCAAATATTAAGATCTATCCCAAGTGCTGGAAGAAATGTTACTTATAATGACATTTTGAGATACAGCTTGACCTCAGCCTTTCCCTCTTCACTCTAGATGAAAATAGAAACTTACTACTTGCTATCTAGTACTCACTTCATTTACAAAATGAAACTTCCTAAAAAAATTATAGAGTTTCATGTCTGCACTCAGAGACTGAGTGATGAGTGACTCAGGTGGTTCTATCTTCTATATTCAAATCATCACAGATAAAAAAAAACTCCATCTGCTTTAATTAAAAGAATCTAGTATGAAAATACATAATTAAGAAAATACCTAATTGGATTGACTTGTGTGGGTTGTCAATCAGTATTTGTCATGCTTGTTTCCCTTGCACTATGCCCCTGAATGATCTGTAACTAAGGACAAAAAAAAAATAAGTAGACAGAGGGGTAGGTAGGTAAGTGGATAGGTAGACAGAGGGGTAGGCAGGCAGGCAGGTAGGTATATAAAGGGATAGATAGATAGTAAAGAAAATGCTGGAGGTGTTTAATTTTTTGACCTCATGTCATCAAATATCATCATGTAATAAACACACACACACACACACACACACACACACACACACACACACACACACCATAGCACACACCCTGGGTTCTTTTGCTTTATCTCCATTCCTGCTGTGACTCCCTGAATATCTTCTTGAGCAGTGGATATATCCGGTTTTTTTTGGGTCTGCTTATTTATTTATAAATTCTCTATTTTTAATGTTTCAATAGTTTAGCAAATATTATGGGACAGGCAGTAGGAAAATGGTTCTTAGCATGCCTTTAGTCCACCCTCTGGAAACAACCATGCTACTTTTGTAATCTATACATTTATAATTAATGAATGCACAAAGTAGCAGCCTCGACTTATCATCCTTTGCAGGTTTCTCTGGTGATTTATTTATTTTTATTGTTCAGTTTCCCATTTGTATTTTAATTAAAAATTTCCCTCTTCAGTCACCCAAAAATGTGGAAGGTAAACTCCGTTGGTAGCCTTCTGGCTGAGAAATACAGGATAGCTTTTATAAACATTGAGCTAATCAATTAGGGTTTAGGGTTCTCATTTTAATTTATATAGCTACTTGTTTCAGATCTGAGTGAATCCGAAGATTAAGGTTTGATTAAATGTATTTAAAAAGTGTGTAACATGTTCCTTTAGCTCTTTACTGTTTCTTTTTAAATGCATTTCACAAAATGAAACAGAAGCAATGTAAATGAGTGTATTATCCGTTGCTTGCATTAATTACAGCCATTCTCTTTTTCTTTTTGACTTCAAAGTACTTTGTATCAGTGATAATTAATTGGGAAGTCCGTTGCAATTCTTCTTGACAGAGACCAGGAAAGGAGATTGGAATTTTAAGCCAACAATTTACATGTCTCATTTTAGACCTTGTGGCTTTGTAAAAGTACATCCAAATTTTACTCCATCTTGCCTATGCTCATGGTATAATAAATTAGCCATGTTTTAAGTGTTTGAAATGAGTTTCAAAGGGGAAAACATAATGAAAGGCAAAAAAACTTTTGATTTGTTTTTGAATTCAGAAAGATTGCTAGTAAAATATTACTGTCAATATTCCTTTATTCATGAAAGACAGTGGGTCCTCAGTGCCATTTTTCAAGACCTGTCTTTAATTTTAGAGGAAAAAAAAGCTTCATGAAACTCTGTATAGTGGATTGAATTTAGTATGTATAACTGTTTCCTTACTAATGTGAACATTTAGTTCTGTCCCATATTTGCTATTGAAAGATTTCAATAAAACTGGTCATTGCATTCTGTCACATGGACAAGGTATTAGTTTGTTTTGTTTTGTTTTATTGTTCCCAATCTGTTTTCCTCCCTTGGACAAATACCTATAAATGTAAATACTAGAAAAAGACAGTGCACATTTAAAATTGCCACAAAAGGTGACAAATTTGTTCTAAAAGTGCTGGATCATTTTACATTTCCACAAAGAATTTATGAGACTCTCCTTTGCCCCACATAGTTGTCACTGTTGAATATTAGCAATATATTTTTCTTTAAATCATTTTTAAAGTCAGTATTCTGTTTTTAGATTCTGTATTTAATTACCTTTAAAATTGAAATTGTCTAATGTGCGTTGTTTTTTAAATTTCCTCATTATTTAATCGATTTCATGTTTTCAATTTTTCAGGTTTATTGAAAAAAATCTTTTCAGTTTGAATCCATCCTGCTTATGGATTCTTGATTTTATTTTTTATGTTGTGGGAGTCTTATTAAGGAAGTTGGGGACTAATCTGACATGATGGAGATTAGAGCCTACTTTTTCTTTTATTAGACTCAAGGTCTCTGGCCTAATTCCTAGGTCCTGGATCCACTTTGAGTTGAGTTTTGTGCATGGTGAGAGATAAGGGTTTAACTTCATTTTACTGCATATGGATTTCCAGTTTTTTCACCACCATTTTTTATTGGTTGTTCAAAACATTACAAAGCTCATGATATATCATCTTTCATACATTTGACTCAATTGAGTTATAACCCATGTGATTCTGCAATTTGTATTTGGGGTAAAAATGGGAGTTCACCACCATTTTTTGAAGAAACTATCTTATCTTCAATCTATGTTTTTGCCACCTTCATCTAGTATGAGATAATTGTATTCATGTAGGTTTGTCTCTGTATCCTCTCCTCTGTACTATTTGTCTACAAATCTGTTTTGGTGCCAATAGCATGCTGTTTTGTTACTAGTGCTCTGTAATATAGCTTAATATCTGGTATTGTGATGCCACATGCTTCATTCTTTTTGCTAAGGATTGCTTTGACTATTTGGGTCTCATGTTTTCCAGTTGAATTTCATGATTGCTTTTTCAATTTCTGTGAGGAATATCATTGGGAGTTTGATTAGAATTGCATTAAATCTTTATAGTGCTTTTGGTAGTATGGTCATTTTGACAATATTAATTCTGCCTATCCAAGAACAAGGGAAATCTTTCCATCTTCTAAGTTCTTCTTTATTTTCTCTCTTTAAAGTTCTTTAATTTTCATTGTAGAGGTCTTTCATCTTTTGTGTTGATTCCCAAGGTTTTTTTTTTTTTTTGAGGCTATTGTAAATGGGGTATTTTCCAAATTTCTCTTTCAGAGTATTCATCACTGATGTATAGCAATTCATTTGATCTATGAGTGTTGATTTTATATCCTGCTACTTTGCTAAATTCAGTTATTAGTTCTGGGAGTTTTCTAGTGGAATTTTTTGGATCCTCTATGTATAGAATCATGTCATTGGCAAATAGTGATAGTTTGAATTTTTTTATCTGTATCCCTTTAATTTCTTTCATCTGTCTAATTGCTCTGGCTAGAGTTTCAAGGGCTATGTTAAATACAAGTGGTGAAAGAGGGCATCTCTGTCTTGTTTCAGTTTTTAGAGGAATGCTTTAAATTTTTTCTTCATTTAACATAATGTTGGCATTGGGCTTAGCATAGATAGAATTTGCAATGTTGATACACGTTTCTATTATCCCTAGATTTTCTAATGTTTTAAATATGAAGAAGTGCTCTATTTTGTCAAATGCTTTTTCTTGATCTGTTGAGATGATCATATGATTCTTGTCTTTAAGTCTGTTGATGTGATGAATCACGTTTATTGGTTTCTGTATGTTGAACCAACCTTGTATCTCTGGGATGAACCCCACTTCATCAGTGCACTAAATTGTTCCTGAGACTGCTCTATAACCCAGACTGGATAATTCAGAATCCAGACTGGATAATCCTGCCTCTGCCTCTACAGCAGCTGGGATTATAGGCTTGTACCACTTTCCTGTCATCATTTTTATTTAAAAAGAACCAAAATAATTATAAAAATTTTAGTAGTTTATTTTTCCATATATTTTCATTGCTTCTTCCCCTCTTCTCTTGTGAATGAAATCTGTTGTCTCTCTCTAGTGATGTATCATTGACCCCTGAGATTGGTGATGACCAATTGCATGTTGACAAAAGTAACACAAACAGAGGATGTATATGTGCTCATGCAGTTTGATGTGGCTTTTGCACTTGAGTGACTCACCATGAGAAAATATGCTCCAGCTACCTGTTGGTGTTGGATTCTGAGACCCAACAGAACACAGAACAGATATAAATACAATCCTGAGCCAAAGTCAATAATCAACTGAATCTTCATATTGAAGCAAAGCCACCCAGCTGGGACCAAGTTGGAATTCACCAAATCAGAGCTGACCTGTAAGATTGTAAGAACAAACTTTTACTGTTGTAAGCCACCGAGTTTGGGGATCATTTGTCATGTAAATTATTCAGTCATTAACAGTTATACCATTTGTGCCAATAGTATCTTTAACAATAGTAATGGATTACTAAGTGCCTACTATAGCTTGTCTCCCATGATCTGCCTATAATAATAGAAGGTTTTATTATCCTTAGGATCAGAGGGCTTAATTACCAAGTTTAAACACAAAAGTAATAAGTAACAAACAGGATTAGAAGTAAGCCTTTCTAAATTCTGACCCCATATTTTAGTGACAATAACATTGAGTCTCTCTAAATATTCAAAATTCAAATTCTTAACAAGATGCAAAATGTTTTAAGGACTATGCACAGGTGTCTAATATTCCTTCTCTAAGTGGGAGTCTGGTCTAATTTAACATTAAAGATAAAGAGTAAAGCAACAATGAGAAAAATCCCAGCCGCTAATGAAAATCACCACTGACAAGGGGTAGTAGAGTAAAATGAGGATGTTCAGAATCCAGACTGGATAATTTGAAGCAAAACTCTAGGGGTAGAGATCAAGGATATTTGTTTAGAATAACCTTTTAGATCATCTTGCAAAAGCCAGACTTTCATCTCTCTGAGAGACTGCTAGACTAGAAAAGGTGAATTTTATCAAGAAAATATATTTGTTTATAATATATTTCCTAACACCCAAGTTGTTTGAATGTACTGTTTTACTTGGAGAAAAGGTCATGCCAACAGTATATTGAGCTAAAAATAAATTCATCAAGAGAAACTCCATGTTCCTCATCTAACTCTTTGGCAATGCACCTTCATGTAAAGTGCACAACACTGCAACTAAAAAAGAGTCTTGTGTTTCAGTCTCAGCTCTGTTTAAATAGCTGTGTGACTTTGGACAAGAACTAAAATTTTCTGTCTTTCACTTTCCTTGGTTGAAATGCATGTGCACACATGTCCTTATTGAATAGGATTTTAAAGAAGAATTATGGAGATAGCATCTTTAGGATATCTTGCTGAATGGTACAACTTAGTAAATATTCAGTACACATCAAAAACCATGATCCCTTATTTGAAAATCAAACAGTGCAAAAAAAGTTTTGGGCTGGAAGAAAGAAAAGACTCCTAAAAATTCTCCCTTTTTTAAGAATCCAGGGAGCTGTGGACCAACACTGACTGCTCCCAACACCTCCACACCAAAAAAAAAAAAAAAAAGAAAGAAAAAAATTATCCAGGATACATAGCATATATACTATGGCTGCATAAACATTTTGTATCTGGTGCAAAAGAGAAGACAATTCCTGAGTTTATCTGATCCAGGACCTGGTGAGGATCCCAAAATGAGTTGTCTCGGTGGTAAAACTGATCTGAAATATACTGTGTTCTTTTGTTTGTTTGTTTTCTTTTCCATTTTCTAACTTCATTGAAAGATATTATAATGAAACTTGAATGCATCTATTTGTTTACATGTGGTCTATACTTATCTTCCTATTATTTATTTAGAGGAAGATTACCTGTCTGATATCCAAAATACTCTCAGCTTTTAAAAATAAGTTTTAAAAGCTAACTATATTCAACATTAAGCAAGAAAAAATATATAATTGTGCATAAAGCAGTCTTCCTCATTTCTCATCTATCCTGCCATGTTTTTCAGATAAGCAAAGCAAATTGTCTACTCTGTATTCACACTGGGCAATTGAAACTTAAAACTATTACGTGATATACTCAAGGAACTATGGGAAACATCTGTAAGAATGGTGGATATTTCAAAAATCCCAACCCAGTATTTACTCCACTAAAATTTACTGAATCTTTGGAAGAAATGGTGTCTTTTCAAAAATTAGCATGTGTGTCAAGATACAGAACTTCAGCATCTCCTTTATTTTAGTAGTTATCACCACACCTCTCGATTCCAAAGAAAATATTTGGTTAAATTATTATCAACAGTGTAGACCAGTTCTCTTTTTTTCCTCTTGATTTCAGTGTGTCCAGAAAAGAATTCTATATATTGCCATAGAGATACATAGCTCTATAAATACTCAAATGAGGTATCTAAAGACAAACTCTGAAGCACAAGGGAGCGAGAAGCCAAATCTGGTTCCAGGGAGGTGACATTTATGATGGACACAGTGTCAGAATTAGAATATTCCCCCACAGCACTGAGTGGTGATCTGAGATTGGATGTGTTCAAGGGCATATCAAAGTTTTACATTCAGTAAGTAACAGAGTTTGCAGCTACACTGTTAAACATTGTGATCGGATGTGTTCAGAGTATGACATGGTGTTTATCTGTGTGGAATTTAGGAGACATTTTTTATTCACAATCTCTAATGTGCTCAACACTGGTAGACATAATGAAAAGCATGACAATTCTTGGGGAGAGTTTAAAGTGAATTAAACGAAAAACACTTTGCCTTTTTCATGAGCATTATTTGGAAAGAAAAATAAATCAAATGTTGCAACAAAGGTTGGGCAGATTCCTGTTTGGTTTCTACATTCCTAATCTTAGCGAATGGGTGAACTTTAATGCTGTTGCTAGTAAGAAAGAGCTTTTCCCCTTGAACAATTTGTAAAGAACAGCTGTAGTATATCTAGTTTAGTAAAAGGTAAAGTTTGCATGAGGCAGGAAGTTAGATTGAGTTGTGACCAGAACACTGCGAGAAGTGTCTAACACTTAGAATTCACTTTTTGTCTTGATAATACTGATTTCCTCTTATCTTTCCAAAAATTACTCATTGCCCCCAATGTGGGGTTTCCTCACTCAGATACTCTTCAATTCATAATGGGATAAAATATCAAAGTCAACCCATTATAAATTGAAAATACCATACCTGTAAATTGCATCTAATTCACCTAATACATTAAATATCATAACTTAGCTATATGGGACACCATAGAGTCATTTTTTTTAAATCTTTGTGGTAGCTGCTAGTGCCTAGAATCTTGTGAAAATATGGTAATGGGTACTTTTAGCCCAGAAAAAAATAACAAAATTCAAAATTTTAAATAAAGCTTTTGATAAATGTATATTATTTTATATACATTGTAAAGTCAAAAGATTCATCCAAGAAAAAGTTTCATCTGGCAATTTCTAAGGTCATAAGCTCAGTCTACTCTAGTCTCTGTTTTTAAGTAAAGGGGCATAAGAATGAGGAAAATGTCTATATCACCTGCAGAATTATTTTTCCTTTCAGAGAACATAATTTTGGCTCTGTTTTTTAAATATAGCAATTACTTCATATAACCACACTCAGTAATTATTTAAAATTTTTTCTTTGTACTATTGTTATGTGTCCTTCAATTTTCTTTGCACCTAATTTGATGGCAAACTAAAGCCAGGAATATGGAGAAACTCATCCTCTAGCCATCACATTAATTGATGTCTGGGAGTCAGGTAAGACTATCTAATGAGACTGAATCAAGTGATCAGTGAGAAATGCTGATTTTCAAATACATTTTATCTAACCATTTGAGCTTCCTTGAAAATTGGCATAATTACACACTCCAACCCTCTAAGATATGGTAATTTTTGATTCAGATATTTCATTTCACAGAAGAGGGAAAGGGGAAAGAAGGTTTGATATGAGTGACTTCAGTACCTATTGACTGTAACAGAAAGTACTTTCTGAACACGCATGAAAGAAATGTAAATTATTAAATTACCTCAAGTGATTCTGAAAAAGTCGATCCACCCTAACATCTACTACATATAATGCCTTCTTTTTTTTTTTTGCTTTTTTAAGGGGGGAAAAAGCTTGTAATCAAAGAACTATGAATATTCTGAGCAAAAATGGGATTAGAAAATTTATGGTGCTTACACAATGAGAGAAAGAAATGAGACTTTTAATTCATGGGGTCACATCATATCCATTTTAGATTCTATGGTTAAGTGATTCCCCCTGACTATAAAGTATTCATTAGGAAGTGAAAGACATTTTAGAAATACATTTTATTGAATAATGGCAAGAAAATCATAAAATTACTCAGAGCTAAAAGCCTAGTTGTGTGTGGGGATGTGTGGGGGTGTGGGTGCTCGTGCCTGCCCCCTCATTTTGCATTATTTTTATGCATGCAAGAATAAGTATAAATGAGAAGCCAAGCTGATGTGATGAAGCTTGTTTACAGATAGTCACCTAGTTATTTGAGTCTCCATAGACTCAGTGAAAAGAATTTGTCTTTCTTTCAAAAAAGTAAGCATTGCTGTCTGCCTACTATGTTCCAGGATTGGATAGTGCTAAAAGGTTCTATGGAGCCACTATGCCAAGGTCTCTGACCAGAGGAATGTGATAGTGAAGGAGTGTATGCACACATGTAAAAGCAGCAAGGCCAGATACTGCAAAGGATCCCACTACATGTTCCCTTATTTGCACTTTCAGAACATGTCCTAATAGTTCACCTAATTATAGGTTCACCACTTTACAATATGCTTCTATTTCCCCATATTCATACCTGCCTTCCATGGTCCTACATAGTAATTGCATTTCTATCATGTGAAAAGCTGATCACATCACCTCCCCAGTATTTCTTTTGGAACAACAAGTCTCTTTATGGAATTTTCTGAAACAATGTCAACATTGTAGATGACTCACAAGCAGATTGTAATTTCTGAGAGAAATAGTTTTCCCCTGGCTTTTCAATAATAGAAGATGGTTTTGTGGGAGGTTTTTGATACATTGATATATGAACCAAGCCATTGATTTTTATCCTCACAAATACAATATTTATACAATAACATGAAGAAGAATAAAGCTGATTGCTCATGAAAAAAAAAGAGGTAAAACGTTATGGAAAATGATTATGGGAAAGAATTTTTTTCATTGCTTTTAGATTTTCCACATAAGAGGAGTTTAATATATTCAAACAGATCTACAGATATGTATGCATACTCAGTGAACCTTAATATGCCTCTAAGAAACTTCACTTTTGGAACTCTAAATAAAGTATTATGTTTAATGAAAATGTCTTATGAAACTAAGATAATCCTTATTCAATAATACATCAATGGGTATAAATTGTAAGAGCTTTATATTAGTAGAGGTCATGCTCCCCCAAACAAATAAATGAACAAATCTAGAGTTCCAACATGTTAAATTAAAAAGTGACGATATTGAGAAAGTCTACATTTCAAACCATGTGTACATCCCTGTTTGTATGTCAATTAGGTGTTACTGCTTATTAGCAGGATCTTAACCATAACAGTAGTAAGAATATGCGTATGGTTTCTATTCTGTTTGTCATTAAACACCTACATTTAAATAAGCAGGAGTTTTGAAAAATTGTCCCTCTCTATGCCTCACTAATCTTTTATCACTTCTTTTAGTTGCTTTGCTATCTTTCATGCCACCTTGATCTCCTATATTCATATCTGCTAGTGTTCAAATCACTGCAAAATCCGTTGCTATTTTTTTAAAAATCCATTCAATTTAAATCAACAAAGGAAAGTTTTAAGTCTCCAGCCAATCATCAAGGATGCAATTTTGTGCAATTTTTTGTTGAAGACATGTGGAAAGAAAAGGGCTTATTTCAGGTTCTGTCCAAAAAGAGAGAGCAAAAGACAGAATACAGAGCCCTTATAGTTTTCTGTAGATTCATCAGTTTATCTATTGAAGAATCCAGCCTTGAACCTTGACCTGTCTGCTTCTGACACACATGACATCAGAGAAAAGGGTTCACTAATTGTCTACTCACTTGCTTCTCTCATTTCTTAAAACACATATGCACAATGCAAATTCATACCAACCCTCATTCTTGCCAAAACTAAGACTATAGACTTTCATGGATATAAATGTGCTGTCTGTAGTTCATGCTAAACTCAATAATTGAAGAACAATAGAATTGTCCTGTGAGCAAAGAATAAGAGGAAAAGGCAAATGAGCTGCAATTATTTGCATGGATCGAAGAATATCAAGGGCCATTTAAGATTCATCCTCTAGTCTAGTAAAGGTTATAGCACAAGACAAAATGGAACAAGGATCGATTTCATTCAGAACATCCAAAATGAAATGATGATAATTTTTCACATGAACAATTTAATTTTGGCATAAGTGTTAATATTCTGAGAGGTTTTATAATTTGAAATGCATCTCCAGGAAGGCTATGGGACTCATTGTTAGACTGCCATAAGTATCATATAGGCTACCACCATTGTGAATAACATCACGTTTTTTCTTCACCCATTGTGCAAAAGACTCATTAAGCATGTACTATGTGCCAATGTGTGGCACATACACAAATATTTATTCATCATTTTAACATTCATTTGATTATTTAACCACTCTTTGAAACATATTTAATAAACTCTTCTTTGTAGTTATTATATTAGGCAATAAAACAAACAAAAAATGTGTGTAAAAATATGTTTGGTAAATTCAGAAATTTGTGGAAGAGACCAAAAAATTTTCCTTCAATACAGAGTAGTAAGTGATAAAACAGGATTGTGTCTCAGATGGCTCAAACAATAAATTGTTAAAATGATCATCAATGGCTGGGGCTGTAGCTCAGTGGCGGGGCACTTGCTTCCATGTGTGAGGCACTGGGTTTGATCCTCAGTCCGACATAAAAAAATAAATAAAGGCATGCTGTCCATATACAAGTATTAAAAAAGATTAAAAATGATAATTAAGAATTTCACAGAAACAGTGAATGTGTTTGGTGGACAAGAAAATTCATCTGTAAATGATTTTGTCTGTTTGAGGAACTACATAACTTCCATGAAATCAAATCTCAGATCAGTGATTCTGTTGTGCAGTTTTCTGCCCATCCAGATATTTGGCAATATTTGGAGTAATTTCTGATTGTTTTTTTCATTGATTCAAAAAAAATAAATGACAGCAGAATGTATTACAATTCTTATTACACATATACAGCACAACTTTTCATATCTCTGGATGTATATAAAGTATGTTGACACCAATTTGTGTCTTCATACATGTACTTTGGATAATGATGTCTATCACATTCCACCATCCTTGCTAACCCCCTGCCCTATGACTTTGGAATAATGTTACTGGGATCCAGTGAGGAGAGTCCAGAGACAATCCATTCCACTTTGTACAGCTCCCTCAGCCAACCACAAAAATACTCATTCCAAAATCTCAATTGTGATTTGATAGAAGTAGCTAAAGGACCAAGAGGGAAAGAAATTAGAAATGAAGACAATGGATTCATATAAGAAACTTTGAATCTTCTTCTGGGTGAAAGAGAAGAAGTCATACAGTTTAACATGATAATTACTTTTTCATGTTGTCTAAGATAAATATATAAATAGATGTATGGGAGATACAGTTGTGACTGAAATTTAATGCTGCAATAGTGATAATTAGACTATGGTAGTAATTGTATTAATTCTGGTAAATATGAGAGCATGAACTAAGATGATGGAATTAGAGAAAGATACAAACTGACAAGCTATAATAAAGTCCCCACAGGAGGATTTAGTGGAGAAAAGAAAATTTAAGATCGCTTACTACTTCATGCAAAAATGTATGAACAAAATTTACATTTGAAGCAAGATGTAAAGAAATAAATGTACTTGGAGCAGTAATCTAATTCAGCTTGGATTTCCCTATCTGTTATTTGTTTTTACTTATTATTCTTCAAAAATATTTTATCTTCAGAAGGCTCCAGATCCTTGGCAATTTCTTGGACAACTTCACACTAGATTTTAAGAACATTGGCTCACATTATGGATTCCAAACTGAGCTTGTTTCCTTGATGTTACTAAGGAAATTCTCCCAGTGTAATGTCTGATGTTAAGAGCAAGAAGGCACTTGCATGTTACAAAGACAAAAGTATGTGCATAGGATTCTCCTGTCAATATTTAATATTTTGCATATTTAAAATTTTTCTTTTAGTGCGATATTTGGAAAGCTTCCTATTTTGTGTGTGTGTGTTCTTAAGCAAAATAAGTATCTATGACTCTTTTGAAAGATGCTTTACAGATGGACAGGGCCTCTGTTTTCGCATTAAATAGAACCAAATGCCGTGCTACATTTGTGCAGCAATGAACATTTATGCAAATCTGAAGAGTAGGCAGGTTCAAGAGCAAATTTCTTAATGCCATTTGCTCTGAAAATTACATAAAGCCTCTAGATCTTTGCTTTTTATAGTAGCTAAAGGAGTTGGGTTTGGTATATTTAAACAATAACACCTGCTCCAGGCAGAAAAGTAAGCACTCATACAGCAGGAAGTGGGTTGCTATTGGTGGGAAGAAGAGTTCCAAATCTTGTTTTCAATAAGTAATAAGATAATGAAATAAAATATATTTTGAAAATTCAGGAATGGGGGTGGACATGGAAGTAGCAGGGTGGGAGGGGAAAGATTTTGCTTTTTGCACTGACAGATGCAGGCAAGAGGCAACAATTCAGCCCAGTCAAGGAGATGGCAGAAGTCCATAGGACTCCATCTGGGGCCTGTTTCTTTGGCCTGTGAAACCTGGCAGAGCCTTCTTCTTAGTACACTAAATTTCCCTATTCCTTTCCACAGTGGCCTAAAATGACAGTCCTCATGGAAAATGACTTGATTTACCATCATGAGGTAGTGACTATCATTTGTCTTTTGTTTGAAGGACTCACTTCCAGACTTTTTACAGGTTGCCACAGGTTCAACAATGATTAAGCTCAGTGGTTTGTAATTCATATGTTATCCAAGCTGAATTCTCCCTTATTATATATAATATAATATATTACCTAATATATATTTAGGTAACCCCATTTCCAAAGGGAGACAGAATTTCTAATATTTTTTTGCATTTGAATTCATGATTTCTTAATGCATTTTTTCTATTCTTGTGGATGCTAGAAGTTTATCCACATGTTTATCATTCATCTAACTAGGACTTACATCATATCGAGAAAGCAGTAGCTCTGGAAATGAAGCAACTCATTTTTCTTCCTACTAGTGTCATTAACTTTCTTCACTCAGTCAGTCATTTCATATATTTTTATTGATTTTCCCAAGAACAATGGTGTTATGGCTGTGATAGCCACTGTCCCATAAATCCCCAAGGTTGATCAGCTGCTCTGACTCTCTGGACTCATATCTCATTCTTTTTAACACCTCCACATACATTCCCTAAGAAATGACAAAGCAAGGTAAAGAATAAAAGCTTCTTAGAGGAATGCATGGTGTGTATTGTTTTGGTAAAGATCAAGCTAGGACTAAACACTTTTTCAGTACCCAATACTATGGTTGGTGTTAGAAATCCTGCAATTAATAACTGTTCATCCCTATTGATGGGAAGCCCAAAATGTTTATCAGATATAATTGTAGGAATACAGAACAATATCAACAATACATTTATTTATTATGTCAAAAGATGGACTAGACACTTTTAATGGGGGTGGTTCTGTGGCAGCCTTCACACTAAGTAATTCTGTGACTTCAGGTAGAGGTACTTTCTCTCTTCTCATTACTTCTTTTTCCTTTTGCCCCTCCAAATTCAATCAGCCCCTTGCTCTCTACCTTAATGAATTCATTCTCCCAGTTCTTCCCTGCAGGGTTCATTAGAATTGTTTCCTTTCACCAACAGCCAAAGCTCTTCTCAATGTCGTTCTCTCTGTAGGATTTTCTTTTATACTCCTTTCTTTCTCATACCCCTTTTGGGTCATGAGAAGCAACCTCTCTGCTGTCATTAGCTCCACAGTTGAGGAAGGAATAACACTTTCATTTTCCATACATTCTACCTACACCATTTAAAATATTCCCTTTCACAAGCCCTCCTAAAATTATAATAACTTAAATATATTACTAATTTCCTGCTCATAACCTAATTCATGCAAAACTTAAGTTTAAAGTGGTACAGAATGGTCCATGGAGAAATATTATCCCAAATGTAGCATCTCACAGTTTTCCATGTGCAGAAACCTTGATGACCTATAGGGAATGGCTAAGGATTTGATGTCTTTAAGTTTCTAGGATAATAGACCAATAATTGGAGATTTATATACTAGAGCGTCTTCCAGATCCACACTTGCAATGGTGCAAAGGTAAGGTTGCTCAGAGAGAGGAACTGAATTGTAATTGAGTTGCAACAAAAATCTCTGTTATTTTGGGAGCTCTGGATATGAGCTGGCCCTTCAGCATTATCTTTCCATGGGTGAAGGGGACCAGGCTGGGACATTGACCCCTTAGAGGATGTAGACTGAGTAGGAGGCATATAATCTTGGATGAGGCAACTCTCTAAAGATAATTCCCCAAGAAAGACCAGCAGAGAGCCTTCTGCTACCTGGTCTCCAGGTGCCAAGGGGTAAAGAAAGCTTTTATCCAAAGATAAGGTCAGAGTGGGAGGCCCAGTACAGTATCAACTGCATGTGGAATGCATGGATTTCAGGTAGTATTTGGTGGACTAGCAGATATATTTGTCTGATATATACTCCCTAACAATTAATTGTGACTTTAAGCAACTTCCTTACCCTTTTTAAAACTGAATTATTCATAAGAAGCAATAGATGGCTACATCTCCATGATATTTTAAATATCCTATTTTCATGTATGTCCACATAAAATAATGGGGAGTCACATAAGTTTGTCATATCCACTTGTTTTCTTGAATGAGTCCTTAACTACCCCGAAACAGAGAATGTCTACCCTGTATAAGCTGCTGTGCTATTTTCTAACACATGTAATATGCTATAACTACTTCACAGAGTGCTTTGTTATCTCTTTTGCATTACAATTATATGTGCAGACATTTTTCAAACTGCTGTGCTCTCAAGGTAAGACCATTGATTTTTTTTAAAGACTGAGATTGCATCAAATTTGTATCCTGTTATTAGGAGTTATGAAACATTTTATTGGTTTATTAAATTAATTCAACCTCAGTTTCCTTATAAAGAAAAGAAAGATTTGCTATTGTTCTTGTTTTAAAATCTATAACGTGTATAAAATACCTTGCAGAGTGCAGATTTCATCAAAGGATTCAGTATTAGATGTTCCTTTCTTGTCACATGCTTTTACCTCACAGTTCCTATTATGCTTCTTTTCTTCTATGGATTTCTTCTTTCTTCCTGGAATGTTTCTTAGAAAAAGAATATATATGTAACCCATCCTCTGTTTACAGTGACTAAAGAGTGCCTTATGCTCAACAACAATTTTCCTCTAAGTACAATCCATAGGCCATGAATAACAGAATCACCAGGTTTTCTTTATAAAATGTAGCATCATAGTCCTTAGTCCATATTATCTAATTCAGAGTATCTGAGGTTTTACCCATCCACTTATCAAATTTCCAAAGCTAGTTTTATCAATATGGAAAACTGGGAACAATAGGAGATTCATAAAATATATTTGCCAAATAAGCATGTATTATGATGGATAATCAATCTCAATATACTTTCTTTAAAGGAGTGAATTTAGTTAGTAAAAACAAATATTTATATATTATATATAATCTATATATCTCTATATATTATCTATGTATAAATAATATATATGCATATTTTATATATATATATATAATATATATATATATATATATATATAATCATGAAGCAATTAAAATGATGAGGAGGCATTCTGAACCTGGATTTATCTTACTTGTGATAAGATAAACAGGGAAGGATGATTGACACAATTAGATTCCCCATGGATGTAAACATGAGCCTAAATGTTGGGAGAATTAAAAAACACTTTCCCCAAAATATGATTATTACAAAGGAGTAAAATGAAACATCCTCAGATATTTGGCATTGGCCAGGATGGTCCAAGTATTTTTACTAGAGAAAAATGTAGTATGAACAAGACACAAAACTCAGCATTAAAGAAATAGAGACATTCAGTCCAGCACCGTGGCACACACCTGCAATCCCAGTGGCTTGGGAGGCTGAGGCAGGAGGATTATGGGTTCAAAGCCAGTCTCAACAACATCAAGGCACTGAGCAACTTAGTGAGACTGTCTCTACATAAAATACAAAAAAGAGATAGGGATGTGCCTCAGTGGTTGAGTGCTCTGAGTTTAATCCCTCGTAAACCCCTCTGGAAAGAAAAGAATTAGAGACATTCATATAATTAAAGACTTGAGTACTAGACATTTCTATCATTCAAATTTACCATTTTTAATGCTTTTGAAGGATCGAGGATAGCTACATTAATATTTCTGTGTTCTATTGTTAGTATGTATTGTTTATAAATCTTAATCCATTTTGATCTGTTTCTTCAGCTTTGAATTTAGAAGCTTTTCTGGGACAATGAAAGCATCCCTTTGATTCTCCTATTTATTTCACTGTAAGTGTTAAGGCTGTGTGCTTTGGCTTATCTTCAATTAAGAATTTTACGGTTTCTGAATTCTTGACTTGGATTGGGTCTGATTTTTCCTTATCATCATTTGTATACAATCTCTAGAAAGTATAGTTCTGCTTCTTTTGGGATGAAGCTGTTCTTATTTCCCAGTTAAATGTGCCCTAATCCTTATCAAACTACCTTTTACCCCAGTATTCAATGGAATTTTAAAACCAAGAAAGTCGTAGGAACCATTACTAAGAAAAATCCCTGATAAACATTGGGAAAAAAAAAAAACAGGGCTAGTCCTCAGCAAAATGTATAAAAACTAAAAGAAAATACAAAACAAATGAATATCTCAATAGTAGAATCAGGAATCTTCACTATTACAAACTGAGCTAACTAATAATACTTATCTCCAGTTTCCAATATATTCTTGATCATTTATGACAATTGACTATGACTGTACATAAGTCTTTTTCCATCCAAACTTGAAAACATTCCCTATCCAAATTCATTTCTAACATGCCTTAATTTGTACTTAGTTATTTACTTAATAATGTCTCCATTGTCCCCAATCTTAACATGTTTCTTGACTGTTTTTTATATCTTCTCTTGTATTTAGTTGGTATTTCCTGTTTGGCTTGTTTAATTCCTAAGATTTTCTCCATTCACTGTCTTCAACTCTGCAAAACTCAGTTCTTATGGTGGTCAATCACTTTTAAGTCAGATAAAATTTCTTCAGCTCTCCAAATAAGGGGGGAGTATAATACAATGGCCAAACAATCATCTTACTCTTCTTTCAGTATGTGAACTACATAGCCCAATGAAGTCAGTCTTTACATATTGTCTGTTTTCTATTTGAATGCAAAGTACGAAATGCAATTCTGGACTCTGTAGTTTGTGTCTTCAAACCTCACAATGACCTATGGAAAACTCTAGGCAATGATTTTGGTGTATAGATCATTCCGACAAGAGACCAGGTTGACTTTGTCTTTCAAAAGGACTGCAGAGTCATACAGTATTAAAAACTTTTTAATGCAAAACAATGCAAACCACAAAATTAATATGTTAGGAAGGCATTACAGCTTGCAAGGACAGTTTTGCTCTAGCTCATTTTTTTTCTACAGTGTCAGTTGGAGTCAATACAGCCATAAAGGTTGTATATAGTCTTTAAAAGAGATGTTTTATAATCACCTTGGAAAACAAAATAAGACCACTGAAAAGAAACCACAGTAAATCTTACCACATTTTTTCTAAAATATTTTGTTTTATAAATAAACTTGTGTGGCTGGATATGCATAGATATTTTTTCCCAGAACAAAAAATTGTGATGCTGATTCTTGTTGGCAACTGGCAATCAGAATCACATAACACAGGGGAGCATTGATCTAACACTAGATTTACTTAGCTTTCGAAAGTTATACAGGGCAACCAATGCAACAGTTCTGAATCTTCAATTCACTGAAAGACCTGATGGTCTTTGGAGTGAATACACAGCATCTCTTGCTTCCTTGCCCATGAAGGCTATATATGGTTTGCATGAACTTAGGTGGTTATTGTAAAGCAGAGAAAAGCAACCATTTCCTCCCTGTCAATCATACTCTGAAATTTGTGAAACTAAGACCTGTTTGGATCACCCAGCTCTAAAAAACTAAATGTGTTCCCCAAATAAGCAACTAACATAAAATGACTTTCTACACTTACCTTAATCATAGAGTTCCCAATGAAACTGAAAACGGAACACCAAGGTCATGATAATCTACTACAAACATATAACAATAAAAGCATGGAAAATGGTAACACATGAACATGTAATATTTTATTGAAGAAAAAGGTTTTAATCCTGAATGGTATACTCAGGAGTGGCTTCAGAGAGGAGAATATATTTGAGTTTTGTGCAGAAAATGAGGAAAATTACTGGTGTTTGGCAATAGAACTAAGGACCATTAAGGCACACACAAAAAGAGTAAGTAGAAAATAGAGTTTCATTATTTGAGGATAGAGCAGGGCAATTTGGGATTTCCAAGGTGCTGGAAATATTTTTACTGTAGAATTCAATGAAGATAGAACTGGAAGACTGAATTTAGCAGAATTGACTTCAATGAATTGAAAGCATTGATACTTTTTTTTTCAGTAATTACATATTTACAAATTATTTGACTTATGTTTACATTACAAAATATCAACATGGGTCACTATATATTGCTATGCTATTTATAGTTATTGAAAACAGAAAGCATTTAAATTAGAAAAATAAAAAACTATCAACTACACTTGGCCACCTCTACTTGAAGGAACCTGTGCATTCATTGAAGAAGAATTTATATGTTGGATGTGTTCAATGAAGCTTGATACTCCCTAGTACATCATGCCCTTTGGAAATGAGGGAAAGGTGGAATAACTAGACCATGGAGACTAGAGGTACCAAAATTTCCCAGTTTGGATATATTCTTCTTGTTGCAGTTTTAATAAATCCTTTTGAGCTTTATTGCTTACTGATGGGACTTATCTTGGGAAAAAAAAATATGGGGTTTTGTGAAAGCTAGATATATTCAGTTTTCCAAAATATATTTTAACATACATTTTTAAATAATGTTAGTGGAACATTAATATCAGACCAAATTTCTATGATTTCACTGACAATATTGAAATGAAAATATGTTAGAGGGACAAAAAATGTGAGTTAAATCCCAGGGAATTAAAGTGATTTTGTTAGGAAATTCCTGCATTGTTACATTAGTACTTCTCTGCCCTTGAAAATTTACATTGAACTGGTATACTTTCTTATAAAAAGTTCAGTTCTAAGAGATAATAGTAAGATCAGCGCCTTAATAATTAAGTATAATTCAGAGGGAATTAGGATGATACTTTTATATTCTTCTCATCCAAGATTCTATGACTATTTTGGTCCTATTACAAAAAAAATGTATAATAATTGTGGTAATGCTCTCTTTACAATTCCACAGCTGAGGTAGTTAGATCTGTGCCTAGAGCAAATTTATTTCCCTAAATATATTTAATTTTTTAAAAAATCACCTGTTGAAGTAAACTTTCTTTTCCCACGTTTTCATTGTAGAAATGAATTCTATACTTAACTCTATCAAAAATTTGGAAATTCAAAAAAATTTTAAAAGTCAATAATACCTTCCATCCTTTCCACATTGGATGCCATCACACCAGCCGTTACCCTGTGCTTTCTTCCAGAGACTTAAATGTCATTTAGAAATGCACACCCTGAAATTTTCTTACCTATATTGAAGACTTAACCTTTTATTCAGTATTACCATTTATGTTTTCATAAATGTCCTGTTATGGTTTAGATATGAGATGTCCCCTAAAAACTCCAGTGTTAACCTTGAAATATTCAAAAGGAAAATTATTGGGCTGGGAGTACTGTAACCTAATTAGTCCATCCGGGTTCGAATGGACTCATTGGTAATAACTGTAGGCAGGTGGAGTGTGTCTGGAGGAGAGGAATTATGAGGAGCACATCCTGTAAGGGTTCATTTTCCATGTTACCCCTTCCCCTTTATCATCTCTATTCCTGGCTGCCATGTGCTTATTAGCTTTCCTCTGGCAGGCCCTGTGGCCATGAAGCTCTGGATGTCCCCAAGCTATGAGCAAAGAACCAGCCAACCATGAACTGAAACTGTACAACTGTGAGTCCTAAAATAAGCTTACCTTTTTTAAGTTGCTATTGTTGGGTATTTTGTTCACAGTGACACAAACCTGACATACACAATTTCCTTTAGTCTCTGTATCACTCTAGTTGGTTAATGATAATTATTTATATTTATATTATGATTTTGAAATTTGGGGGATTTATAGGTCATTTATAGTACTGCACTAGTGTGGTAGATACATTTGGAAACATCACTCTTTTATTTCTGTTATTTTTTTTTCTGTTTTTTTAAAATGTAGTTTACCATTTATTTCCTTAAGCAAACCCAAACACAAATATCTATTTTTTTTTCTTTTAGAGATAATTATTATGAAAAAGTAATCTAAAAGGAATGGCAGTTTTTCACTAGGTGAAATTCTTTACTCATTTTTCTGAGTTTCAGAATGACACAAAATTTGCTTACCTGAAACACTTAAACAGAATTGCGTGTAAGTTTACTTTACTTTGTGAATAAAGTTTATCAAGATTTCATCTTGAATGCAGTTAGGATCATTTCTTTTCATGCCCCATATGATGAAGAAAAGTTTTTCTGAAAAAAAATTGGATGAAAATAGAACTTTGCAACTATAATCACATTTTTTTTTAATCCCCAGGCAAACTCGGTTAGTTTAATTAATATACTAGCAGGGGAAAGAGGGAGACGGAGCAGTCATGCTTAGTAATTTGCAAAAAGTTTAATAAAGTCACTATTTATCAAGATGTAAGCAAGTTATAGGGAAACCAGCAAGGGATGGCAAATACCATAGAGCTAGGGCTGACAGTTTTACGTACCAGGGCTGAGGAAACAGAAAGAGGGAATGGGTACTAGAACTCAGAGAAACAAACTAGGTACAGAGGTGGTGTGACAGGAGTTGAGGGCTTTTTTAAGGGACAAGGTGACCCTCAATGAGTTAGCATGGGGGAAAAAAATTGGAAAATAAACACTCCGGGGTGAATCTTTTCCATTTTCTGATCTCATTTTAATGTCTCTTGTTGGCTCAATCTATATGGCAGCCAGAACACAAAGAAGCTGCCCACAGAAAAAGATCCATTTCAGGAACAGATCAAGGTAGGGAAACACCCAAAGGAGATCTAGGCTGGCAAATGAAAATGTATGCATCCTTAAAAAGACATTAAGACAAATCCTGGGGAGGTTGGGGTATATTGCTTTATGAACATATAACCACCCTTCGATTTTCTTTTTTGCTTTATAAATATGGGGAGAACTCTGTATCATAAAGCAAAACAGGAAAAGGAGAACTTACTATAAAAATGCCTTCTTGATCTTCAGATCTGGAAATATTATAGCTATCAATAATTATAACTTTCATAATTTATTTGCTTTTACTTTTCCTGTTATTGTTGTTGTTGTTGTTAATTGAGTATTGCTATATGCCAGACATAGCATGATGTGTAGGCATGCATGCTCTCATTTGATTCCCCATAGGTATTCAAAGGTTTAAATGGCTTGCCCACAGATGCTCAATCTAAGTAGAGGTGGAGACAAATTTTAGCATAAGTAGTACCTACTACTAGCACAATTAAATATTGTGTACCATGTGACGTGAGCATCACACTCCATCCAGGAAAACATTAACACCATGTTTTCTCATAGTGCTTTCTCTTTCCTATTGTTTCCCATGAGAATGTGCACATATGTATATGATATGAACATAAACACACACCCATAGAATATACATGATCTCTCTATCTATATAGTTTTATTATTGTTCACCTCTCTGTGTCTCTTGTATTTCAACTAACACTTTAACCCATTGTTCAAGGCATTTGTTTTCTGGAAAAGGTGTTTGGAGATGGAGATGAAACCACTAACAATAGTTTAGTATAATGATCTTACGATCAATATCTCAGAAAGGGAGACGTCAACCAGATGGTGACCATCTTCATATGTTTTGTGAACATCTTCATATGTTTTATCTTGCTATAACAGAATCCCCACGCCTTACTAGTTTATAATGAAAGGAGGTTTATCTCGGTTTTGGTAGCTGGGAAGTCCCTGAAAATCATATCAATGTGTGCTCAGCTTCTGGTGAGGGACTCATGCTGCTTCAATTTATGGCACACAGTGAAAGGACAAGTGGGCTGTGCAGAAGAGACAAAACATCAGTGAATCATTGGTTAGAGCAACCCATTCTATAGAAACTAATCTAGTGCAGTGAAAGCAAGAACATGCTCATGCAAGAAAGGCAAGTATCCACACATTAAGGCTCCAGCTCCTGTCTCAAATACTTCCTTCTTGGCCTGACCTCCCAACACATCCACATTGAGAAATTAAGCTTCCTATGCATGAAATTCTAGAAGACACACTCATATATAATGGGCTCTGAGCCTTTTTACCACTCAGGTGATTAATTACTGGATGTGACCTAACCAACAGATAGGAATGACTGCAGATGACATGGCTTTGTTCATCTGAGATATTGTACAAGGTAGACCAATAAAAATAGCCAAAGGCTGTCTTAGTGGCTCTCCTACCAGGTAGAAGAATAAATGTTTAATTCCTGAAAGGGTATCTGTGCAGGGCATCCCAACATTCATTACAGTAATTATGAATCTCTTCTTTAATTCACAAGTGAAATATTATAGATTATGCACTTGCATATATACATGGATGTACATGTGTACTCTATTGTATGCATAAATGTTTCCTTATGAATACTAAATAAAGAGGTTACAGTATAGGTCAATTAAAGATCATTAATGTAATAACATCATATAAAATATTTAATATAGATATTTAAATACAGAAAAAATGTATGTGCATTTCTAACAAATATATGCTATTCCTACATAGAAGAGATTCATTAAAGGGTTTATAAAGTGCAAAAATGCAGAAATCAATGTATTTGTACATGAAGTTTGTTATAGATCCTCAAATGAGGTCACTTGATTCCTGTCTATCAAAGACACAAATTCTGAATTCCTGCATCCAGGTAATTAATAGTATTGCAAATTCTTGTTATTGTTAAAGAAATATACATAAAGCCTATTATGAGTGTCCTTGATTTTATATTCACAGTTGGAAAAGTTGTTCATTTTCATATTTAAGATGACCGACTGCCATCCATGATTTGCACTATCTCATCATAGATTTTATCAAACTGTTAAGGGGAAGTCAAGCTGCCATCTACTGTGTATTCTAAGAGGTGAAAACTGAGCACAGCAGAGACTTTGGAAAACAGGAAAGGGGACACCTGTGTTCTATACATTTTATTTTGTTTATTCCTTACAATATCCCCCTGATCAAGAGTTATTTCCAAATGAAAAATCTGAGTTAAAGATTTTAGAAAAGCTTATCCAAGGTCACACATGAAATACTTTGTTTACAGAGACAGAATTTAAACCTATTTATATTGACCAAAAAGTGCAAGTTTGATTCCACTATTCTCTTTTACATGCTACGAGAATTTTTCAAGGTAACACTTAACATTTGTGATGTTTAATGGGAAGCACATATAAGATGAGTGCCCTGGGGTAATATCAGCCTGCTTTCTTTTCCCATTTTTATCCCATCTGGAATGCTCAACACAGATTTCTGACTATTTCTCTTTGGGAGAGAATGGGTACAGATATGTGAAAAAAAAACTCTTAAAAATGTTAAAATCTCCAGCAAATGAACCATTAAAGTGCTCCGATAAAAGTCAAATGAAGCTTATTGTGATTCACTTGGAGTTTTGGTTTAAGATTCTTCAATTCTTGGACAAGCCTGCTCCTGTCCGCAGCTTCTACTTTTCCTCCTTTAATAATTCAGCTGCTGACAGTTGGAGCTTTGCTTCTGCTTCATTAATCTGCTCCTGGGAAGTAGTATTTTCTCAAAATTTTGGTGACATTTTCATTTCTCATCTTTAAAGGATTCCTCTCCTCCTCTTCCAGAGGTCACACATTTCTTCCATCTCAGACACATGGACCTTCTCATTCTTATTCAACCTGGCAGTGTGCAGATTCTGATGTTCATTCTTTTCCTTTGATTTACCACTGCTCATTTACATCCTTGCCCAATAGATAGACATGTCGGTCCCTTACCTTTTCTCTCCTGATCCCTACTCAATGAGTTAGCATTAGTAGAGGTATTTTGGATTTTTAAAATACTAGGGGTTTTATGTATTATCAGTGAAAGGTTGATCAAACAAAAGAAGAATGAATAAATAATGAAACTTTCTCAAAAACATTTGCAACAAGAAAAATTTGGCTTATTTTAAATATATATTTCTATTTTTCCCCATTTTCTCAGGAAAACCTATGTATATACTTAATGGTCTTTTCTTTTATTTCTGCTGACTTAATTGTGAATGTTTTAAAGCCCCAACATGGATGTCCATGTATTCAAGTATCCTCCTTTGATTTTCTTCCAGATTCTCAAGCATACTAGTGTTATCCATATTGAGTCATATTTTATCAAATCAAATATTACACCACATGCTGATGTGTTTTTTATGAGTCAGAATATTTGAAAGTAGCAAGTTCCAGAAAAGAAGGAATGAGTTTGAAAAAAAAAAACAAACTTAAAAAATAAATAAAAAAACAGATTTAGAAACAGGATCCAGCTCTTACTACTAGGAGGCATTGATTTAGTTGCTTAATATTTAAAACCTCATTTTCCCCCTTTATCTTTAAAATGGTACTAATATCCATGCTTCTCTCATAGTGTTGTTGTGAGAATGAAATGACTTACCTTTAGTAAAAATCTAAACATGGAATGTGAAAACGTATAATTCCAGATTGATCTGTTATGACTGACAGAAGAATTTTGGAGCTCAAGATACATGAATCTCCAATGGCAACACGGTGATCTACACTGAGTTTTGAAATTCACATCCACGAAATGAGAAACAAAACGCAGCAAACTTATTATAACAGAATGTCCCTTCAAAATTCAGTTTTTGAAGTACTAGTCCCCAGTGTCTCAGAATATAACTTCATTTGGAGATAATGTCTTTAAAGAGGAAATTAGGCTAAAATGGAATATTTGGGACCAATCCAATTCTAACACAATATATGTTCTTATAAGCAGAGATGAGGACACAGACACACTCCCATCAAGAGGTGACAAAAGACACGGTGACAATGTAGCCATCTTCAAGTCAAGGAGAAAAGCTTCAGAAGTAGCTTAGTCTGCCAACTTCTTGTTTTCACACTGTTAACCTCTGGACCATGAAAAATAAATTTATGTTGTTAAAAATGCCCACTCTGCAGTACTTGGATATGCAATCCTAGTCAACCAATACACCTAACCTTTGTTTTTTAAAGTTCAGCATCATACCCATTCCTAGTAGGAACTTAATAAATATTTACCTTGTTTTCCTCAATTTTAAAATGTATGACTTCCTTTTTTGTTTTGTAATTAATTGTATAAATGTCTTTTTCTCTAACAAATTTGTTTTCTTAATGTTTTCTGATACAATCCCTGCTTAGGACCCTTCCTTCCATAGTCAATGTCATTGCAAACTAGTGCATTGATGATCATTGGTAAATCAGATACATATGCTTACGAATGATAATACAGCTGAGTTATAGACCATAAAATTGCTGATATTCTCTAGTCACATCAGTTTAAGAAACTGTGACTCATAGTTAAACTGAATTGTATTTCCAAAAGTTTGCAGAAATTTTAATGTGTGCATCTTTGTTTATGAAAGTCCCTATTAATAAATCCAGGTAGTTCTCATTCAGGAGTTCTTTCATTATCTTTGGTTAAGACTGCTTTGTTTGGTTTTGTGTCAAAGTCTTAACATTAGAGGCAACTATTTTTAAAGTGTCCTTGACTATTATCACTGGGGCCTAGTATACTCTTGGGTTTTATATTTGTAATAAGTTCATTGAGTATAATTTCAGAATGTTTCCATCACCCACACTACTACATGTACTTTTTTTTTTTAGTTTATTATCACATACACACAATACTGCTTCTCTGCCCAGGTATAGGAAACCACAGGTTTATTTTCTCTATAAATAGGAAATATTTCATAGAAGTAAAATCTTGATCTGTGTGACTTTTTGTGATTTTCCTTTCACAAATTATATAAACTCCAGATTCATCTTTGTTGTGATTTACATAGTGATTATTTCCAGTTCATGAATGGATAATATTCCAGCCATTCAGAGCACTAATCTGTCTCCTTAGCTTCTTCATTTCTGCCTGTTCTCTATCTCCCTGATCCATAGATTATCATGTGTCCATAATCAGAAAGCCAGAAATTATATGAAATCACCTTATGTGCTCTGTCTAAAATTTCATCGACCTCTTCTACTTGTTGCTCATTGTTTGAAAATAGAGGGTACACGCACATTTTTAGTCATATAGATTTTTGGTGTGAAGACAAATTTTAGGAGTTACCCTGTTATGGCTGGAAGAAGATGGTTATATGTTTTTCCTTAAAGAATAATCTAGTGGTTCTTTCTAGGATCCATGAAAATATTTGGTGAGCAATTCCTAAGAAAAGACTTGATTTTATGCCAATATGATTTGGGAGACACATAAAATCATTGTAACTTGGAAAAAAAGTTAAGAAATGTATCATTGTCATAGAGTCCCAACTTGAAAATTGCAGCACTTAACGTTATAACAACTTTGATGGGTTTTTCATGGGTTTTCCATGCACTGAGATGAGTTTAGATGAGAAAGCTGTTTTTGTGGAAATACTTTGAATTTCAGATTTAGAGGATGTAGAATTTGTATCTGTTATTGATCCAAAAATATATGCCTGTTAATCTTAGGAATGCTACTGGAAGGCATTGCAGTTAGTTAGAGAAAGTTTATGATCAAAGATAATGAAGTGTCTTTGGTTTCAACCAGGCTATAAGAAAAGACCTGTGGCCACAAAATCTTTTCCAATCCGCACTAAAGAGCAGATTTAATATATAGTTATCAGTTTCTTGGTTTGGCTTGTCTATGAATCTGGAAGGAGGTGTTTTGATAAGCCAGTGCACAGTGGTTTTGCACTGGTGAGACACTCCATGGATCAGAGACTGAGATCCTTCCTTAGTTCCTATTTAATTAGACAAAATAGAAAAAAAAAACAATTCTTGGGGTGGGGAGGGGATTACGAGTGATGGTTGAGTACAAAATGTTGCAGTCACTGAGTTTTAGGGTCTCCTGTGAAAGTCAAAATTTTCCAACAGCATACTGCAAGCTAAGTAGCTATGATCTAGTGTTTGTTGGAGGAACAATATCACCATCGATTCCTATGACTTTTCTCTCCTGAGGGCAGGTGTTGCCGAGGAACAGTCAGTATTGTTTCTTCCATTAGAATCTTTTAAAAATAGAAATTAATGCCCTAGCATTGTAGCTTTTGCAGCAGTCTCTTGTGTTTTAGAATAACATGAATCGATTCACCATGACTAGAGCCCTCTTACATTATAAACAAGTGAAATTAAGTTTGTGAATCTGAAAAGATGAAAATTCACCCCTGAGACTGAAGAAAATGTGAGAATAAGACTGAGAAGCCAAGATTCCCTATCCATCTTCCTACACCCTTACACAGCTTCTGTCATCTGGGACAAAAAGAAAGGTTTTCACTGTCCTGGTTAAAGGCTGAGAATGTGACCTAGATAATTCTTGAATGATTTAAGTTGAAACATTTCCTTTAATGTCCTCTGAAAGGAAAAGCTAAACCTTTATTTCTCAGAATGAAATTGTGGTCGAAACAAGTGTATCAAAGAGGTTGGATTGAGATGAAAAATGATTGCACTTATAGGTAAGCTGTCTGAATACATCTGATCATTCTCAAAAATAGTCTCATCATATTCAAATCACTAGAAACACTGCGTGTGCGGTGTGTGCATGTGTGTGCAAGTGCGAATGTATGTCTGTGTGTGATAATGCTATAAATGGCTTTCTTACTAAAAATATGATACTTCCCCCTTTAGTTCTTCTTTGTTACTTTTCTCAAGACATGAATTATGGTACCTTCATGTTTTAATCAGAAAACGAACAGAAGGGGATAACCAGTGTGATTGCCTGACTAGATATTTAGGCATTTTACGAATGCCAAATAATATGTTGTTCAATGATTAACAACTAATACTGAAATAATATCAGAGAAATAAAAGTTGAAGACATTTGAACTCTTCAGTATAGCAGGTGTAAAGTTTAAAGGAAAGAAGATACTGGGCACGATTTACCCAGCTCCAAAGCACATTATATTTAAAAGAAGGAGGAAATCAAGGTACAATATTGCATGTCTGTAATCCCAGCTACTCTGGAGGAGGAGGACAACAAGTTCAAGTTCAGCCTGGATAATTTAGAAAGGCTCTATCTCAAAATTAAAAAAAAAAAAACTTGAGTCATAGCTTAGTGGTAGAGTATCCCTGGGTTCAATCCCCAGCACCAGGAAAAAAAAAAAAAAAAGAGGAATTTGGGTTACTGGGTAAAGAGTAAGAATTGTCCCAGAGTAGTTTAATTTGATTAAGTAGTTTGGTTTAGTGAGAGAAACACTATTTTCTTTGGAGATAAGCTGAACTAGGTGTCTTAAAAGGTTACCTCCAGGAACAAGTCTATAAAAATGTAAATAACTCAAGTTATTAAATTAACTTTTAATTAATTTTTCCATTCCTCCATTAATTCATTATTATTTAATTTTTGAATGCCTACTTTTTTTCTCTAATTGAGTTAGTTAATAATAATCAGACAGGTGGAAGAAACTCATTCCCCCCGGCCCCTCACAATTCCAAGTTCGATCGAGAAGACAAGACATGAGCTGATAATGCCCACATCATGTGATAAGGACTGTGACTGAGGAAGAAGAAGGAACTGGGGAGGAGGTAGCAAGAAGCAGGGACCCCTTAGCACTGACATACTTAGAAACAGTATTGAGCATTCAGTCACCAACACGGAGAGGTGATGCTCCTCAAGGTATTTCTGTTAGTATTCTGGTAATGTTTGGCCCATCACTGTGTTTAGGGAGTGATAAGAGGCAGAACAGAAAGCCCATTTATCATTCAATTATATTCCCTGGAGGATACCTCAGTATAGTAATATATTTTCTTCACAAATGTCATAGTGTCTATCATGAAACTCATTAACAAATTCCTGTGGAGTAAATCAATATGAGGTTATGAAAAGTTTTGGGTTCAGCCATGCAAATGTTTTCTGAGATCCAGTTGACTTAGCTCTAAAGATTTAACCAATCAACATTTACAATTTGAAATCTCCAAAATATTGACAGCATGAACATCGGAGTATTCTCATCAAAGGATGGGAAAAGCTCATTTCACCGTTGTGCAACTCTATGCCTAGGAAAAAAAAAATGTTGCACCAAATAATAGACTAGTTCTTTCCAAGTATCAGAATGCAATGTATCCAGGTAAAAGAGGCTGTTACCCCAAATAGTAATTTGAAGTAGCTAAGCAGAATGACAATTTTTTTTTGTTCCATACAACTTTTCCTCATTAGCACTGGCTGCATTTTGGAAAAGGGATGTATATATAAATTGTAGCCATAGAAGGTTCTATGTACCTACTGTTGTAGATAAGACTTTCTGGTTTGAGTTACTATGTATCTTTAAAAAATAATAACTCAATTTCCTTTCAGGTATCTATTCATCCTCCCATCTTCTTTTTGGATTTGAATAAGTTGGAGCTCACCTGGATGATAATAATCTTGCAAAGTTACTCATGACCTTTTTGTATAGGGTTGCTAGGTGATGGGTATTAATATTCACCTTTTATTTTATTAAGAAAAATTTGGGAGGGCTACCAGGGATTGAACTCAGGGGAACTCAATCACTGAGCCACAACCCTATCCCGATTTTGCATTTGATTTAGAGACAGGGTCTCACTGAGTTGCTCAGCATTTTTTTTTTTTTTTTTTTTTTGCTGAGGCTGGCTTTGACCTTTAGATGCTCCTGCCTCAGCCTCCTGAGCTGCTGGAATTATGGATGCGTGCCATGGTGCCCAGCAATAGTATTCACCCTTTAGATATGCAAACTGGAAACAAAAGGTTCTTATACCTCAATCAAGGCAAAATAGTTTTAATAGTCAAGGCAACTTGGCACCAATCAGACAGTAGAATCCTAAATACTAAATTATGATATGAATCATTAGGATCTTTCTTACTCTCAGAGTTTAGGAATGAACGGTGTCCATATCAAACCATTGATATCAATAGATGTTTGGCTTTCAGGAAAAAAAAATGTTCATTCTTTTCATATGGACTTCACTTCTAGGTTTGTAGGGTCTTTGCATCTATCATGTTATTTTGTGGCTGACGTGACTAAAATTACAGAGCAGAAAGCAACTAAAAACTGAAACTTCCTAACTTCCTAGACTCACCATTTAAACCATGATGCATCTGTGCTTCAACCATTAAACATAATATAAGACAATATATTTTCATCACGTTTTTCTGTTTCTTGTAAGGGCATCTTAAGTGACATGGTCAGCAGGTTCACAGATTTCAAAGTTCAATGAGATGCCTTTGAAAACAGAATCATGATGCTTTTTACTGTCTGAGTAAACATAACACTTCAGAAATGCTATCTTGACAACATGGTCACTTTACTATTTGAGGAAAAATGTGTTTATGTTTGCACATGTGTTTATAAGCAAATGTAACTCAGTGATGAGTCTTATTTGTTTCCTGTCATCTGTCACACAATGGTGTAGGTGTTGTACACAAACTTTATTTTCTGTTAGGGTTCTTGCTCATGTGATATATTGGAAAATTAAAAAGGTTTGGGCATGTGTTATTGTGGGGAACACTAACACACATCCTATACCATCAAGAATCCATCTTTTCTGAATGATTCACAAAATCAATGAAGCCCATTAATATGACTGCAAAGTCTCTTGTTCTTACTTTTATTATGTTTAAGAAAGCATTACATAAAATGTCATTCATGAATATATATTTTCCTTATGTATTCAACACTAGAGAAACAGGACAAACAAAGTTAGAAAATGCCCTGGAGTTATTTGTCTCTCCTGTCATGGAACATTTAATTTAGAGGTCTATATAACTCACAGAAAGACTTCCATGTTTGCTCTGTTTGACTTCTGATATGTCTTTCCTAATCTTGACAACAAGAACAAGATTATGGGTGGATAAAAGTAAAATGTATATCATTTATCATGCTGCTTGCCAGAAACCATGAAAACAAAGAACAATCAATTATAGTCTATGATTCCCACACTAAACCACTTTGCTTCTATGAAATCTGGTATGAGCACAGACATGTTTGCAACATGATGAATTCCTTAACAGAGGCATAAGCAAGATGTTACTTATCTTTGCATACCCCTGAATCCATTCCAATCCCAGGTCCTTGAATGAAGGAGAGAACTCCCTAAATGCTAGTTAAATTTTATATTTGAGAAACGCATTGGTTTGCTTGAAAATTCAGATAACAACCCACTGTGAAAAAAGATTTGTTCTTTATCTGAAGGTTTCATATAGAATAAAGTCTAGCTATTTACCTACCCAAGGAGATACACACACACACACACACACACACACACACACACATATATATATATTATATTTCATCTATATATTTATATTTTAACTTGCAAAGATTTTTTCAACTTGGAAAAAATCCTATAAAGCAAATAATTTATCTGGATATCTTTGTAACTCAATCAAACTCTACAGGAAAATTATCACGTTATGTAAGCAAAGGTGATTTCACCATGATATTACTCTTACATTTCTAAATTTTATTACCTTGTCATCGGAAAATTCTATGTAGGTCACATGTTTTCAAGTGAGTCCTGGAAGTTTGATTTTTTAAACAGACACTGAGTGGTGACAATGCAAATACGTTTTGTTATAATGCAGACTGTTCTCTTGCTGACCCCACCTAGGCATAGTGGAGATCTTCAGATACAAGCACCCTCATCTTTGCCACTCTAGCAATCCTTCAGGGTATTAACTATACACATAGGACATTGAACAGGAGATCACCTGGATGCAGAGTTCAGAGTTAATTAAATTTCTAAGCTTGAAATCAAGGACGAAGAGTATAACATTAACTTGACTCAGAAAGGCTTCTCACCTAGTAGAAACACATTTGATTGGATGTCAAATGACCTGGATTCTAGTCTTAATTCTAGCACTGACTCCCTAGTGACCTGTCACAAGTCCCTATGTCTCATCAGCCAAGGACAATGGACCAATCCACAGAGAATCATTTGCATCAATCCTGCACTCATTCATCAAAGAGGATAAGTGAAGAGTCTTCCCTTGAAAATTTTAAAATCTTATTCTCAATGACTTTCATTGTAAATTTCTGATAATATTTTCTGTCTCATTGGGTTGTGCAGAGATTTGTTTCCAGATTTAAATAAATGATGGATATGGGATGACTCTAAGAACTCTAAAATGCAGGTTTTGTTTTCTTGATTTTAAACTAACAACAAAACAATTGTTAAAACAGCTAGGCTTCTTTATGTCTCCACAGTTTTTGACAGACACAGATTTCCAAGAAAACACAATAAAGTGTCAACTGCAAAACATTCACTGCATTATGCCAAGACACTGAGTCAAGTGGAACTATGCCCCACTCCACTTGCTTGTGCAATCAGGCTTAGGCTGATGTTTGCAGGAATTTCCATCCATATGTTAGGCAATGGCCTGGAGTAAAATATGCTCAGGATCAGAGTTCTTTGCCAGGTTAGGCTGTTGCAGTACTTTCTGGAACAGCTGGAATGTGTTTTCCAAGAGTACACAATAGCAGCTAAATAGCTGTCTTACCACGGTTTAGAGATATTAAATTCATTCCCATGTTTAATTCATCATAAAACTCTGTTCTGACATTTTAATATACCATTCTTTTTTTAATGGTGCTGGTTTCTTAAAAGTTGCCTTTTCTTTTTGGATGTATTCCTTGAAGGATCTCAATAACATAGGGATTGTTCAGGATTTCTTTTAGAGCAAAAGGCAACAAACCACTTAATAGAGTAGACTTGACTGACCCAATCACAGGATTCCAGTAGCCCACAAGGGAGGGTGAATTCATGAGGGTATGAAAAATAGAATTTGAAATCCCAGATCCTCTAAACAACTGGATGCTTGGATAAGTAGCCATCGAAAGTAACTGAATTCCTAAGTAAAGTTTACATTAATAGTTGATTACTTGTCATAATAAAACTGGGAATTCTGGAGCTAGGGTGGGGGGTTGAATAAAGTCATCCAGGACCTAATTTTTTTCCCATCTCTGTGTTTTGTCATCCTACAAGTAAAAGGTTTATATTGTATGAAATTTTCCCTTCTGGTTTCATGATATTACTGCTGATGGCTGCTTAATCTCAAAATACATCTTTTTCCCTCCTAGGGCAACATATAGGGTTATAGAGTTATATTTTTTAAATGAGGAGAGAATACTCTTCATCTCATCCAACTTGCTTCTCATTATCTAGAACTGGATACGGTAAATGTTCTTAGACAAACATAGTCCAAAAATATGATTTCTAAAGATAATACAAATGAATGGGTCTTTGAAGGTGCTGATGAGAAATTTGTTTTAAGTAGTTCTCCAAATGATTCTTTTGGAATAAACCACCCTACCAGGTTGGATAGTATCTGTCTTTCCTAGTTCAAGGGCGCTTTACTCAAGACTAAATAAGGATAGCAAGCAACAGATTAGGTGTGGCAGCCTAGCAAAATGGGAACCCCAGTGGTTTAGGTATCAGTTTTCTCTTGTTATGAGGTTCATTTTACCAATGTGATTCTCACACGGAAAGAGCAAACAATAGTGATTCCATGGTGAAGTACTCAATTACAACCCACAACCAGGTAACAAGAATTAACAGATAAACAAGCAAAGAAACAGATCTGGCTTGCTAGTACAATGGGATTGTGGAAAAAAGTTGAGAGATAAGAGTGAGAAAGTAAGAGGACAGGAAGTCTGACTGTTGGAAGATGATATGCAGAAGTGTTACGGCACTCACAACATTTTTTATTGTGGTTGTTGAGTAATAAAGAATGCAGGCTTGAGTTTGGGTAACATTCAGAATAAGACTCTGCTATCATACAATACCTATTGTGAATCAAGCCAGCATCAAGAGAAAGCAATTAAATTATAGAGAGAAGACCTTTCCTGAAAGAATAGCTAAAGTGCTGCATTTTGCTAAATTAACTAAAGAAGCAAACATCCAGAGAAATTAGTTGATTGAAAGGGAACATTTATAAATTGCAACAGAGACCAAAAATAAGTTTCTAATCATAATAAAGGCACTTAATAGAACAAATAAAATGGAAATGTTATGAGAAAAAAAGTCATGGGGCATAAAAAGACGACAGAAAAATATGGACAAAGGAATTGAGACTACAGTGCATGTTTTGCATATATATTGTCTAAAAAGTTCCATTAGTTGTATAGTGAAGAGGAATCAACACTTAATTTTATTATAATTATGCAAAACTAAGAACACAGTAAACTCTAACTTTCATTCTATAGTATAAATTATTCTTAATTTATGATTATTTTTGTTTTTCTCATACCTTAAAGATTTACTCCAGACAGCACTGGCCCTAATAGTAAAGAATATATATGAATATAATACAAGATGCTCAAAAGAGGTTAAGAAAGAACACAGTCTTTCTACCTTCAAAAAATGGTGCATTAGCAGTGATTAATTCTGATGGCATTTGCCATATGTAAGAAATGTGTAGCATTTCTTAATTACAAAATATATTAAAAATATTATTTTTAAGCAGTCTGTTATGCTATCATAGAGAGCTGAGAGAATGTACTTATGGTCTTTCATGGATTATTTAAAATCAAAAAAAAAATTAAACCTCCATGGGTAAGTTTCTTTTTAATCATTGTAGTCAGAAATGGCTTACACCTGATCAACTTGGTAACTAGCAGGAAAAGAAATCCTCAGACACTGTAATACTGGGTATATTTTATGCCTGACTAGAATAATTTGTCAAGGACAATCAATTTGGTCACTGAAAAGAAACAGGGCATGTCTGAAAAAGACTCAAAATATATTTGCACTTCAGAGCTTATACCTACCTGTCAAATAGGATATTCTTCACCATCAACCCATTGTTGTTCTGACTTAAATTCTTTCCACAGTGGAACAAAAGTATAGTAATTTTGAAAATGGCATTTTAAGTGAAACTATTTATTTATACTTTACACTGTATTATTGTGTTTGGGAACCAAAAAAGATTCATGTGATATGAAATGCAGTATGTTTCTGTGAAAAAACATATGCATTGAATACAACAATACAATTTTATGAGTAAAGTATGGAATTCTCAATTGTATAAATATGTGCCATGAACAGGAGAAAGTTATGATGGGAAATGCATCAATCTCCATAGAATTCACAAGGTCACAACTAGGATCCTGTCTCAGTAATTGTCTTACACTGTGGCCTGGAGGAAGTTCCTGCTTCATTGAAAAACGGGAGGATAGAACCCACATGATCTTTTTCTTAATGAATCTAGATTTGAGTTTGTCAATTTTATTTTTGAGAATATATGTGAAAACATGATTTAAAATAAATTCTTACTCATAAGAAGTTTCTATAAGGTGTGAAACAAGAAGGCTATTGTTATTGTTTAATCTATATTAGTATTTTATCAAGAAGCAAATAGAAGACAGAAATTACAATATTTTGAACAGGATTTAATAAAGACATCATTGTTAATATGTAGAATTGCTTAATTTAAGCTACAAAGTGTTGCGTATTTATTTCTCCAAGGCTTTTACTATCCCTAGGACCAATGGCAAAATGAAATAGAAAGGATTAAGGGAATCTAAAAGGAAAATGCCCAATATTGTTACTCGTTTGAGGGCTGATTTTGTTTAATCTGGGAATAGAATGATTCCTAAGGAGGGAATCAAGGTTCTCATCTCACTTGCTTCCCTTCTTCTCCAATATTCTTTCATGGCTCCCCATTGGCTAAAACCAACAGAAAAAGGAGTCCCACTGTGAACTTCACACGATCAATATTGGTGGCCATCAGGTGAGAGAGGAGGAAGGACAGAGCAGACTGGAGACATGTAGGTGCTAGGTCTTGAGGAGCACAAAGAAGGCATCTTTCTCAGTTGGTTTCTTTTGCTTTTAATGTAATTATTGGGCTCCATCTAAGCATATCACTGTGTGATTTTCTACAAATCCTCTTTGTGTGTAGATTAACCTATTAAATACTGGTTTATCTTGGCAAATTACAGAATATATTCATCTGATGTTGTGTTCTTCCAAATCCAAACCCATGAGTCCCCAAATATGGATTCCCTTGCAGCTTTTCTTAGAGATAATGTCTGCACCATGCCTTGAAGTGTACACATGGACACAAGCAGATCCAACAGTTATGTCACACACATGCCCATGCACTTGAAATAATTCAAATTCAATGATATATTTATCATGAGTGCTAATTATTAGAGCTTCACTATAGAAATCTATACAACAAATTGCTTAGTAGCATAGACTCTGGACCCAGATTATCTGGATTCAGTCCTAGTTTGCCATTTACTATGTGTATGCTCTTGGTATAGTTATTCAACGTCTCCAAACCTCAGATATCTTACCTGTAAATAGATTGTTTTGCTAACCCTAACTGATTTTGGGTGGTGGGGAGGATGACAGGAAATAATATATGTAAAGTGCTGAACCTGATTCAGTTTGGGGTGGTACTGGATTGCTTAATAATACTGTTGGTTGTGATATTTCTCTCAAACAATTCTTTCTGCTTCACTTGATATTATTACTACTTTGAGTAAGAAAAATATTTAAATGTTTTGGACATTTATATTGATTCTACCTCTATCGTTTAAAACAATTAAATATCAGGCGAGGCAATAAATATCATTTCCTTTCCCTATTTGATTTTACTGAAATCTGTCATGCAGTTAAAAAAGAAATAATATAGGAATTCTTCATATTCACCTTTAACCAAAAAAATTTAGCAGGCTAAAATGGAATATACCAACTAAAAAAATGTTGTTGTGTGCCTATCATTGTATATTCATTTGTCTGCTCACATGGAATCTAAATATGAAAATTTGGATTAAGTTGGGATATATATGTCTTTTGCTAGGGAACATTTTCTCTTAGTTTCTTATTCTAGAATATTGAAGAAGACTGAGAATGTAAAGTGATGGAGTTAATATTTTCTTTTTAGAAATTTAAGGACTAAAGATGTACCTGAGTGGTAGAGCTACTTGCTTTACCATGTGCAAGGTCCGGGGTTCAAGGAACACAAACACAGTAACACACACACACACACACACACACACACACACACAGATAAGCAGCAAGATAAAACACCTATGACAAATTCTGTGTTACCCTCTCTGATGTAAAGCATTGATTGATCAGAGAGGTAGTAGAGATCTAGATTCCTATTTCAGCTTATTGAACTGAGATCATTTATGTACATTTATGTATATATTTGAAATACCTTAGTGTAACAGACTGTGTCATGATAAGCCTATATTAATTATGAATAGAATGATTTATTCTCTCTCCACTTTCTCTAAAAATCCTATTTATTGGGAAATGGAACCAACCCTTATGCACCTCATCTCTATAAAGCGCAATGGCAAACGTTTGCATGTAAAATTTCACATGCTAGGGTTTAAGTGAATGGTTGAGGGAGGTGCCACTGTAGATAGCATTGTTAATGTGTGTCTTGGGGAATATTATGAATAGTAATCTATCTATCTGAAGATTTGTTTTTCAATCTAATAGCTTTCCTAGTTTAAGATGGTAAACCAAACAATATTCATTAGTGCCCTGGCAAGATACTGTAGAGACTTAACTAAATAGCATTCGTAGTTCTCATTCTTTTTGTAGTTGACACAGAAATACCAATACCTGGACGTAGAATATCCCTCTTACCCCATTTTGCCTTTATAAATTGAGGCCACTTGAAAGGTTATTTAATAATCCATACATTATTTACCACATGAAGGCCACTGCTGGTACCAGAAGTATAAGTGTCAGAGCCACAGAGGCTCAAGGTCAAGTTCCACGACTTACTGTTTGTCTGAGTGAGACTGAAAAAAGTCAACATTGTGTCAGTTTTCTCTTCTATGAGAAATCATAATACCATCCCAGAGGATTTTTAAGAAAAAAAAAACATGTAGCAAGAAATCTCATAATCATATTTAGCAAGATGCATTTCAGAGTTCTTTTCAAACAAAATTGTCTCAAAAGGTAAGGTTAAATTTCTGAATCCAGTTAAGTTTGAAGAAACACAGTCCTACAAGATTTTCCTTCCCACAATTAAAGAGCCATAGGAGTGATATAAAATGTAGAGTCAGAAAGGTACAAAGAAGCCTGGCTGCCTACAGAGCAGGGGACATGAACTACACTGAAGCAACGTGTCCTGGTTTTGTTATGACTTTCCCTCTCCCCTTTCTAAACATTCCATACAGGAAATGGCAGAAAACTCCAAATCTAAACCACTAACTGGCAGAGACAAAATAATAATGATGCTAATAATAATAATAAAACAATTCTTTTTCTATTGTTATTAGACTCCATGGTGCCAAGCCTGTAATTCAGGAGGCTGAGGCAGGTGGATTGCAAGTGTAAGCCACCTTCAGCAACTTAGTGAGGCCCTAAGTAACTTAGTGAGATGCTTTCTCAAAAATATAAAAAAATTTAAAGGGCTAGAGCCTTACTTAGCTCAGTAGTAAAGCTCCCTTGTGTTCAATCCCCAGTACCAAATAGTAATAATAATAACAACATCAACAAGAACAAAAAGAAGAGGAGGAGGGAGAGGAGGAAGAGGAATAAGAGGTGGCTTGGCAGCAGCAACAGAAGTAAAAGCCATTCATCACCTAGCCATGGGATGAAGAGTGGTTGGCTAACAAAATAAAACTTTTCTTCTGGCAAAGTATTCTCAACTACAGTCAAACACCAATGGAAAAACCTGTGCTTGCTTAGGTTTCAGTGGGTACAAATGAGAGAAGATCTTTTGACTGTACTTCATTCTTCCCTTTGAAAAAAGGCAGCGATGCTCCTGTTATGTTGGGATATAAGGTATCCCCCAAAAGCTCCTGTGTAAATGCAGGAGGTAAATGATTAAATTGTGAGATGTGTAAGGTAATCAGTAGATGAATCCATTAGGTGAATTAATAATGTAAGTGGATTACTGGGTGGTAAACTATGTAGGAGGAAGTAACTGGTGGAAGTGGATCCCTGGAAGCATGCCTTGGGGATTATACATTTTGTCCTTAGCTCTTGCTCTTTTGCTCCGTGTTTCTGGTCTGTCTTGAATTAACCAGTTTTCCTCTACTATGCCTTTCTGCCATGATGTTCTATCGGAACTCAGGCCCAGAACAATGGAGACAGCAGACAATGGACTGAAACCATAAGCTGAAATTAACTTTTTCTCCTTCAAGTTATAATCAGGAATTTTGTTCACAATGATGCAACCCTACCACAGCTCCCATTCCTTAACCCAGTGCTGTTGGCAAGACCACACAGAGACTTTGGCATTCCATCCCTTGCCCAAATGAAGCTAGTAGTGGCATTTCTCAGTTTCCTGCTGAGATAGTATCTTTAGGGACAAGCAGAATCAGATCTTCAAGTCTCCACATGGTAGAAGAGGGTAGTGACAATAAAGAGATCCACAACAACATCAATACATCTGGGAAAAAAGCATTATAAGTAAGGACTCTTAAGTACTGTGCTCTCCCTACTCTTAATGTCAGTGGGCACAGCGGGATGCTGACTCTCATCCCTGTTCATCATCAGCAAGATGAAAGAAGGGATAGAAGGCATGGCTGTTGGAACCATTTTTTCCCCCTCCTGTGATGAATAAAGTGATGGTACTCATATTTGAAGAATTTTTAAAATAATATTTATGACTAAAATATATGTTTAGATCACATATGCTGCTGCCAGGCTCTGATTACCACTGCTAATACTTTGTTACTGTTTTCAAGGAACAGAAATATTTAGCAGCATGATTTTATCATGGACAATGGCATGTTTCTATTCAGCTCTGAAGATTCTAAAAATATTTCAATCAAAATAGGTTTTTTTAATACATCATTTAAAATATATGTTCAATCCAATATTTTCAAATAAGAAGGATAACTTTCTAAAATAAGTCATCTAACAAATATGGTTGCATAACTGAGGACCTTTTAAAGAAAGGCCATGCCCATGAAGCTCTAAAACTTTTGAAGTTTTTATACATATGATTTTGAAAACAGTACTTTTGATTTTTATTCAATATTTAAAGAATCTTTCCATTTTTTTTCTAAATTATTCCTCATGTGTCTAGACTACATCTTTGCACACTAGGATAAACACTATTTGATAACAATTCAAAACAATAGAGCATACATTTTATGAATATTACCAGTGGTCATTATTGCAGGGAAAAATAATAGCAAGGTGCATGTCAGTCATTCAAAGGACTCTTTCAAGTTAGCATTTATCTAAGACTGAGACTGTGTATCCCCTTTACTATAATTCCAAGTGGTTTGCTCCCATGTTGACAGAATTTGAACTGAACTTTTAAGCAATTATAGGGCTTTGCTTCTCAAATCTCAACCCCTTCTGAGTTTGAACACCAAACCAAAGAAGATTGCCTGAAGATGTGTGAGAGGCCATAGGCCACCATTTTTGCATAATCAACTTTGAACAGGTTGTGATAGGGTCCAATAGTTTAATTTGATGATCTCAAGTCACTCAGCAGAAACTTAAAAAGTAGGTCTGGAGACATCAATATTGTCATCCATGAACTACTGGGAATTTAAAGTGATGTCTTCTTGACAAATCAATATATTTTGAGATGTTGGTCAATTAGTCCATTATCAGTTTCTTGAGAAGGTTAATTATTTTGCCTATAAGTCATGGAACCCCACTTGCATGACTAAATTTTTAAGAAGCCATTTTATATGGGTGATATTTTGGGGCATTCAGAAGATGAAATTACATCACCGAAGTTGGATGCATTTATAAAACAAATACTGTTTCCCAGAAGTGATATTGAAATTCTTAAGTAGAGGTTGTAGTGAATATTTGTTATTTCATTTATTTATTTGTTTACTCATTCATTCAGTCAGTCCTGGGTTGCTTTTATAAGACTGCCTTTTCAACACCTTATCTACAAGCATCTTAAAGGATTAAAAAAAATCATAGTAAGTACACTGGAGAAAATTCGTATTTCTACAGTTGTTGATTTTTCCTTCTTCCTCTCCTTTTTCTTGCCTTCTTTTTTGTATTTCTTCATTGTATTTTCCATTGTCAAAAGGCTTTCCACAAATTGTACTACCATCTTACTATTTTCTCAGCTCTCTGTTGTCCTAGCAATAAAAAGATGAGACAAAGTCCTAAAGCGCAAGATTTTCACCTTTTAGTGGGTTTTAGACCTTGAAAAGGGGGTATACTACACGAGGTGATATGTACGCTAATAGATTTAAATGCAAAATTTATATGATAGATGGATGTTTAGAGTCCTGCAGACCCAAGTTTATAACCAATCTTCATAAACAGGCAGGTTGCTTGACCTTTCAGCCTTCACATCTCATGGGAAAGCTCTGAGCAATCAATAACAGCACATGCTGAGCTCAAAGTGGTTTGTCCCTCCCTCCCCTTTGATGCAGGGAAGAAACAGCAATAAGAAGGACTTCACTTAGCCTTCTGACCTCCATCATAATTGCGAATACCATCTTGCTGAAAATAATGCTAGTTGGTATAATGGGAATGGTTTCTATGTTGATCAGGGTTTTGGCTACCTATGACTGCTAATGTTATATCATTCAGCTGTATGCTTAAGTTTCAGCTGTACAACTTTTATATTCTTTGCACCCCCCACCTTTTATATTAGTGAATGTTAAAGCACAGGAGGAGCAGGAGTGGAAGGAGGAGAAGGGGGGGTAGGAGAGGAAAGGTAAGTGAAGCGGCCAATAAAAGCAAACAAATAAGTGGCAAATGTGAATAATCAACATTAGAGGTTAAAAGATAAAGAACAATATTACAGAGACATTAGATGTCATCAAACACGGTTTAAGAGAAATTAATATGGATTTGATGTAGTTACAAGCCTCACAATATCTGTGCATTGTATTTGTATATTTTTTAAACAAGCATGAAATTCTTAGCATTTATTTATTTATTTATTGGATGGCACTGTCTCCTTTGATTCAGTCAGTCTTCCCACCATTCACTTACAAAACAGATTAACATCTTTATTGGTTTACTGATGATCAGGGAGGTGCTTTTAGAAGAAATGACAAGAGGTGACAATGCCTGGATGGGGGATTGCAGGGTTGATGGAAGACAGCTGGTGACATGTTGTAAATATGACAGAAGAGGAACTTCATTTTGATCTTCTTTGTCCTTTGAGTCTACTTAAATTTTTAGTCTTTGATAGTCTATATTCTTTCATGTCTTCATTCAAGGTCAAATCAGAGGCCACCTTGAGTTTTGTTCCTTTGTACTTCTCTTATTCAGTGTTTCAAAAATGAATGAGGGTCTGTATTTTTTTTTCTTTATTCTGAAATCCATCTTCTTCACCTAGATATATCCAAGTGGTTGTTTCATCAAGTTCCATTTGCTGGAAGGAAAACCAAGTTAGTTCACAGATTAAAGGAGAAAGTGTGTGAACCCCGCATCATAGTTGGGCACTGGATCATTAAGGGAAAAGCACTGTATCTCTCTGCCTTTCTTCTTAGCCGTGCTCACTTTTACACTGAAAATCTTTACAATATTATAGTTGAAATATCGGGAAAGCTCTATGGTACTCTCTAGTAATCTCCATAGCTGTATAGTAATCTCCCACTTCCCAAAACCCCGTCTTTGTACATGCATTGGAAAAAAAAAAAGAACTTTTTATTCCAGAGACTAAACCCAAGACTACTTAAACACTGAGCCACACCCCAGCCCTTTATATAAAAACAAAACTATTTATTTTATTTCATTTGAGACAGGGCCTCAGTAAGTTTCTGAGGCTAGCTTTGAATTTGTGATCCTCCTACCTCAGCATTCTCCTAATCCATTGGGATTACAGGCATAATCCACCAAGCCTGGACCAAAAAAAAAAAAAAAACTTAATCCAGTTGCTGTAGACTAGCTTCTGATAAGACCCCTTCCATGCTTGGTTTAAACAGAATAATGTCATTGCCCTTGGATTAATACTTGAATGAACAATTAAAAACAAAGGAAAGTAGTGTATGCTTTTCCAGACCCCGTGTCGTGGGCCCTGTTTTCACAGAGCTACATAGATTGCTTAGATTGACAGCTCAACTACATCTACATGGAACAGGAGATAGTTTTCTGAAAGATGGCATGCTGAACGAATGAAATAAATATGTGTCTACTGATGTGTTTAGCATGCAGGTCCTTTTGGTTAATTAGCTTACGAGCTTTTGATCTTTGGTTCAAATTCCAGATTAAAAAAGAAAAAGATTTAGCTTAGGGTGATATACTTCTATTATTTATTTAGGATTTTAATCTTCTCATGTCATGGATCTGTTCTTTTGAAACTCATCCATGAATTGATACACAGTCCCCATGTTTTCTCATTCTTCCTAACTTATTATCTGCTTAAAAAGGGCCCATCATTTTCCACTTTGACCTTGTAATTGATGAAAGATTCATATTGAAATCCTCATTCTGATTCTGTCTTTCATGCATGCTCCACCTTTTTAAATACTAAATTTATTCCAGAGTCACTGTCCCTATCATACTTTGGTGAAATTAATTCATTTTCTCTCTTTTCTTTTTCTTTTATCCTTTAATCTCAAGAACAAAGTATGAGATGGCTCATTCAATGTAATAGAACAATGAGCACAGGTATTCTAATGGACGTAAGTTTAATCCTGATAATTTACTACAAGTCCTAATTAGAAAAATGCACTTAATTTCTCATTTATAAAGAGAGAGAAAATAATTATTTTTTTAAATTATTTTAGGATGTTAGCTAGGTAAAGCATCTATTTATCTTTTAAGAAATATCCATGTACCTATGCATATATATATATGTGTATGTATATATTTGCATATATATGTATATATATATATACACTTATACATATGTGTATGCTATGTCTTTACAATTTTTTTTTTTACTAAGGTAGTCTACTCAAAGAAAAGGGTGTTTTTTACTTTAATCTTGCTGACATTTGGTAGGCCCCACTGTAGACAGAATAAAGTTGTAGCTCCATTACATAGCTCATAAGGGCTTCCTAAGGAAGCCGTCAACATATTTTATATTCAAGACACCACAAAATTTCTATTCACTTCTGTGCACCTTATCTTTCATATCCTTTGCTTTTGTGTTTGCCTGAAATGTTGCTTGCTATCTATTCAATAAAATTCTTGTTCATTCTTTCAACTGGATTATATGACACTTATTCCATGAAATATATTTTAGTTTCAAAATTTAACTGTTAAACTGCTGGTACCGAAATACTAGACACAGATCTCTTAGAATATTTCATAATTGCATTATATTTATTTGTGTGTAAGTGTATCCCTTTCCTTAGCTATTTAGTACAATAAAGGGCATAAAATATTTTTGTGAAGATTTCTTTGTAATATACTATAGTTTTGAATGTGGGGTATTACTAGACAGAGGCTGTATAGAAATAGGAAACAAATATTTTTGCTTAAAAGAGTATTTGTAAATTCCAATCCAGTATCAAACTGTCGCTGCTTTTCAAAAGAATTTGACATCAATAGGCGAAAACAAGACTAACTAGGTACATAGATGGATGGATTACAATTGGGCAAATAGCATATTAGGTATATATGCATATATATTATATATAATATTTATACTACAAATTACATACAGTTTTTCTATTCTGATATAAACACATCTTGAGTGATTTATCATTCTCATTATTTTGGAAGATAAATTTTTTGAAAAAAAAATTTTCAATTATTTCTTTAAACTTTGTACTTTTCCACCAACATTGTCATTAATTTTCATTAACACCTCATGGTACAGGCACAAACAGGTTTCTTCTTTGTTGCTTTTGGAATGGTAAGGAGCTGCCAGCGTTCAGTCAATGGCCCCTTGATGCTCTTTATGCCATGTTCCCAGTGTGGAGGAAGAAAAAAAATCCTAAATGTTTTTTTCTGGGTCCTCAGGGAATCTTTTGAGGATACTTTGCCCTGAGCATTCTCACCCAAGCGTGACATGCATCTTATTTCCTGGAGGCATGTTACCCACAGAGAACAAATAACTATTGGCAAAGTGGGAGAAATTAATTTTAACATCTTTTTTTTAAGAGTGATGGTTTTCTTTTATCAAGTGATTAATATGAGTATGTGTAAGATACTCCATGTAGCATACATTCGTAGGGAAGATTAATGAGTTCTAAATAGAAATATAAAAACAGCTTTCTTAATTTCAAAACAGAATTATTCATGACCTTTTACGAAGTTAAGCCTGTTGAGAAGAATATTAAGAGATGATTCATATTTTGTGAATAATGGACATTTTGTTGGCCAATAAATACCCTGGATAATGGAGCAGGATATGGTTGATGATTAAAAGTAGCTTTCTCAATTTCACACCTCTGTCACTGTAACAACACGTGCATGTGTACATCCTGAGCTGGAGCCATAGCAGCCCCCGGGCTCCTTTATAATAGTGTTGTTGCTAAGTGGATGAGACAATGATTTATTTCTTCTCTGACTCATTAAATCAAGCAATGCTTGTTAATGTCTCATATATGCTAAACACTCTTCTAGGTAATTGATACATGGCAATTAGTAAAAATAAGATCACTCCTGACCTCATAGTACATAGTTTCTAGTGAAGAAAGAATGTCAATGCATAGGTCAACACAATGTTCATGCAATTAGATAGTGAGAAATAAATGGTTCCATGGTAATAAACAAAAGACGTTTCTGATGAAGATTAATTAACAAGACCTACTTGGATAGGTTTATTTTGAAAGACCCGAGAAGAGAGCAATAAAAGAAATAATTGTAATAATCACAGGAAAATTTATAGTACACAAGGGAGCTAACTATATACTTGAAGTTCTAAAGTGAAATGAGAATATTTTCAAAGTTTCAGAAAAAAAAAACAAAAAAGTAATGTTATTTTTAAAATTCAAAAGGAAAATGGAGAACTGGAAAATAGTGAAAGGAGTAGCTCAAAGTTTAGTAGTTCAACATAATACAATTTTTTTTCTTTTTTTGGTACCAGGGATTGAACCCAAGGGTACTTAATCACTGAGCCACATCCTCAGCACTTTTTCATATTTTATTAAGAGACAAGGTCTCGCTGAGTTGCTTAAGCTTCCACTAAATTGCCAAGGATGTCTTTGAACTCACAATCCTCCTGCCTCTGCCTCTAAATTGCTGGGATTATAAGAGCTCTTGACTTGATAATAGGTTTTAGTATTACTCTTTGTTCAATATATATTGAAGTTATTATTTAAAGCCAAATAATGCCATTCTGTAGTTTATATACTTAAATGTGATTATGACTCGATTAATTTAAATGAATAACAAAAAAATAGAGGTATGGTTGATTTTATGTGTCAGCTAGGCCAATGGATGACCACATAGCTGGGAAGCATTACTTCTGGGTGAGACTTTGAGGAAAAGATTAGCACTGGAATCCATTAATCAAACCCTTACCAATATGGGTGGCTATCACTCAATCCCCTGACAATCTAAATAGAATGAGAAAGGCAGAGGAAGAGAGAATTTTCTACCTCTTTGAGATGAGATATTCATCTCTTTCTGCCCTCCAACACTGGTTCTCTTAGTTCTCAACCTTTCTGAATCAGACTGAATTTCCTCTTTCTCCCCCTTGGCAGATAATGGAACCTCTGGCCTCCATAATCTTGTGAGCCAATTGATATTGTCTATATGTATACTTTTGTATATCGTGTTGATTCTGTTTTTCTCTTCAGCATCCTGCCAATACACCGCAAAAAGACAGGGGAAGGTTTGAGTCTGTCATTGGAGATTTCAAAGTGAAGGAAAGGAACACAGAGATGTCAAGAGCTTACATTACCTCTAACTGATACCCTCTAGATGTGCTTTAGGTGGACAAGAACATTGAAGTGAGACTGTAAAACATTGCTGGGCTGAAGCTTATACACTTTTTGTAATATTCCTGTGTGAATTAAGCTGAAAACAGGCTATATCCTATTTTTAGGTTTTCTAAAAATCCTTTTTAAGTTTTTGTTTGTTTGTTTGTTTAGTTCAAAAAGAATCTAGATCGCTTATCTTATTCTTAAAATTAAGAGGGAAAATAGTTCCTGAATAGAAGAAACCAACACTGGAAATTCACCCTGTGGGAGAAAATTTATATATATATATATATAAATTATTTTTATATGACAATTTATGCATCATTAGGAAACATAAATTTATTAGTTAACAGAGCACAATTCTTCAATGTGTCCATAATTTGTGAAAGACAACCTTGAACTTGAATGAGATCATATGTCGTTAGATTTTTGCTGTCTGGAGTCAATATGAACATCTGTATATTGAGCCTATTAGGATAATCTGTATGTTAATAATTATGTCTTCCTGAGTAAAATAATTAAAACTGGTTCTCCTTCATTTCTTCCTTTAAATATAGAAGAATATTCCTTTAACTTTTTCTGCCCCCCAAAGTTCAATTTTATATGAGAAATATTTGAGAAGAGCAAAAGACTTGTTCCTCTTCTTGATTTTACAGCGTGGAAATCTTTCTACATGTATGTCTCCTCATGTGGAAAACTTTGATCTATGTGATTATTGAGGAAAATTAAGTGGGTGGAATAAGACATTCAATACTTTGGTTCATTTATATATGCTAAGAATTTTGTATTTTTTGTATTTTCCCAAGGCTCTAGAGAATGTCAAATCCCTTATTCATTTTGACAAAAATTTATTTACCCCCTACTGTGTGCTATCTGCTGTATAGAGATTCAAAATAAAGAGTTTGTTTTCAAGGAGTTTATGGTCCAGTGGAAATAATTGATGAGTAAATTACAATGACAGCCCAGGAAGATAAGGGCAATGATTGAACTATTAATAAAATTATGATCCTGTGTATTGTGAAAATGGATTTTATTTTCTTTGAGTTTCCAAATAAAGATGACTCTTCTGGAATCGATCCCAGACCTAATTGCTTTCTTATCAATTTCTCAACATCTCTAATGACAGTTCCTATATAATCGGACAAAACAGTGGTTCAAGAAATATCTCCAGCCACATCAAGTTGAGAGTAGTTTCCAGGTCCTTTTCTGCAAGCTGATCAATACAGTTTGCACACCACACTGTCCACTCTGAATTTATTCCTGTAATTTATCTTAGCTTTGAGTGTAGCCATGGTTAATTGCTAATCCATATTCATTGAACATCACAAATGAGGGCATAGTCAAGAGATACTTCTTGCACCATCTCTTCTACTGTAGAAAGTGAGACGTTCAATTTTTCATCTTCTTTTATATCTTTGCATGACTCCTTCAGACTTGGAAAATTTTTTAAAAATTATTATTTTAGACTACTGAATAATTTGCATGGTGACAGCATCATAATTGAAATTGCCATCGTATATCGGCTAGATTTCTTTTATCAGACTGTTGAAGATATCCTTACTTTTATAAAATTGTGTTTCTGAGAAATCCAACACCAAAAATGTTATTATTTGGAATATTTCATGAATTCTAGTTGAGAGGGCCTCAAAATTAGTGTGAAATGTGAGCTTGTTAAGCTCAAGATTCTGTTTTAAACTTTTAGATAATTCTAAATCAACTTTGTTCTATTACTGAGACCAAAAGTCATCAAAAACTACATGGTAGATGGGTCATTGAAACTTATAGGAATAAAGAAGTCAAAAATTCACTTCTGATTCAGAAAATGTTAATTTTGAAGGGTTTTATAACCATAGTAAATTTTGTAATATCATTTTTCATCATTTTATTTGTCTACCATGACATACAGGCCATGATTGTATGACAACCAATATTTTCCTTTTTCTGTTATCAGCAGTATATATAAAATGTCATTTCAGAGTTATCAATTCACTTACAAACACAGTTTCCTTCTGCCTTGTGGGCAAAATGTAAACTTTTTACGACCTTCTTAATGTTGTGATTTTATAAAGACTAAGCTTTAGAGAAACCAATTTTAATAACTTGTAGGACATATATCATGGATCTGACCTTGGGTTTATCTAACTATTCTAACTATAAAGCTAGTATTCTTTACAGTTATAATACACACTGTGCAGGGTTTATCTGCTGAAACCTAAAGAGAGTGTAGTTGAAGAGTTATTTATGGAATTATAGGTAGGGCTATGGAATCACCAAGTGATTATGAATAACAAAGACTAATAAGAGTTGAAAGCTGCTAGCATTCCTAATTTGGATGGAGTGAGAGAAGAGTTACTTAAAGTCTTTTATGAAATGAACTTTTGGGAATAAGATCACCCAATTTTACCCACAGAGAAATTAAGCCATTTTCATAGTCACAGCAAAAAAAAAGGGAATAAACCAGAGGAATAATTTCCAAACTCCCTCTTCTCTGACACCTATTGGCCAAACCAACAGAAATTTCCAGGCATGTTAGTCCAGTAAAGGGCATCCTTACAGATCACAGAATAGAACAGGACAGAGAAGGGGAAAATGGATCTGGTAAGGCAAATAAGGATAAATATCTCAGAAGCTTCTCTTTATACACACTGATGGCTTTAGGTGTCCCTCCTGGTCACTTGCTTTTGCACCCTGCCGATTCTTCATACCATTTCTTATTATATTATACCAAAGTATACTTTTAACAGTATTAACCTAGCCTTACCCACAGGTTGTGAGATCTTTAAGAAGATGGACTTTTTTCTTTTCTTTTTTTACCACAATTGAATCCCTAATGCCTAAGATAATATTTGGAATGTGTTTTCTGCTCAAGTAAAGTTTCCAAAATAAATGTATGGTAATTAATAAGTGCAAAGAATACAGAGCTATTTGCAACTTGCAACTTCTATGCATATATAAATGAACTAAAGTATCGATTCTAGTATTCCATTCATATTATGATCCACACCAGTGATACCATCTTGACAGTATGCTGGAGTCCTAAGAAATACCTGAAGTTCTCCCAAGCTACTCTTTGGCCAATGTCCGTAACACCCATATTGCCAGCAAGATCATGAAGCTGCTAAAGAAGATTCTGTGTGTTGGTTAAATAAACAAATGAACTCACAGTTGTATCCCAAACAACTTATCAATTTAATTTAGATAACTTGGCACCTCGTCCATAGACCTTATTACTTATATTTCATCTTGAAATCTAACAGTTATGCTTATATCAAAATGTAAGTGATTATCATGAATTCAGTTTTTCTCATTTCAGAGATAGCAAAAAAGTAAATTAAAAAATAAATAAACCCACCAAATTAAAACAAAAATAACAACCACAGTGATTTTGATGGAAATCAAATTAAAAAATACTTGTAAAACAAGTAACTCAATAACTACAACAATATAAAAGGATGATTAAACCACTATCCTCATCCAGATAATTTCTGAAGTATAGTAAAGGAACACACTATAACACACTGAGTCACACCTCCAATCCAAAAGCAATTATTTCCATTACACAGTTAAAAAGCACTTTAATTATATATATATATATATATATATATATATATATGTATATACATATATATATAATTAAACCCAAAGAATATATATTCTTTGGGTTTAAGGCTGCAACTAAAATACCATATTATAAACCTTTCCCTCATCCAAATTATTTATTTGCACCAATTTTCTAAAAAAATAATAATCTTGATGTGAAACAGATCAAAACTTTCATGCTCATGTATATAATAGTTGTTCCAGAATATTCTCATATATCCTCCTTCTTTTATTGAATTGTGAGCTTTTGTGATATATTTTTACAGAGACATGTGTATATATATACATATATATATATATATATATATATACATCTGTATATACATATACACACATATATATACATACATATATAATACATAATTATGTGTGTGTATGTATATGTATATATGACTTTAATTTTTCTTCCCTACTGATATTTTAAATATTAATGAGCTTGCTACTTTGAGAGGTGGAAAAAAGAAAGCAGATTGGGAGAAGTCCACTTTGTGACTTCAATGAACTGGTTTTGTTCTGATTAAAGAATAATGCTTAGAACTTCATATTGTCAACACAAGGGAAATTAGCATGTCCATATTTGAATTTAGTGCATCATTTGGCATGCAGCATAATACCATAAATATACTAGTACATGCCTACATAACAATTTGTGGCATGAATCACATGTCATATTTTCTCTGAGTTGGTTATAAACCACATTTGGAAACCAAAATTAAGCAGATGACATTTTATTATTCAGTTGGACTGATGTAATGTAAAACTTAATTACATAATATTTCACACACAGCTGTGACAAAACATATAGGAGCTTCCAAGATTCACAAACTAAGCTGACATGGAGATCTTTTGGGAGGATGATTGAAGAGGGTTATCATCTCTGGATAAATGAGAGTCTATTAATATGTCCTGAGGCACTTTTCTTAAATACGCAAATGCTGTTTTCAGTAAGTTCCTCTGAGAGAACAGATAGGCTCTGGAGAATCTTTCACAACAAAGCAAAACAAACAATGCAAAACAAAATAGCTCATCTGAATCCTGTTGAAAAACATCTCATGTACTTGGCGAGCTTGTCCCACTGAAATCCCCCTTGTGTTTACAAAACTTCAGATTTGGGGATCTAATTGCTAGCAAACAGTGGATAATAAAAGGTGCTCATCCGACCAAACAGGATTTGGGTTCATTTTGTGGTTACATTTTCTTTCTATAAATTTTTTTTTTCTCAAATGTGCTCAATGAAAAGCCACTTTACACCTAGAGAGATGAATTTAATTAGAAGAAAGTGAATGAGTTGCCAATACCACAAATTCAGCAAACGTCTATTGAGTCTGACTATTTGTTCTGCAGAGTGCAAGGAGAGAGAAGGCGGTGGGGGCAGGGGATGCAGAGAGAAGGACATAATAACTTTTATTTAGTACTTTTTAACTTGATGATATGTGGCACTGTGGTAAACAGGCACAGGGGCTGTTTACCCTCAAAACTCCCTTCCCATGTTTCTATTCTAAGCATCCTAACATCAGACCAGGATAAGGAAGGGAGAATCAAAAGGTCACTAACTCTACATTTAAAACCAGACCTTCCCATCATAGGCCTTGGTTGATAAAGTAGCCCTCTGCCATGGGGCTTCTCGCAAGCAATCAGGCCTTCATTCAAATGAGTTTCTTTATTTTTCAGACCTTTTCTTCTATGGGTGCATTGTATTTGTACAAAATAATGGGCTTTGTAGTTATGTATTTGTATATACACGTAACATAATTTGGTCAATTTTAGTCTTCAGTTCTCTCCTGTCCCTCTTCTTATTACTCCTCGGGGTCCCCTTCTATTGACTGGTCTCCCTTCTATTTTCCTGAAATGCCCCCTGAAATGGCTTCTCTTATTTCTTTTTCTCTCTAGCTTCTACATTTGAGAGAAAATATACAACTCTTTACTTCTGAGTCTGGTGTACTCTGTTTAGCATAATGCTCTCAAGTTCCATCTGTTTTCCTGAAAATGACATAATTTTGTTCTACGTAGCTGACTAAAATTGCATTGTGTGTGTGTGTGTGTGTGTATGTGTGTGTGTGTTATCTTTTCTTTATTCATTCGTCTCTTGTCAGGCACATAGACTAATCTGGCTATTGTGAATTGTGCCTCTCTAAACATGGATATGCATGTATCACTATACTATGCTGACTTTAATTCTTTTGGATAAAGACCAAGGTCAAATGTGTTTCAAGGTGAGCGGGAGTATGAAGAATGGGGTCTAGAGAGCCAAAACCATCAGCACAGTCTTTTAAAAAAGACAGCATATTCTGCCAACCTCATATTAACCTATAACAGAAAGATGCAGGGCTGGCCAGGATGTCTGGTAAACACATCAGTGGAGTTGGCTCTTCGACCATTTCTGGGGTGAAATCGTACAAAATAATTTCCCAATTCATTCAAGGTGGCTGGAGTCTGACGGCAAATCTGTAGTTCTAAAATTAATGGCTGCCATAGAAGACCTCGGTGTCAGTTTCTCCTTAAAGGACTTCCTTAATTCAATTGTGTACATGTTGATAAGGGCAATTGATCATCTTCTACCCCTAAATCATTCTTGCAATTACAAAGCCAACTTCGACATTCCTCTAATACCGTGTGACCTACCCTGATGGTATTGCTCAAGACTTTGCACTCCCGTCCTTATTGTGACTTCTCTCTATGATATTCATGATTTAGGATCCAACTCATATTTTAGGATGCAACTTGGTCATCATTTCTTTAGGAAATCCCTCTCAAGGTCTCTCAGTGGTTCTATTGTACAACTTCAGGAATTCTTTGGGGCTGCCTGTTTTGTCTGCCTCTGCCAGACTGTCCACCTGTCATAAAGGCTCTTCATCTAAGCCTAGCCACTCTCAAGCTCCAGGCATGCTGCAGCCTAAGTGCTCAACTGCAGAATTCAAAGCAGCTAGGAGATCTCTTAGGAAGTTATCTCATATGTATAGAACTCAAATTTCAAAAGAAAGGTAGAGACATTATATTTAGGAGTTCCCATCATCTGAAAATTGTGACAAGTGAAGTCCATGTTTGTACATGTCACTTACAGGTGATGCCAGTCTTAGAAAAGTAATGTTGTGATGATAATCTCTACTTTCCACATGTATTAAGAACAAACATGTATTAATACATGTATTAATAACATCACTCTGTTCAGGGAGTTTTTTCACAATTTTAGAAATTGTTATAGTATATTCATTCATCAAGAAACCATATCAGGATGGCTTGGAATTTCCTATTTAATTCATTGCTAGTGCATATTACATACAGTTCATAGTATATTTTACACATATAGCTTAACAAGTAGCAATAAGACTCTCTGGTGAGACTGTGACATAAGAGGAACAAATGCTCTTCATTGTGACTTATGGACACTTGAACTCAAATCTCATGTAGAACAGGAACTAAACTACACATGACTTGTGCAAAGAAAGCAGGATAAGTAGTCATGTTGTAGAAAGAGGAGACAGAGGGACTGGTTTGGTGACTGATGGTATTCCTGTTCTTATATGCTCTGGGTTCTGTGCTTCTTTGAACTTGAAGTCCATAAAATAGTGAAATGAATATTTTTTATATAATTATAATCTAATCCTTTGTTTTGGGAACAAGCTTGAGATTATCTGTGACCTGTATTACTTCAAAAAATAATAAATTAAAAAAAACTGTAGAAAATGGAATCCAATTATTTTAAGTTTAAAAAAATTATTTGCAACCTTAGGGTTTAATCATTGTTTTATGCTTATTCTATTTCTTTGCACTCTTAACAAATGGTCACACTATATTAGTGCAATATTCCACCTTAGAAACTACTGATGTCACTCAATTCCTTCATCTTTTAGATGTAGAAACAGGTCTGATAAGAGTGAGTGATTTCACCAAGTGGACAAGGCATTAGCAAAATGTGAATTTTATCTCATTACCTTCTACTTAGTCCTATGGTTTGGCTCACACTGTCTTTTCCTTTCCCTGATATTAACTTACCTTTGAAAGCCAAGTCTTTGCTTCCTTCTATAAATAGAGATTTGCATACTGAAAAATAAATAAATATAAATTCAGTGTCAGACTAGGTATTTGGAAGAAGCATGATTTCAATTGCATGTTGTGGTAACAAATGCCTTAATGAGTGAATATTTGTAGTTTTATTTTGTTGTAAGCGAAGAGAATAGAGTGGAATATTTTACTTAACTTTAGTTGTTAAAGCCTGGGTTTTCCATTGGAAGTGAGTGCCTGAAAAGTAATTTATTAATAGTGGATGAATTTTGTGTGCTAAGCTCCAGCTGGCACAGCCTACCAAACCCCTGCTTGAGCCCTGGAAAGAAGATAAGCTGATAATGCTCAGCAAGCTGACTACCCTTATTCCTATATAATTACAGAGAGTGGAGTATTGGTGCCAACCATAGTTATGGAGGAGGGTTTCTTTATAAGATGGGTGAAATTAAAGCAGACAAAAATGATTTCCAGATGCCCAACCTCCTCCCTCACACACACACACACACACACACACACACACACACACACACAACCAAAAATACTCTGAACAGATATTATCATCCAAACAGTGTGTACCTAGAGAAGTAGTCACCTGATCAAGTGATGCCCACTAGCCATGGGGACAAAAAAAGTTTTCTATGAGTGTCACCCACAGGGTCCTTCTTGGAAAGGTTGTTCCATGCTTCCTATAAAGCTTTGTGTCTGTGAATTCTGCCATTCCCAAATATGAATTTGGATAGATCTGGTGTCAGAGCCTTGCTTTTCTACCTCCTGGTATAACTTGAAGTGTTACGTGAACAAGTTACTTAACTACCCAGAGCTTCTCCTTCCTCATATGAAGCAGGGGTATCAATACCCCTTCTGGCTGAGTGTGGTGGTGCATGCCTGTAATCCCAGCTGCTCAGGAGGCTAAGACAAGAGAATCACAAATTCAAAGTCAGCCTTAGCAGCTTGGCAAGACCCTAAGCAATTCAGCGAGACCCTATCTCAAAATAAGAATATAAAAAGGGCTGGGAATGTGTCTCACTGGTTAAGCACCTCTGGATTCAATTACTAGTACCTGAAAGAAAGAAAAAGTAAGGAAAAAAAGCTTACTATGCTATTATAACAATTAAATAAGATAATAGATATAAAGCTGACATAAACTATGGGTTGAACAACTGGTGCTAGTAGTCTATCATGAACCATGTTTGAAAATGACTGAACTCACACATTCTGAATTCTCTCCTAAAACATGTAGAGACATACATAGAATAACACAGAAAATGAACATTCACTGAGTCATCTGTGAAATCACCACATGGACAATATTTGGAGGCTCATGAGAAATGCAGAATCACAGAAGCCCACTGACATTTATTGAGACAGCAACTTTTTGGTTTGGGTTTTTTTTTTAAAATATAATCACTGGTTATTTTGTATGTGTGTCAGAGTTTGAGAAAAGTGAATTTTGTGGAATTAAATATAACCCATTTTTGTTGGTGTTGAGAGTCTGCTAGGTGCCAGGTACCGTATTAAGCTCCTTTGTATTCATTAGCCCATTTGTTCTCCCCGCCCCCCACACACACAAACACAAAATGCAATGAAGAGAAAAAATGGGAAAATTGTCAGAGAATTGAAGTAACACAATCTGAAATTGCCTAAGTCAACCTTCAGTACATTTTTTTCTAAAAGGCTTTAAATGTGAATTTACATATTTGTTTTTAAATTATTTTTCATTATTCAGGAGGTCACAGAGTCCTCAAATGGGAATGTGAGGAGGGTTCATTGAAGACATATCACTTACCTGTTGTTAATACAGTGTGGAAAAATCCTAATACTAGTTAGTAGTATTAATATATTACTACAACTAGTCCTAAATAAATTAGAGTAGGTGGAAGCTCACAGAATCAAGGGTCCAAAGGCTTATGCATTGAGAGAAGTTGAGAATTTTGTCCAAAGAATCTATTAGCTGAGTCAACTTCCTTCTTTCTCATTCAGCAAACTGTGGAAATAAATGATCCCAGGTCACTTTCCTATTACTTCCTCTCTTGGCTCCATATTGGTCAATCTCAGCTGGAATCCATTGGTACAGGCTGTATGGCAGTATCCGCAGCACCTGTAGTAGCACAGGGAGGTGCAGAAGTAGAGGTTCCATAGAACATGCCCACAATTAAATATGTTCACTAATGTGTGCATTTAGTAAGGAGAGAAAAGATGCACCTTGAATATATAATATAGAGCCAGTTAGAAAATCATGAACTGTGTGAGAACAGAAAGCAATAAAGAAATGATGGACTTACACAATGACTCTAAGTAAAATCTAAATTATAACATTTGTTTTGTCCATGGATAAATAGTTGTACCTCTACTTTTTAACATTTTTAAAATATTTCTACACCTAGCTCATTTTCCATATTCCATTATTTTCATATATCGAAAATAATACATTAATATAGCCAAAACTCAAATAGTACCAAGGCATTTACAATGGAAAACACGAATACCTGACTCTAGCCTTGCTTCCATTTAAGGTGGTAAATTTTCACTTATTTAGGTTTTATTATATATGTTTTTGTGTATCTAAATTAAATGTGATAAACTAATCCTCAGTGATTTGCAAAACTCATATATTATTTATTGATCATCTGTTACAGTAACTGGGTAATTAGCTCCTTTATGTATCTCATTTCTCTTGTACCATCCTTCTGCTAATATTTTTATATCTCAATTATTGTTTAAAATCAATATTGGGCATGCTAATGTAAATTCCAATCATATCTAAGCCAAATATTACACAAACATTCTCAAACATTATTTTTCCCTGGGATTGATATCTTAACTCATTTGATATATACAAATGGTTATCTGAGTACTTATTTTTTAAAGGAACTTTCAGAATATGTGCCAACTATTTAGGTAACTATTAAATTATCCAAGATGACCTTCTGGATTTGGCTTCCCAGGACGGGACTTTGCCACCTGCCAAACTCCAGACCTGAGATATAGCCAAGTGGTTATGGCAATGGTGATGGCAAGGCTTGAGTACAACACTCCATACTCCAAGGGAAAGACAGATGCTCTCTAAGCATACATGGTGAGATAATATCGTATCTCATTGGGTCATAGAATGGAAGATTCAAAGCTTTGATGCTAAATGTTCAATCATTTCATAGAATGCTGAGCTGATAAGGCTGAGCTGACGTAGTCCCACGTTGTATTGCATTCAGCCCCTGATCATGGAAGATTAAGGGCTGGTGACTCTATATTGAAATTCTCACAGAGCAAAGTTCTTGGTCTATATTTCCCAAGTCTGGTATCTAATTCTGCCACATCTCTAATGTGTTGATTTGGGTAGCATTAAACAAATGAAGGCCACATTCCTGCCATTGCTTTCATAGGATTTCCTCCACTTTGCTCTAAGAAGCCTGTGTACATGGATTTGTTGATCATTTGTCCTTGTTTGCTTGACACTGAGCAATATTTTCTTTCTATGTTCTAACTCATAACACAACTTTTCTTGGAGCCTTTTTTGTTAGTGCTGAAATTTACTGGCCATTCTCTACAATTAAACTATGAGATCATAAAATTCCTCAGAAATCTATTTGTCATTTTTTAATGTAGAGTCCATATAGTCAAGTATTGATTATGGTTTATTCTGTTTTTATTAATGCAAATTTTCTAATATTTCCCACTAAGAGATGTTTATAAAATACTTGCCCTTCTGTGCTCTTCTCTCTCACTTGATTAATAATTGGGTTTGGTATAGAAATCTAGGGTGCAAGATTAAAATGAGAACTCTGAAGGCTTTGCTGCAGTGCATTTTATTAGACAATATTACTGCTGACAAGTCCAATACTATGTGCCATCACATTATTTTGCATTTGACCTTTGAGTCTATTTAGAAGCAATAAAGATTATCTAATTATCTCTGATATTCTAAAAATATCTCAGGGTGTGTATGTGTGTATGTATGTACATGCATGTACGCATTAGTTCATTTTCTTTTGGACTTTCTGTACACCTTTAACTTTCCTCCTCCTTAGTTTTACTGTTTTCTCTAAAACGTGAAGTAAATGTTGGAGTTTCCAATTATTCTTTTTAAATTTGTTTCTAATTTTCATAGTTTTCTGCTTTTTATTAACTTTTTATACATTCTCTCAATATTCTCTTGCAACTTTCTAATAATCAAGGGCTATCTAAGTATACAGGGATATATATGCATATTTATAATTTATGTAATCAACATTTGTTTTTTAAAGTTCTTATTTGTTCTTGGAATTTTATTAATGCTTTTTTTTCTTTTTAAGTGATTTGTCTCATGTTGAATGATTTCTCAAATATCTAGTGATTCTGGACTCTCCTTTCAATAGTGCACTAAAATGATGAACATCAGTACATATTGACCATCAGGGATCTCCAGTTTAGAGTCTCTGCATAGTAGACTGATATTTTCTTTGGGATATGCATGTAGATATATTTATTTAGGTCACTCAGGTTTCTTATGAAAGAATTGCTTTAATATCTTATGAGGTAAGCAAGTCACATGTCCTAAATTTTATAAATAAGACAGATAATCAGCTTATAAACTGATATATTTTTAATTTTAATTTTTTAATGATCTAACACTTTGCTCACTTCAGCTCTACATTCTAACTTGGATGGCTGAGTATGTAGAGTTCTGATTAAGTATTTCAAATAAAAGGATTCTTGATTCCCAGTGACAAGGAGGGCTAAGTGTAGAAGAAAGGTGTGATCATCCAGGTATATGGGATGAAAGAGAAATCAGAGAGAAATCAAATTCTCTATAAAAAGTAAATATAATGTGTGTGTGTGTGTGTGTGTGTACACACACACACACACACACACATGTATCTATTCTTTTGTTGGATGGACACCACTTAGGACCACTTGGGAAAACTACTAAGACAAAATTAACCAAGAATAATTTGTATTATTTTATTAATTCTGATAAATCTGGCAATCAAACTTAAAGAGTGGTAGAGAGAAAATATTGTAGTAAAAAATAGATTTTATGTAACAAGAAAGGAAGGAAGATGCTGAGATAGGAAAAAAAAACTGAGATAGGAAAAAAAATGATACAAACTAACAACCAAGATATTTTACTACACAGAAATAATATATTTCATGTACATGGTAGGTTTTATAAAATTGCTCAAAATAATGACTTCACATATAAGAAAAAAAATATTTTTTGAAAAAATTGGACACTAATGTATCCATGCAGTGTGACCAACACCATGCCAACACTCAAAAAGCCTAGAAATAAATACAATAAGTGATACTGAATATCAGGCTTTGAGTAGTTAAATAACTGAGTTATTTATTTAGTTTTTCAAATATTACCTGTACAATTATACTATTTCTATATCAAAATGTAAAATATTTTTGAAGCACAAGATATGCCTGGTCATAATGTCTAATTGTACTTATACTATGAGTCCTCTTTCCTTGACACTATTGACGTATTAGGTTAGATAATTCCTGATTGTGAGAGGAGGGGTCCAGTCCTGTGTGTTACGGGAAGTTTAGTAGCATCCCTGGCCTTTACCCACTAGATGCCACCAGTATCCTTTTCTGATTTATGACAAACAATAAATGTCTCTAAGCAGTGCCAAATGTCCCCAGGGTGGCAAATTTGCCTTCATTAGCAAACAATAACCTTGTTAGTTGTATGACTTTAAGCAAGTTATTAAATTTTGGATCTCCTTTTAGTCTATATACATGCTCATAGACTTGTGATTATTAAATGTGTTTGATTTATCTTGGCCCATTATCTGGTGCATATTTTGTAAATGAGAGGGTAACCTCAGCCCCTTATGACAAAAGCAATAATTATTGTTATTTTGACTGGAATTGTATTGTTGTTATGGGTTGAATTGTCCCTTCAAAATTTCCGTGTTGCAATTCTATCTCCTAGTAACTTAGAATGTTACTCAGAGCTTATTTGTGATGACAATTTTATGGAGGTAATTATGTTAAAATTAGGTCATTAGAGGGGCATTTGGAGCCATACACAGAACAGGGAAAACACCCTGTGAAGATGAAAGCATGCATTAGAGAGACAACTGTGCAAAGCCAAAATGTTGAGGATGCCAGGACACCCCCTGGAAACTAGGCTAAGAGGCATGTGAAAATTCAAAGCCTTCCGAAGAAAGCAACTTTGCAGGCACCATGATCTCTGACCTCTAGTCTTCAGAACCACCGCGAAATGACAAATTTTGGTTGTTTGAACCATGCAGTTTGTGCTCCTTTCTTGTGACAGCCCTACCAAACTCATACACATGTGATTTTATTTTATCGTTGTTATCATTGTTGCTTCTTTATGAATCCACCCATATTTAGCAGCAGCTGACTCCAGTGCTGATGTTTGCAGAGTGTTTGAGAGGCATGATTCTTGGCAGTGAAACACGAGAGAAAGAAACACAATAAGCTAGTACTCTGGCTCTTCCACAACCACTATCAGGATTTATTCTGAACATATCAAATGCTGCCTGATCCAGTCTATACATGAAGAAAAGTTGTCATTGTTACTTCATTTCCTTACACTTATTCAGGTTGAGGAAGAGGCTTCAAGATTTGAGTAGTTGCTTTGGACATTTGGGGATAGAATATAATTGTAGATCATAAATAAAGTCTCTGAGAAAAATCACTTCATGGGATGTTGAAGTGGAGAATTGCAAATTGCACTCAAGCCTTGGACCTGTTCTTTTGCCCCAGGACTTAACACAAGTCCCTTACTTTCATAGACATCAATTATCTCAACTGGAAATGATGTAAGATGTGTGTAGCAAATGTAGTAAATGATCCATAGGTTTCCTTGAAGCCTTAAGGTTTTACATTTTTATAGAGAGATATAGTGAGCAGAAATAAACAAGGGCTAATGAGATCATTTTTGTTCATCTCACAACAATATTCACGGTATATGATATGCATTTGTTTCAACCATTTCTTGAGAGAGATAAAGAATGTCACAGGAAATAAATAGCTATTAAGACTCCAGGGTGAAGTTTGAAAGGTATATTTGCACATACACACATATATGCACATCATGCACATGTGCAAACACACATACTATATGTCGTGCCGTCTTTCTGACTTAATAATCATAGAGCACACAAGTAGAGGCCCCTTAGGAGAAAATATTGATATAATTCTTTCACAGAAAATGCATATAGTCTTTCCAAGCACTGTGCCGTAATCTGAGATGCTTCACATGAAGTAAGAAGCCAGTGAATGTTCCCACCATTCCTTGTTCCTAAAATCTTGCCATGTTGAGTTCGGGGTAATTAGTAACTAAATGTTGGGTTTTCAATGTGGTATAATTTCATTTTTCCTCCTGTTTCCCTGCACCATGATATTTCATTGGTGATAAGAAGAAAGATTTATTAGTGTGCCTCAAAAAGTAAAAATCAACAAAAAAATCTTACAAAAGACATCTACTAAATATAATGTGACAAATAGTTAATGTACACTCCATGTATCCTCAAATAATATTTGAAAGAAAAATCAAGGCTTGTCCTTGGAGAAAAATGCCCGTTTATTGAGGAACAGCTCTGCATATTTATAGAGCCAGGGGTGGTTTGACAGTTGGCATGGGGTGCTTTCTGATTGGTGGGTAAGGATCAGGTGAGCTAGCAGGGCTAGTCTGATTGGTAGGCAAGGATAATGTGAGCCAGAAGGGCTCACCAATGGACGGCTCTTCTTGTGGGATGGGGAAGTTAGTCTTTGGAGCCAGGGCGACTCCCAACAATATTGACACTGGAAACTGAGGTTCAGAAAAATAAAACTTCTCAAGTTCCACACAGCAGCTAATTTTAGGTTATTCTAAAATTAACAAGAATTCTTTTTTTTTCCTTTAGAACATACTGTATGCAAGATTAAATAGATGATAATAGTGATTATAAGGATAAATGGATGGATGGGTGGATGAATGAACAGAAAAAGGGACAGATATTTAACACACTCACTCAAATGCTTTGTTTCCATAAATGACACTAAGAAATATTTGGAGCTATTATATTTTTAACTTTTATGGTCAAATTGTTTCAGATGAAGTTCTGCTACTTAACCCCGAAATATTGCATATGTTAATATCTCCAAATATGACATATTTCTGTTATGATTGAAATCTATCCTTTTATAAGGATATCTATTCTTTTATAAGTTATGCCATGTCCCTGATTTGGATTTATAGCAATGATCTTTGGCAATAAGCACATATAGACACACAGAAAAATTGAGAAACTGAGAGCAAAAATGTGTGGTAGGGGGGAGAAAGAGAGCCAGAGAGAGTCAGAAAATAGTGAAGGAAAATAAATAGAGAATGAAAGAGCAAGAGGGAAAGGGGGGAAATAAAGAGGAAGGAGGAGAGGAAGAAAGGAAGGACAGAAGAAAAGAAAGAAGGAAATGAAATATACATAAGACTCAGCCCTGAACTAAATGGCCTGTCTGCATGAAGAGTGAATATTCCTACTGAGATTCCTAGTTGATAGGGTCTTCTTGGACTATATATACATTTAAATGGAACTGGAATTTACTTATGAAAGATTAGAGAATAAAGACTGAATCTAAGATGTGAGTGATAAATAATAAATTCCATTTTCCATTGTCACAATCATACTGTTTGTAAAATTAGCATGCATATCCTCATGTCTCACACAGTTGTCATTCAGCAGAGAATTTTGCATTAAGATGCTATGGTTTGAGCATCCCCTGAGGCTCCATGTATTGACATTTCATGCCCATTATGAAGAATTAAGAGGGTGATAAATCAATCCATCTATGAATTTTAGAGGTGGGGTCTTTGGAAAGTAATTAGGGCTACATAATGTTAGAGTAGAACCCACAATTGAATCATGGTAGCTTTATAAGAAGAGGGAGAAAGACTAGGCAGACACACAGACATACACTCCCTGTGTCTTGCCATATGATTTCCTGACCTGCTGTGGGACTCTGCCAATAAGAAAACTATCACCAGATGTGGTCTCTGAACCTTGAGTCTCCAAAGTTCTAAGACAAAAATCAAACAATTTTCTTTATGCTGTGGCCTGCATTAGGTATCATGTTATAGTAATGAAAACTGGAGTAATAAAATAATCATGCCTTTTTTTGCACCCCTCCTATGTACTCATATAGAATGACACATAGAAAAGCGTATAGGTAAACAGGTGCAAAATATATGTATTCTAACACAGCTGGTCATCTTCTCACATCGGAGTGTCTTCCGCCTTCAATGATTCCTCACTTTCCTCTCTCCTTTGACTTTTAGATGTCCCATCCATTCATATTTCCTCTTCCTTCAGTGCCCTCCTTTATAAAGTGCTACCTGATTTCTCAATGACAGTTAAACACTTGAACTCACTGCCACTTTGGATTTGCCCAGGAGACCAGGTGACTCTTTTGCAACTTAGCAACTTGGGTTTGTTTCTCTGCCCCAGGTACATTCCAGAAGTATTTTAATAAAACTTGTCCCCTGTGTGGTGTCAGACAAAGCCTGGATAACCAAGTTGCTGACCCCTCACAGGTGGATAAAATGGTCAACCAGCATTTTTCTCTTTTTCTTCTTCCCATCGAACAAGACAACATTTTTATGGCTAGAAATTGGTGCACTGAAGAATGAAATTGGCACCTTTGTTATAAGAGAGATGAATTAAAAGCAGCCCATAGAAATTTATGTTTAGCACTAGTAATCTCTCCTGTAAAAGGGTGTTATTTAGCTTTAGAACAAAATGGGGGTTTGTTTCAGTGAGCGTACACATCCGAATGCATTATAATCTTTCAAGTCACCCCTATCTTCACTACTAGAAGTCTCAAGGATGACAAAATTGGAATTATATTCAATTTGTTCCCAATTGATTAGTTTATGTCTCAAGGGGTAACAGGAGCTGGCAGGATAAAATAAGTTCTTGTTTGAATATATGAATTTACCTATGCAACCTCACCACTGAGGAATGCAATTCAGAATTGTGTGTTTTGTATTAGTTATTGTATAATCTTGTTTATTATTCTAGTTTTTCATTAAGATATTCATTAGGGGGCTGGGGATGTGGCTTAAGTGGTAGCGTGCTCGCCTGGGATGCGTGAGGCACTGGGTTTTAAAAAAAGATATCCATTAATTCACAAGCCTCAATCTATGTAAATACCATGTTCCTGAGATTCCAGTTTGGCCATATCATGTGATAACACAGAGAACAAGGGGGGAGACACCAACAGCTAGGGAAGCAAATAGGTTTGATTCTAGCCTTTACTGCTACATCTGAGCAGCCTGGCATGGTGCCAAACAAAATATGAGATAATCCTATTTTTTTTTTTAGTAAATTGCTGTATTATAAAGTGAATAAGTGTCAGCATCTTATGTTTTGTTCCTATTTTCAAAATACATATTAAGTGGTAGATTCTCTTTCATTTTCTCCCTCCCTTACTCTTTCTCTCCTTCTCTCTTGCACTTTCTCTATCTCTCTTTGCCATTGGAAAATTGAAGCTAACCAATGTCAGGCCTCAAATAGGCTCATCAACACACGTTGGTTGTGTGTTATGGTTTAGATATGAGGTGTCCTCTAAAAGCTCATGTGTAAGACAATGCAAGAATATTCAGAGGTGAATATAATAATTAGACTATGAGAGTTGTGAGCTAATCAGTGGATTGGATCCAGTGATATGGATTAACTGGCAGACAGGATGTGGCTATAGGACATAAGTCACTGGGGACATGCCCTTGGGATCTCTGGTGGGTGGAGATCTCTCTCAGCTTCCTGGTGTCCTGTCCTGAGTTATTTCCTGCTACCTTGCCTTTCTGTCATGATGGTCTGTCTCATATTGGGCCCAGAGTGTGGAGTTGTCTGACCACCAACTGAACTTCTGGAACCCACGAACCAAAATAAACTTTTCCACCTCCAGGTTGTTCTTGTCAAATCCTTTACTTACAGTGACACAAAGCTGACTAAAGCAGTGAATAAATAAGTGTTGTTCTGTGAGCATGTTCTGCATATTTTATCCCGAATGTTCTTCTCTTCTTACGTTCTTTTCTCGGAAGTCTCCCTGCTTAGTCTCAGTCATGCCAAGGGTTTTGACTATTTTACCTATGCAAATATCATTCCAGTTAACATCTTCAAATCAATCTCTCTGACCTTTGAATCTGTGTATAGCTCTGCCAAATTGTTATCTACCAATGTGACCCACTGAATTTAGGCTGCATGATTTTGCAACTATCTTTTTCGTATTGTCCATCTTTAATACTATACTGTATTTAGATCCTTGACATTTGGCATCTTGAATCTAGTAATTTTCTTTTGCTTTTGGTCTCCTGTTTTTAATTCTTTTCTTTAGACTGATCTCCTGACATATATTAGTGGTTTTACTGGAGAGAGATGCACTCAGAAATTTCCCAGAAAGAGTGTCCTGGAAGAGGGTGATGTGTACTGGTTTTTCTTTTTTTTTTTTTTTTTTTTTTTTTAGTTTTTTTATTGATTGTTCAAAACATTACAGAGCTCAAGACATATCATCTTTCATACATTCGACTCAATTGAGATTTGAACTCCCCAAATACATAATACAGACTCACTTCTGTTACATACTCACGTTTTTACATAATGGCATATTAGTGACTGTTGTATTCTGCTACCTTTCCTATCCCCTACTATCCCCCCTCCCCTCCCCTCCCCTCCCATCTTCCCTCTCTACCTCCTCTGCTGTTGTTCAGTTCTCTCCCCTTTTTTCCCCCCACCCCCTTTCCCCTCATAACCTCTTATAATTTTGTGTATCACTGAAGGTCTCCTACCATTTCCATATGTTTTCCCTTCTCTCTTCCTTTCTCTCCCCCCATTCGTCTTAGTTTACTGGTAGTCTTTTCCTCATGCTCTTCCTTCCTGTTCTATTCTTAGTGGCTCTCTTTATATCAAAGAAGACATTTGACATTTGTTTTTTAGGGCTTGGCTAGCTTCACTTAGCATAATCTGCTCTAATGCCATCCATTTCCCTGCAAATTCTATGATTTTGTCGTTTCTTAGTGCTGCATAATACTCCATTGTGTATAGCTGCCACAATTTTTTTATCCACTCGTCTATTGAAGGGCATCTAGGTTGGTTCCACAGTCTAGCTATTGTGAATTGTGCTGCTATAATCATTGATGTGGCCGTATCCGTATAGTGTGCTCTTTTAAGGTCCTCAGGGAATAGTCCAAGAAGGGCAATAGCTGGGTCAAATGGTGGATCCATTCCCAGCTTTCCCAGGAATCTCCATACTGCTTTCCAAATTGGCCTCACCATTTTGCAGTCCCACCAGCAGTGAACAAGTGTGCCCTTTTCCCCACATCCTCGCCAACACTTATTGTTGTTTGACTTCATAATGGCTGCCAATCTTACAGGAGTGAAATGGTATCTTAGGGTGGTTTTGATTTGCATTTCTCTGATTGCTAGAGATGGTGAGCATTTTCTCATGTGCTTGTGGATTGATTGTATGTCCTCCTCTGAGAAGTGTCTGTTCAGGTCCTTGGCCCATTTGTTGATTGGATTATTTGTTATCTTATTGTTTAATTTTTTGAGTTCTTTGTACATTCTGGATATTAGGGCTCTATCTGAGGTGTGAGGGGTAAAAATTTGTTCCCAGGATGTAGGCTCTCTATTTACCTCTTTTACTGTTTCTCTTGCTGAGAAAAAACTTTTTAGTTTAAGTAGGTCCCATTTGTTTATTCTTGTTATTAACTCTTGGGCTACGGGCGTTCTATTAAGGAATTTGGAGCCCGACCCCACAATATGTAGATCATAGCCAACTTTTCCTTCTATCAGACGCAGTGTCTCTGTTTTTATATCTAGCTCCTTGATCCATTTTGAGTTAACTTTTGTGGCTGGCGAGAGAAAGGGATTCAATTTCATTTTGTTGCATATGGATTTCCAATTTTCCCAACACCATTTATTGAAGATGCTATCCTTCCTCCATTGCATGTTTTTAGCCCCTTTATCAAATATAAGATAGTTGTAACTTTGTGGATTAGTCTCTGTGTCCTCTATTCTGTACCATTGGTCCACCTGCCTGTTTTGGTACCAGTACCATGCTGTTTTTGTTACTATTGCTTTATAGTACAGTTTGAGCTCTGGTATCGCTATACCTCCAGATTCACACTTCCTGCTTAGAATTGCTTTTGCTATTCTGGGTCTTTTGTTTTTCCATATGAATTTCATGATTGCTTTATCTATTTCTACAAGAAATGTCTTTGGGATTCTGATTGGCATCGCTTTTTTTCCCCAAGAGAAGTTTGCAACCAGGTTTTACGTTCATAATTTTTTTAAAAAATGCCTGTAACAATACCAAGAATAAAATCAGACAAAAATATAACTTAAATCCAAATTCTAAGCAATGATATGGAGATTATCCTAATTGTTGAGTTACAGTACCAAAAGAATTGGCTAAGGGGCTGGGGTTATGGCTTAGTGGTAGAGCATTTGCCTAGCATGTGTGACACCCTAGGTTTAATTCTCAGCACCACACACAAATAAATAAATTTCATCAACAATTAATGAAAATATTAATAAAAAAGAATTGGCTAAATAGAAAAATCCAAGGGAAGCACCTAAGCAAATTTACAGAATAGGTAATCAGCAGATGCTGTAGATAAGTTCTGACCTCAAATTGTAAAACTCTGTTGTAAATATTATCCTCCCAATTACTTGTGTCTTTTGGTGAGAAATATCTATGTAGAAGGTTAGGTACACAGCAAGAAAACATTTCAATTCAAAAACCATCTTCAGAGTATCTTTTATATTTCCATTTTACGTATTTCCTTTGTGTAGAACATGAGCTCCTTGCAAACAGAGCAGCATTTTATGTATCACATTAATTCTAATGCTTAGCTAAGACCTGAGCCAGAATAAGTGGCAGTGAATATTGGTTGGATTAGTGAATAAAAATTTATCAGGCTGGGCCCATGTCCCACACCTGTAATCCCAAAGGCTTAGGAGACTAAGGCAGGAAGATCATGAGTTCAAAGCCAGCCTCAGCAAAATTGAGGTACTAAGCATTTAGTGAGAATGCTCCTGTCTCTAAATGAAATACAAAATATGACTAGGAATGTGGCTCAGTGGTCAAATGCCCCTGAGTTTGATCCCCAGGCCCCAAAAGAAAATAAAAATTCTCAGGAGGCAGTAACAAGAAAATCACTTGAATAAACAAATAACAATGTAATTATGATAAAACTGCCCAGGAGGTTCTATTGAAATATTTTGCTGACCTAGTAAATTAAGATAATACCAGTTTCTCCCTCCTTTCCAACCCATGACCCTGTACCTCTTTGCTGGATATCCTACCATCAGTATGCTAAATGGCACTCAGTAAATTTTCAATGGTTTTGGAGATTTGCTCTCTAAGACATGGTATTGTGAGAAGAATGATCCCATGCTCAATTCCTTTCACTTCCAAAGATCTTACACTATTCCCTGAAAGAGTCAGTACTCCAGAACAGCAGCCAAGAAAGACTGGAGCTACAGGAAGATTCTTCTTCCTGCTGATGACAGAGGAGCTTTTAGAATGAAGCTTATTGATCCTCAATAAGTGAAGGTTGCAATTGCGAATTCTCACTCTATGGTATGGTTATTCCCATTCTAGAAGTTGTGCCTAATCCACTCAGCTGATTCCATTGAACCAATCCATTGGACCTCCCATCCTTTAGTGAGGTACTCATGGGAAGCCTTCTTTCAGAATGTGAGTCCATTCTGAGTCAAGCATGTAGCTACCTCTTGCAGAAGCACACCCATTTGACCCTAATCTTAGAGGAGGGGAAATGCTGAGCTCTTAATGGCCAAATGAATTGCTTGCTAAGATTTCAGTTGGGAAAACTCTTAAGGTCACTTCTGTTTCATAAAATCAGCTGCTATTAAAGGTTAGTGTTTAATATTGTAAGTTAAATTTTGTACAAGTTGGGGAATGGTGTGGGTTAAATTAGACAGTTATATTTTGTGCATGTACAGATTTCACCATTGTATACACAATAATGATCAATAAAAATATGAAAAAAATAAAATTTTAAAAGCATACATGGATGATTCAGATTCATAGCACTCCCTGATTCATGAAACCTTGAGAAATTACCTGGTGGTATTAGACTACTATTTAGATTCCTGCCCAGGTTTTCTTCTATGAAGACTGTTGACGACCTACTTCTAACACAAGCCATTGTGACTTGCTCCCACACAACAAATGTGGGATTTTAGTCAAAATGTCTTAATAACTGTAGACCTACACAAATTGTATATATGAGGAGGCATCCAGCACCTCGTTAAGGGGTTCTTCTTCTCAGGAGGTAAGTCACTTAAGAATAATTAATGAAGAGCAAAAGAGAAAGTAGGAAAGATAGTTTCAAAAGATGGAGCCCCTGCTGGTTCCAGTCCACACAGAAACTGGAGCTAGACAATTAGGAAATGGCTCCCATGGTTTATTTAAGGGGATACATCAAAGGCAGGGATAAGTTTTCAGGAGTGCAGTCTTGCTTCATGGTGTCTTGCGGACAGCAGGTTGATTGGCATCTTGGCAGGTCATACCCATCTTTAAGAGGCTGTGTGGTTGCAGCAGGTCACTCCATCTCTGGTGCTGTGTGGGACCTGGGTCATAGCTTGAATAGGGCTCACAATGTATTGGGCAGTCAGCAAGAGGAAATGTTCACTGGAAGTTCCCAGACACCAGACTCTCCTATTCACTATGCTGCTATGCTGCTATAGTCCACACACAGCTCATGGATGGCTCTTGACGTGTGGGGGCACTGATCAGTTCCATGGTCAAGGGTTACTGAAATGCTCACACCTCCTTTGTAAACTATCTGGTTGAAATTTAACTGTTTTTCACTGAATGTATATTATATGACCACCATAGAGTTGATGCATTTCCACATGGGTATGTTTAACTTTCACAATCATTTTGTGAAATTTCTGGTATTCTCCCCATTTATAAATTGAAATTGTGATGAACACACATAATTTACATGTTTCTCCTAAAATCAAGAGTGAAGGAAGAAAGAAAAGGATTGAAAAACAGTTTTCTTAATTTCAATCTGAGTTCTATTTCTTGTAGTCTCAGTGAATGGTCTCTCACTCATTCTGTGTTTACTTTATGCAATATAATTTAATGCATCCATTTCAGATTGCATCTGATGATATGTTGATAATCTCTGGTTTCTAAAGTTCTTATGGTTTAATTTTATAAATACCTTAAATATGTATGTTTTCTTACATAAAATAATTTCTTCTACTATATTAACTAAAGGTCAACAAATTACTTCATGCTTTTGTAAATATACCTTTATTGAAACATAGACAAATCCAATTGTTTATTGGCTATCTGGGGTTGCTTTGTCCTACAATGGCAGAGCTGAGTTGTTGCAACAAAGACTTATAGCCTGTGAAGCCAAAAAATGTGGTTCACACTCCTGCCACAAAACTGGGAATTCAAACTCTGATCAGGACTCTTTTAATGCTGTTAATTCACCTGTGCTTTATTGTATTACCATGCCTTAGTTAATGCTGATACAAATACACAAACTAACTTATTATAAAAGCCAGGTATGTTGATGCACTCATGTAATCCAGCTGCTTGGGAGGCTCAGATATGAGGATCTCAAGTTTGAGACCAGCCTGGCAATATAGAGAGATTGTCTGTCAAACTAAATTTTGAAAAAAAAAGAAAAGTTGAGTATATAGGTTAGAAACACTTGTTTAAAATGTGCAGGACCCTAGCTTCAATGCCAAGTACTGAAAGGGAAACAGAAAAAAAAGATAGCATATTGTCTAAACTGTTTGCTCCCCTTCAATTAAAACCATGGATATCACACATAGCAATTATTTGTGTTTGTGTGTTCAGATACACGGCTGCACCTCTGTGTACTTTATAATGTTGACAAATCCATTTTTGGAAAAACCCTGGGCTTTCACATGAATGGTTCTATAGGAATGTTCTATCTTCATACACCTGGTTCTGCCTTCCCTCACGTCCCACCCTTTTACGTCAGCCTTTGCTGCAACAATCAGCTTTCATTTAGGACTGCTCTTCTCAGCTGAGCCACTTTTCTGTGTCTTACTGTTTTTGAGTTACCTTGATGTCACAGTATGGAATATCTGGCACCAGAATATTCTATTCTTATGTAGAATATAAACAGAAAAGCCAGGTAATAAACACCCAATTGTTAAGATTGACCAATAGGGTAGAAGGGTTGAGTAGATAAATCCTCCTTTCCTTTGTTCACAGATGTACATCTCTGGATCCTTAGATGTTCTCAAAGACATCAAAGCCTAGGTGTCTGTAATGATGACTTTTTTGGTAGATTACCTTTAGGTTGGCTTTTTTTTTTCTTTCCTGTGTTTCCCTAATTCTTCACTCCTAATGCATTACTAGAGTCACTTCTGGAAATTACCTACATTTACCAGTCAAACTATTGAATAAAGAACAGTGTGTGTACACATACTGTGTAGTGTGTGTACACATACTGTGTAGTGTGTGTACACATACTGTGTAGTGTGTGTACACATACTGTGTAGTGTGTGTACACATACTGTGTAGTGTGTGTACACATACTGTGTAGTGTGTGTACACATACTGTGTAGTGTGTGTACTTGGTCACCAACAGTCCCTCAACTCCATTCCCTTTAACATTACATAATCCTACTGAATCACATAATGTCCAAGTTAGTATATTACAAATTACTACTGAATGCTGAAAATCAAGAGAAATCAAAACTGCCTGAATACCCAGCATTCATTGCAGCTGTGCAGCTGAAAAGTAATGTGTATGGTCAGGGGGTGGAGGAGGGGAAGTGCCTACAGGCTTGCACAAAGACTAGGGCCTCACATGAAATGTGTTTTCAATAGCATATTTATTATTGAATACATTAAGAATGCTACAATTTAATATCACCTAATGTTTTGTTGCAATATATGTAATATAATTATATAAAAACTGGCTGTATAAAAAAAAATGGTTGAAATGGCTTATAATATCAGAGAAGCCGAAAAACATGAAAATTCAAAACAAAACAAAAGCACATAATATAAAATGATGATATGCTTTTGACCAAGTCTGTGAGATTAGATTTGTTTATTAGAATTCATTCTGTTTAACCTTTGTTTCCAAGTTTTCATACTTTAAAATTATTTGTTGTTCTTCATTTTATTGGACACAGAAGCAAGGGTATGTGAAATACACTGTGTTATAAAAGTGCTATTTTGCAGTGATATCAATGTTCGTTCCACTGGTGCAATGTCTCCTATCAATGGAGAGCAAAGTGGTATTTATCAATCAGGTCCTAATTTAACTGGCATGTCCAGGTGTAAGAGATGGTAGATTCTGCCCCATTTACAGAAAAATCAGACATGCTTTTCAAAATATTGTTTCTTATTCTCGCCTTCCATAAAATCTGATGTCATAATATTATATCTTTACCCTGTGAAGGTATTTTTATGTCAGCATCAGAAATTATGATGTCTAGTACCATAATATTTGTCCTTGATCCACAAAAGAGGGGCGAAAATACAGTCTCCCAACACAGATTAGTGTGATAGAGGGTTATAGGACCTAGAGTTAGACTCTCATATACCTAAGTCTGGGATGGGTGCACGGTCTGTGTACTTCTGTGTCTTATTTCAGGTAGGTGAGTTTCTTTTTTACAAAATGAACACAAACTTATGATGGCTTAAAACAAAACAATTTATTGTTATTACAATTCTTTCATTCAGAAGTTAGACATATGTCTAATTAAGCTAAAAATCAAAGTGTGAGCTGCACTCCATTTTATTTTTGTTGTTTGTTTTGGTTTGTTTAGGTTGTCTCAGAAAGAATCTATTTCTTTGCCTGTTCTACCTTCTGGCCACCCACATTCCCTGATCCCCGTCTTTGGTTTTAGTAAATTTTATGCTGCTTTAACAGAATAACTGAGACAAAGTTATTTGTAAAGACAAAAAAAAATTGGCTTATTTCTCTAAGCTAAAATGTCCAAAATTGAGGGTCCAAACGTGGTGAGGTCCTTCTTGCTGAATCATGCATTGCAAAAGGACTAAAGGGGAAGGGAGGGAGGAAGAGAGATAGAAACAGAGACAGAGAGAGAGGGAATGAAACTCATAATGGCACTGATTTATTCATATGAACAGAGACCTCTTGCCTAATGACCTCTTATTAGCCCCACCTCCCAACACAGCTGCCACTGAGGATTAAATTTAGAAACTTGAGTTTGGGGGCATACAATGAAGCCATCACTTTTCTCTTTTTTCTATCTTCAATGTCAATAAAAGGACGTTTCTCTGACAATTCTTTTATACTTACATCTTCCTCTGTCCATGACTGGGAAAGGATCTCCACTTTTAAGGGTCTGTGTAATTTGACTGGATCCACTCACCCATGTAATTAGAGACTGTAGTCAGGATAAACTTCCTCTCTCGTGGGCCTGTAATCTTAATGTGATCTGAACAGTCACTTTTGCCAGAGGAGATAACAGATTCTGTGCATTGGAATGCAGATGTGTTCGGAGGTATGGACATGATTCTAAAAAGATTGAAATATCTGTATACTGTTCAGTTTTCTATCACAGTTGCACAAATAACTGACAAGAGCAATGTAGAGAACCAAAAGTTCATTTTGGCTCATAGTTTCAGAGGTTCAGTCTATGCACTCCATTGCCCGGGGCCAAAGGTGAGACATGTCATTGCAGCAGAAGGACATCAGGGAAGAGCACTACTCCTTTCATGTCAGCCAGCAGCAGAGAGAGAGGGGGAGCATCAGCTAGCAAGATGAACCCTTCCAAGGCACACAACAGTGACCCACCTCCTCCAGCCTTATCTTACCTGCCTACAGTGGACACCATTATGCTATTCAAACTAGGATGGACCAATCAGGTGAAAACCCTCATAATCTAATCATTTCAACTCTGGATATACTTGCATTAACACAGAAGTTTTGGGGGGAACCCCTTATATCAAAACCATTGCAGTCTGCTTCATAGAATTACATTCTTTAAAAAAAATATTATTGATCTTTTTAGATATACATTCATGACCATAGAATGTATTTTGACATATTATTCGTACACAAAGTATAACTTATTCTAATTAGGATCCATTCTTGTGGTTGTACATGATGTGGAGTTTCACCAGTCATGCATTTATATGTGAACTTAGGACAGTTATATCTCATTTATTTTACTCTCTTTCCTATTTCTATCCCCCTCCTTTCCTTTATTTCCCTTTGTCTAATCCAATTAACTTCTACTCCCCCCCTATTATTGTGTTTTAGTATCCACATTCTTGATTTAACAAAATGGCATATGCAAAGTCCCCACCAGGCTAGCCCATAATGGGTGATATATATATATATATATATGTGTGTGTGTGTGTGTGTGTGTGTGTGTGTGTGTGTGTAAACTATATATTTCCCATTCCCTTTCATATATTTATGCAGTGTTTTAGTCAGACTTGTAAGAACAATCGTGATTTTTGATAACCAAGTGCCACCATGAACTTGGGTGATAGTGCTAAACCAAGAGCAGACAGATATAGATTATTTGACAGAAAATATTTCTGTTGAGTTAAGTAGAAAAACATTCTTGGAAGAGATTATGAATCCACTAAGAAAGAAAAAGATATTCAGAATATAAGTGATTTTTATCACAACAATGTATGTGATTTCATTGTTTATTAATCAGATTTCCTACTAGTAATGACAACCATGGAGTGTATAGATTTTTTTTTAAATTTATTACAACATAAATGTTATTCTGTAGCAAATCTTTTATGTAAGCATACACATTTTAGTAACATTTTACTATAATTATTACAGAGATGTATTGAGAGAATTCATAACATTCATGAAATATTTTATATAATGTATAAATATATGCTAATTGGTACAAATTGGTGAAACCTCTCTGAAAAGCAGTATGGAAGTTCCTTAGAACACTGAAAATGGATCCACCATTTGAACCAGCTATGCCACTTCTCTATCTATACCCAAAGATATAAGTAAAGTCAGTATACTATAGCAATACATCTACTTCAATGTTTATAGCAGTTCAATTCACAATAGCTAAACTGTGGAATCAACCTAGATGCCTTTCAATAGATGAATGGATAAAGAAAATGCGGCATATATACACAATGGAATATTACTGAGCATTAAAAGATAATAAAATCATGGAATTTGCAGGTAAATGGATGGTGTTGGGGAATGTCATGCTAAGTGAAGTAAGCCAATCCCAAAAAACTAATATTCTCTCTGATAATTGGTGCTGATCCACAATGGGGGGGGAGGCATGGGGAGAATGGAGGAACTCTGGATTTGGGAAAGAGGAGTGAGAGGTGGGAAGGGGTCAAAGGGATAGGAAAGATGGTGGAATGAGGACATCCTTACACTAAGTACATGTATCATTGCACAAATGGTTCGACTTTACATCTTATACAACCGGGGAAATGAAAAGTTGTGCTGCATTTGTGTACAATTAAACGAAATGCATTCTGCTGTCATGTATAACTAATTAGAGCAAATAAAAAATCATAATAGAAACTGCCCCCATCAGCAAATGAAAATCAGTCTAATAGACTTTTAAGGGTATATTCCCACTCTTCAAAAACAAGTTGATTAAGACAAAAATAAAAGAAAAAAAGAAATATGTTATATAATATACAAACATACAATAAACACAGTTCTTCATTGTAATAAATGCATACACATATTTATTTGTGCCTATGTTTGATTTATCCATTTTTTACAAGATAATCCAATATATTAGAGCATTTGCATATAATAAATGCTCAATATTTAGCTGTATATCTTTATGCTTACATATACATAAGTATATATAAACATATTAATTGATACACTTTGATTTTCACCTCTGACACTGTGTAAGAGTCATGAAATTTGTTCCTAACGCCCCATCATAAAATACAGGACAACAATTGTGATTTGAAGCTATTAATTTTGTTCAAATTGTTCGATTTTAATATTTTAAATTTACTTTATCAAAATTGGTAAGAATTTAAATTTAAAGCTCAAGGTGGTCACAAACTCCTAAGTAATCCACAGACATTGATGAGATAGAAGATAATACTGCAGGCTGTATTTGAAGGCAGACAGAGAATGGGAGTAAAGTATCATGAGGTCGAAAAATCAAAAGAATAGAAATCTACATTTTAAATTCTACATTTTAAAATCTACATTTTTAAATTAAATTTTATAGAAAGCTGACTGTTTGAAACTTTAAAGTAGCATGCATATACGCATGTTAGGAATAATATGTTGGCTGAGTCTACTATGTTTCTGTACAAGTAGATTCTAGTAAGAGGGAAGGTAAGAAGAAAAGAAGGTAGGGGGAAATAATGAAAAATAGAAGAATGTGAAAAGGAAGGAAGAAAGGGAAAGTTCAGGGAGGAAAAGAAGAAAAATAAGAGACACAGAGAGATATTAAGAAATCCAGACAGAGGTTTAAGTTGAAATGCTAATCAATATGTAAGTCAAATGTGCCAGGGTTTAAGTAATCAGTTTCCTACTGGTGTAAAGGAAGTGTTCTTAGAATCCGTCCTCTCTCTAACAGCCATGATGTCACATTGATTTTCTTTTTAAAAACATTTTCACATTTTTTAAACCATCAAGACACACAGGGTATAATAGAAGATTTTTAGAAATTGTGGTACCTTCTTGAGAACCACAGGATACTTTCAAGTAAATGACAACTTCGGTGTATTTAGCTCTTTCTTGAAAGTGCCCATCAGACTTCTCCAATGCTAAGTGAACTCATAGTGCTATAGAGAGCAGGGTTTGGAAACACCCCAATTATATTCAAGACTGTTTTGATTGTAGCACACGCTGCTGTCTGGCCTTAGAATCCTTTCATTCTCTTTGCTTTTCCTTCCTTCAAATAAACTCCTATTCCATTGTGAAGCTGTAGTTTAGGGCAGCGCTGGCTCCTGGCGAGACTGTTTAGGCACAAGTGCACAGCCACTAACTGGGTAAACTAACATGAAGCCCTTTAATTTCTCTTCACCTCTAATTTGTGTTTTTGTTATTTTTTTTTGGTTTTTTTTTTGGTTTTTTTTTTTTGGTCAGCATGCTTAGAATTGTATTGATCACTTTCAACAAATGTTTATTATAAGGACTTAGAAATGAGTTGATTCACATAATGCAGTTAGAAGAGTATCAGGCACATAGTATGAAGTGAAATATAGTCTATATCATCAGATTCAAAATCAATTCTTCTTTGAAGACTTCTCAGAATCCTTAAGTCAATTTCATATCTCCACCATATTTTTTTTTTACCCTCACACTTCTTGAGTGCTATAGAGCAGGATTAAAACAAACTTTCACACAAAACACCTGCTGTTTGACCTTGAAAAGATAAACCAAGGTCTCCTTTTTTTTCTGCCACATTGCTTCCACACTGTGGGAAAAATATATATATATATATATGAAAGTGACACCTTGAAATCGCCTGATAGTTATTGTGTTGGCATTGCCAAAGGTTATAAGGTTTGGCTATTCATGAAAGAACATTATGAATCCTTAGAAATAAACAATCCTGCCTAGACAGGGTGATATTGTTATTCTGTTTTTTTAAACAAAAGTAATTTAGTGTCTTCTAGATAAGCTCAAGTTTCATATGTTGTCACCTGGGGCCAGGGAAAATATCAGTGGGAAACCAACTGGTGGAAATAGATAGGGTTATTTGCTCTCTAAGTGTCTTTGGACCTGTGAAATGACAGTGTTACAGCCAGATTTCCCAAAGGCTGTGAGAGGATTATTTCTCTCAGGGAACGCCTTACCTGTGCATTAAAGTATCCTGAGTAGTTTCCTTCCTAGAAGTCCTTAAGTTTGTCCCTTTACTCAAAGAAATTAATCAATTCATTTTTTTCTGATTATTCATTTGCCACTGATATAAAATCAAATGAAAAATAATTGTTATTCCAAAAGAAGAAATCATTATTATAACAGAAGGTGTCACATATTTAGTGCTAACAAAGATATGTCAAGTCTTTGTTGAGTATTCCATGTGAAGACCCTTAACTTAGATGCTGTTAATAGGAACATCATTTTATAAAGTCTCCTAAAACTTGGGTTAGTACATTAATATTTCCAGCAAATGAGAAGACAAGAGTTAAACTCAGATTTCCCTTATTCCCAAAGCCCTGCTATTTCCAAGGAATCAGTCTCTCTATCAGAAATATTATTTTACTAATTAATATCAGAAATATTATTTTACTAAGTCTCTCTATCAAAAATATTATTTTACTAAGTCTCTCAGAAATATTATTTTACTAAGACATATCTGTGGGAAATACAGCTGAAGTAGAATGTTAAGTCATGTGGGCTAAAAGTATGTTATTTGTAAAGTGAAGACCCATAAGAAAAATGGCAGAAAAGGAAATTTCATAGAAGGACCTTTATTTCAGTGCAATTTTTTTCTCGCTGAGTTGCTAAGCTGAGTTGCTAACACTAACCCTTGCTAAGTTGCTGAGACTGGCTTTGAACTTGCGATCCTCCTGCCTCAGTTTCCCTAGATGCTGGGATTACAGGCCTGTGCCACTGCATCTAGCAACTATTTCAGTGCAATTTTTAGGTCTAATACCTAACAGTATGTTTCTGTTTAGCATTTTTGTATCCTTGTCATGTATGCATTGATGTCTGTGTGATAGAGCTATGTGAATTTAAGTTAGTCATGGACCTTCATGCATTGTTTCTCTTAGAAGCTGAACTTGTGGCACAGACTTATAGGGGAATTTTAAAAGAGATTTTAATTTAAAAAATTAAGATGAAATCCTAGGAGACACAGTAGGGAAATATGAAAGGCAAGAGAGTTAATACTGAGTACATTAACAAAAGTTACAGTGTGGGTAAATGGGGATTGATCCCACTTGAGACCAGTGGGAAATTGTAAAAAAATAGATATCATATCCACCTGCCCAGTGAGGAAGCTAGGCCACTTGTCCACCAACTACTGCCCCTGACGGGGCATGGAATGCTCTAGAAGCAGTCTGAACTTCTCCCTGGAGTTAAGCCTGCTCCAACTGCAAGAGAAAACTCTCAAATGTCACAACTTCTGGAAGCATAAATCCATGATTGCACGCCACAATGAAACCCACCATTCCGTATGAATAATTTGCACCAAAAACAACAAAACAAAAATATGATGAGTGCTGGGATGGATAGATAGAGCACTGACAGCCTCCGGTGTCCTCCGGTGTACTCACATCTGAGGTTTTCTATTCATAAATAGGGATGTTAACCCATGATCTGTCCAATTAGATATTATCAAGACATAACTGATGGGAGTTCTAAAATGATCTGAAGGAACTATTTGCATGAATGTTATTCAATTATTATTTTTTATGAAATCACCTATGCCATGATTATAGCAAAATCTTATTCAATTACCTTAAGGAGTTCTCCTCCATGATGACAAAAATCTAGCATTTCTTATCCTATGTATCTTTTCTTAAGCTTAGGGAATACATGCAAGAGCTTGTTTTTTTATGCCGTTGCTTTTCTGCCTTATGAGGATTAAAATAAATTGTAAACTGACGGGGAGGTGCACACCTATAATCCCACAACAAGAAAGGCTGAGGCAGGAGGTTTACAAGTTTGAGGATAGCCTTGGCAATGTAGTGAGACAATGTTAAAAAACAAAAACAAAAACTCTCCCCCCAAAACAAACAAATAAAAATAATGCTAAACAAGCAAAAAAAAAAAAAAACCTAGGAGAATTTGATCAACTACAACCTGAAATTTAAACCTTGTAAGACATTTGTTCAGCTCAGGCCTTGATCTTGGACTTCCTAGCCTAGAGAACCATGGAAAAAATAAATTTCTGTCACTTACGAGGCACTCAGTCTGTGGAACTTTTTTAATAGCAGCTTGAATTGACAAAAGACAATAGAGCATGACAGAAGAGCCCACAAGTCCACATGAGGTGTCCCCAAAGTTTGTGGCTGAGGATTGGGTTGTCTAGGTGCAGGGTGCAGTTTATCTGGAGTTAAGAGAAGGATGTGGAAGACATCAGGCAGACCTAGAAAAGGGCAGTAGGAGAAGACTTGGAGCTCTAGCCCTCACAGAGCAGAGAGCTTTCCTTATTACCTTCTTCCCAACACTTCCCAACACTGTACCACTCAGGACATAATGAAGGTCATACCCTCACAGCAAAGATCATGTAAAAAAGTAAGACATGTTCTCCCTATAAAAATAGCCTACATTTAATACTCTGTGAGATTTTCAGTGGAGACACAGTGGAAGTCACATCTTCAAAAGAGAAGTTGTGGAAATAACTTGGGCTTTCTGTAGATTCTTGCTAATATAATATTGAAACAAAACTATGCAATTTCATGGTGATCAGGCCATAGTCAAACACATAATTCCACTCCTAGTTACGCACCTAAAAGAAATCAAAACATATGTATGCTCAAAGACTTGTACATAAATATTTGTAGCAATTGTATTTATTATGGCCACAAATTAGAAGCAACACAAATTCCTATCAGTGGGTAAATGGATAAACAAATCATGGTACCTCCATGCAATGAAATACTATTGAGCAAGGCAAAAACAAGGAACTACTGAATCACGAGATGAAATGGATCAATGTTAGAAACATGCAGAGCAAAGAAATTAAAACTCAAAAGAGTAAATACTCTATAACCCCCTCACATAGAATCATGGAGAATACATAGTAGTATCAGGACAGAGAGCAGATCAGTGGTTCCACAGAATATTGTCTTTATTTTGTTTACATCATATATATATATATATATATATATATATATATATATATATATTGAGTAGATGAATTTGTCAAAAGCAAAGGGACAACAATTCATTTTTCATGACTGAGAAAACTTCATATATCTTGATTAGCATATTGAAAACATGATACTATGAACTAAATCGTGTCTCCCTCAAATTCATATGTGTAAGTTCTAACCCCCCATGTGTCTGCATTTGGAAATAGGTCCTATAAGTAGTAACAAAGTTAAGTGATGTCATAAGAATGGAGCCCTGACCCTATAGGATTAGATTTAACAGAATAAGAGACATCAGACTGTCAATTTCATTATAGATGTTATGCTTCAATAAAGTTGATTACATATATTGTAGGGCCAGTCCACTGCTATCATTCTGATTCATTTAGAAAGGGAATCAATAAGGCAGGCAGAATGCTTGTTTATAGTCTGCACATAAATTCAATGGAAAGTACCAAATTAAAAAAAAGAAAAAGATTGAAAACACTGCTTTGAGTTTTTGGTAGAAGAAAGGAAATGTGCACAAACCATCCATGCTATCCAGAATTTATAATCAACATATTTCTAGTTTCTGGTTTGTGTTGTGAAGAAGAAAAGTGGATGATTTGGTTTGGTCAGGGGTGGGGCGAGATGCCTAAATTTCTGGATGAAGTGACTAGGGAAATGATAATGACAATTATTTGAAATACAGCGGACCATTTAACCTAAAAATGTGAAGAAAGGTATCTTTTATTATGAAGACACACGAATGATGATTTTGAGTTACCTTGAGGATGTCCAAGGAGATGCCCCCGAGGAAGAGATTATAAAGCTCTGAATTTCAGAATGAGTTCATTCACACCTGCCTATAAATTAAAGAGTCCTTAGCCGTAAAATGAGAATCATAACCATGAGACTGGATGAGATCACCAGTTGGAGAGATTAGAAAATGGAAAGAAATTATGTGAGAACACATAAAAATATGAACATTTAAGACACAGAAAGAGGAAGTTGAGTCCATGAAGAAAGCAAAGAAAGATCAGAGTGAATAAAGAAAAGTGGTGTCACAGGAGTCAAGGGAAGAGAGAATTGTAGGGAGGGCAACATCAATAATGTCCAATGCAGCTGAAAAGCCTAGTAAAAGAGTCTATTAAGATCTGAAACACATTTATTGGATTTGGCACTCAGAACTGGGACCAGTCAGGGAAAGAGAAAGGGCTAAGAGAGAATCTGCATTGAGATCAAGACTCCAGGTCATCACTGTGCTTCAAAGGATGAATTCCTTTTCTTCTATGAGCCCACACAGCCCCTTCTGCAAAACAAGATGGTATAAAGTAGATTGTACACATGGTGAAATGCAGAAATGTCCAAGGAACCTTTTTCCTACTTCTGATTTCCCCCATCCCCATATAAGCTCTGTGATGTGCTACACTCTTGTGTAGAAAGAAATGTAATTGTTCATTTTAACTTTATCAGACAGGAAAGGCTAGTTTATGCTGTGGTTACTACATATCAACATCTTCATGACTTGACACAATTAAATTTTATTTCTTGTATCCATGCTACATATCCAGGACAAGGTGGTGTTGGATTCCCACCCACACATTCACTCTGTGCCACTTTATGATGCAATCCCCTGAGTTTATCTTTTGATTCACTGTGACATGGAAAGAGGGAGCTAAAATACCAAGAATTGGTAGTTAAAGGCTTGTCCTGAAGTGACAGGCTTTTGCTCCTGAAATCTTTCCTTGACATAATTAGATACTTAACCATATTCAATTTGAGAAGGTTTGGGAAGTCGAATTTTCCATTGCGCATTCAAGAATAGGAGAACTAGAAATAATAGGGATGCTTAGAAATCCCATTATAATGCTCTATAATGGTATCATGATGTAATTTCAATAGATACTAAAGAAAAGATATGCTTCTGACCACATTGAACACATGATTTTCTTTGACTTATATTTGTTACCTATATTATTTAACATGTGTATGCATTTTCAGGAAAACATAATTTTTCTAGTTATATACTAATAATTAGTTTATTGATTACATGGAAAGACATTATTGTGCAGTGGAAGAAATCATAAATATTGGGTAAAGTAGACATAGATTTGAACTCTGGATACATGCTATAACTATAGGCAAAATAATTAAACTCTCCAAGTTTTGACATTTTTTATTTACATAATAAAGATAACTTATAGTAACATATAGTCTTCAGATATTTTTCTAAAATAAAGTAAACAAAATCCCTTCACAAGATTGCCAAAGCATTTCTTCTTTTAATTTTTTCCTTGCCATTTTCAATCTAGTCAGATCCATGGTATTTAGAGATGACTGAGTACCTTCTTTCATCTTTAGCCTCTACTTACAGAATAAATTCATTACACGTTGCTTGAACAGGTGATTGAAAATGCTGTTGGATGAATATATTTTGAATGTTAGGTGAAATAGCCCTAATCATCCCCATGAATCTAGCTCCCATGGATATACTTCATAGGCAAGATGGATGCGGCCACTTTGGGGATCCAGAGTTTTTTTATTCTGAAGGCCTTACACATGCTTCTCTTGATTTCTGTTCTGTTGTCTTCTCTGGAATTAGGGAGAGTCAAGCTGTGAAGCTCCCAGGCCATAATATCTCAGCTCTCAGAAGTCCCTGGTCAGCCACCAAAATTGTCAAAAAACAAAACATTACCTACACAGTTATTTTCTGTCTTCTTGAGGGACTGACACCATCAGAGGACATCTAAATTTCTGTTGTGAAAGGAAATCTTCATTTTTTCAGAGAAAATAATTACATTGCTTCCCTAAGCTCCTCCAGGTTCCTGGGCAATTTGTTCTACGCCACTCTCTTATGAGTGACTGCTGATAAAATGGCAGATGTCTTCTCAAGGCCAAAGAAGTGGTGTTGGTGAATAATATTGCTTCAGAGTGACACAGATAGTCTTGCTTGCAATTTGACCAGTGGGAAGGACATATGATAGACATTTGGGCCATGGTCTGAGTGATTTAACATATGATTATATATCTTAAACTGTCAGAGAGGTACTCAAAACAAACTGCTGTTTCTTTTAGTAAACATCAAGTTAGAATCAAGAATTAGAAAGCTGGCCACTTGCCACAGACTGTCAGTGGCATACATCAACATTGATTCATCCTCCATGAAACAAGAACCACCTCTCGGTATGTTCTTTGCAAAACGAGTAATAAATTTACATTATTATTGTAGGAAAATAGTGTAAGTATAAAAGTACACTAACCTTTCCTTAGAAATAATTTATTGAAGTAATAGAAGTCACAAACTAAAAAAAGACACAGAACTGTAAAATATGATCAACCTTTAAAAATCAGATCAAATTTAAATTAACATTTGTGGCAAATAGCAGTTTCAAAGTTAAAAACATAATCATAAATAGTAACAACTATGAACACAAATCAAAATCCTGTTTCATTTTCACAAATGCTTTTCTTACTTATTTTTTAAAGAAAAAAAAATAACCCACTTATATTTCAATAGAGATGGTTTTAAATGAATTTAAAGCTGAAGGATTGATTAATAAGAAGTATTGACTAATCCTTCTAATCCTTAAGCAGATTATCTGAAAATAGATTGGTTTCTGATGACCACAGATGGTGCATCATGGTTTTGGAGCTTTTGTTTTAAAACAAAGAATTACTAGACTTCAAAAATAAATAAATAAATCCTAAAACTAAAATGCACACACACATACATATGCACATACCATCAGTTTTTGCTAAAGCTCTAATAATAATAAACAAATAAACTGATGAACTACATGTTTTCTTGTAGAATCACTTTTTAAAGTTTGTAATTTCTGTTTCTAGAATTCTTCCAAGAGTTGATCTCTTTTATTTAACTGTATTTGTCAGGGGTCAGAGTAATCTAGTGAAACTATATCAAAAGGATATGTGTCTACCTATCTATTTACATGTACAGATAGATGGAGAGAGAGAGAGAGAGAGAGAGAGAGAGAGAGAGAGAGAGAGAGGAAAATAGGGACGGAGAAACAAGAGGTACAGAGACACAGAGGCACAGAAGGAAAAACGGAGAGGCTTTAAGATCTGAGTACAATCTTCCTGGCAGGGATAGAAGTAGCAAATGCTGATGTGCATCCTAAATCTGAAGAAATCTACAGGTGGAATGATCTTGCTCTACAATGCCTCAGTCTTACATTTGAAGACCTTTCACTGTCTGAAAGAAGATGGGCCCACACAATGAATTTTGCTTTATTCAAAGTCTACTGATTTTAATATTAATCACATCTAAAAATATCTTCATGGCCACAACCAGATGGGTGTACTGGTGTTTCACCAAACATCTGAGCATTTGAGCCCACAGCCCATACTGGTCAACATGTGTTATTAATCATCACATGGGTATATTACTATATATTACTCTTTTTTTTGCTGGTTTGGATACTTTGTTATTTTTTAACATATTATTTGTTACATTTTTCTTGCAGATTTTTTTTTAGATTGTGGGATTGTGTCCTTAGATCCACTAATACATCTCTTGAAATTTCTCTAAAACTAAATGCATGATTCTTGATGATATTTGCAATAATAAAGATGGAAGCATTTTCAGTTAACTGGGAAGTTAATTAACAAATAACCCTGAAAAGGAGTATAGGCCTATCAAGTCTATGGTCTCCATTTCATAATTGTTACCCAATAATCTGTATTCACCAAGAAAAAAATATAACAAAGCCAACCAACCATCCAAACCTGTTATACTGGTGTTTTATTATCTTTCTCTTTGTTGGCTGTTCAAATCCATACTGTTGGCTGATTATTACTGACATTTTACTCCTCTTTTTTATAATAACTCTTCCTTCTCATCATATTGCTTGTTCATCTGAGCTGTTGTCAATTTTTATTTATATGTTTACTCTATGTGATCCCTCTTCAAATATGAGATGGTCTGGAATTCAACTACTTAAATCTTTTATTAAATTCTTAAAGCATTTAAAGTTATTTGATGAATTAAAAAACTCAGTAGCACATAAAGTCCTTACAAATAACCTTTACATACTCTGTAATTTTATAAAGTTACACATAATGTGAATTTGGGGATTTTATAAAAATTATCTCAGCATTGTAAAAATCCCCAGTAAATATCATTGCCTACCTAGTGCTTATCTTGATCATAAATTTTCATAAATTAATGTTTGATTTTTCACATTAATATTGTATGTATATGAGTTATTTAGGGGAGTAATTTTATGATAATAAGTTGATCATTGGAAGCAGTCTTAACCTATGTGCCGGCTTTCTGCAGATGGGAAAGTCCATGCACCCAAATTTCAAGCAGAAAAAAATAGTATGGCCAATGATGTAGGGACACACACAGTCACACAGAATTTAGAAAGTGTATTCTGGTATTACTCACTATGTTTCCAAATAATTATAAAACAAAAAAAGGGTCTAGAGTTTTTGTTGTTGTTGTTGTTGTTGTCAAATTATGAAGCATGCTTTAATTTATCCTACAGGTGATGGAGGGTCATCAAGGCCCTTCTCTGTGGTCACGATTTGTGAAGTCAGCCTGGGCCCATTGAAGACAAAGGATGGAGGGAGAGGATGGTAATATGCAACAATTGGAAAGGAAAAATAGGCCTGAGGACTTTTTGGAGTCAGGAGCAGTTAGAGGGGATCAAATAGGTTAGATGACCATTTACTGATGTTGGAGAAGGAATTCTGGTGAATGTTAAGGATGATTGATTTGTGGATGGGAGCATCCTTCTCAGCCCTAAAATTGTAACATTTTGTAAGAGTCCAAAATGGACCAGTGGAGTGTGTGAGGTTTGAAGTCAGGAGATCTTGGGTTAAAATCCCAACTCTGCTCCTATTTTTTAGTTTCTGGAATCTGTTAAATCTTATCTGATAAATGGGAAAGCATTGACCTTTTTTTTTTTTTAATGGCTAAGTTGAGCACAAGGACCTCAGAATTAATGATTAGTGAAATGATTCTGTGGTCACTCAAGAGGAGACATAAACCAGGCTTTGTCTCTCATGTTGCCACATTTTGCTCTCAAGTCAGCCTTTTTAAAAAATATTCATTTTTTTAGCTTTAGGTGGACACATGCCTCAGTCCAGCTGCAGCAAAATAACCGGGGGTGGGGGGAGGGTGATGAGCAAATTGTGTAGATTGATACAGCAGGAGTGGGAGCCCTTTATTGTAGGACTGGAGGGGTATTTATACATTCCACACAGCTTATCTTAATTAACATAAACTAGATACAGCAGTCAACCAATAAGAAATCTCCACACTTAATGGCTCGCTGGTGCCACCTCACAAACCACTCCCCCTGGCAAAATGCCAGGCGCCATCCTGACTTGTTTACAGACTCTAACAGACACAATATCTTTATTCTATTTGTATGTGGTGCTGAGAATCGAACCCAATGCTTCATGCATGCTAGGCGAGCGTGCTACCACTTGAGCCACATCCCCAGCCCCTAAAGTCAGCCTTGATTATGCACCTGCATTGCTGGAATAGGCCCCTGTTGAGCATATAGATTCTCTTTTATCCATCATACTTACAACCTCTGTGACTAGGTGTGTATTTGCACCTTCTCTCTATTATAGAAGTGAGCTCTTAGGAGTGTTCAGGGTCCATCTGGCATTAATCCTAAGAAATGACAGATACTTAGACCAAATTGCACAAGATTGAAAGCACCATTTGTTCAGCTATTAAACCGATGAAAAGAAGGCTTTGCCAAGGAAGAAGTGTTCAATAAGACAAAAATCTGTACAAGGTAAACATTTTTTTTCTCTCTTTGTCTTATAAGACTACAAATAGTAGCTTCATGTCATCAATATTTGAAGATGATTTAAAATATAGTTAAATTATTAGAAATACAAGGGGCATTTGAAACAGCATATTTTATCAAATTAGTGCTTGTAATTCTATTTCTTTAAAATTATTCTCTCCAATAGCTGTTGAAGCATTCAAAAGAGAGTTTGCTTTGACTACAGTATATTTACATAATAAATTACTAATCCCCCTCCCCATTGAAAAATCCATATAGGATTCTGTAAGATAATGTGTTAAATTAAAAAAATAAAAAACATAATATGCTAAATTTTAGACAAGCTGAACCAAAATCTGTTTTAGCTAAGTGTTCTCCTTATTTGATATTTTAATTTATTCTCCTATTTTTATTTAACATTTCCCAGGGCCAAACAGATAAATGAACTCTCCATTGGATTAGTATCCCTCTCCCTGCAGCACAGAGAGTATGTAATATGTATTTAAGGACTGTTGCAGACTGTGATATTTTGGTATATCATGAAGATAATATGTTTTGGTAAAAACTCTTAAGAGGTACTTCTCTGTACAGGGAATGGCTAGAATGAAATTGGGCTTTGATCTATGTATTTCCTGTCTTTGACTTCCTGTTGTCTCAACATCTTGTGCAAAGTGATGGCATGTCAGAGAGGAGAGAGATGATCATTCTTGTTCATTTCTCTAGTGGCCCTGGTCAAGTAAGCATTCAGGAAGCTGGGAAGTGAGCTAGGTTGGAGCACAATCAGAATAGCAAGATATAGACAAGGTTAGAAAGAATCCTTTCCTTGCACCCAATTCCATTTTCCCTGGTCTTCCCTCTTTCCTTTCCCATGAAAAGAAATGTGCAGCGGAGCCTATTGTAGTAGCCTGATTGAATTTACCTGATTGAATTGACTCAAGCTGGAACGTCCCACCACTTCAATAACCCCATATGTCATTTCAAATTGATATTTTTTATTTTTTACTTTCTGTCTCCTTATATGTGCTTGTCATATAGATCCTTTGGGTGTAGAACCATATCAGGTATGAGGCTATACATGGAAAGTGATTGTCAAACATCTGAATAGATAGATGCATTTTTTAATTCATGCATTGATAGTGTAATTTAGAAGATAAAAATGAATGCATTAAGTATTAGTCATGGTCAAAGTGTGTTCTTCTTTGTATGATGTATAGGAATGAAACCATCATACAAAGCAATAGTTTTCTACCATTCTACAATTTTATCCTTGGCAATGATAATAATAATGATAATAATTATCCTGAGAACCTAAACCTATCAGGTATTAAACACTTTATACTCAAGACAAAAAGTGTCCCATGACTTCATCCTATTGGAAATATTTATATAAGACATATTGCTAAAAAATGCAGAAATCTAGATGTTTCCTTATGATGAAACTAAATTCTCTCCTTTGCCAGAAGCACTAAGGTTTTTGGCCTTTAAAATATGTTTTTGTTGATGGCAACTGCTGTCAGCAATCGATAAATGTGGAAGAATACTCAGAAGCATTGGAGGATAAAATTGCAAACTCAATGTGCAAACACACAGCTGGAAAAATTATTATCTCATTACTGTTCAGGTCAGTTTTGCGCACATTATTTTTAATTATTTGTATTTTTTTCCCAAGGACAGCAAATAAAAATTCTGCTACAAAGGAAATCACTGTTATATGGCAATGCTATTCTTGTGTTTTCCTTATAGTTTTCTTTTTTTTTTTTTGCCTATTGAACAGAAAGACTATTGTCATAATATTCAAGGTAGCAAGAGGCTCTTAGGGCTTGTATCTATGAACTCAGACTGCTCTGGGGACTGTTGAAGAGTGCTATATCTATATAGGGCCTGCTTATCTGGAAATGGGTATAGAAGGGGTCAATAGCAACTCCAAAGTCCTGTATCTCAACTGACTCGTAGGGAGATTTAGTCATAGCTGTGCTCTGAAAAGTCGTTTCTGTTTTATTTAAAATCAGCAGGTTCAAATGTGATTCTTTTCACCACCATCTGTTGATCTTGTTGTTTCTTTAAACCTTATTTTCTTCCCTTATAATTTTGAGCATAATAAATTTGTATGCAGTGTGTCTGTAAGAAACAGGTGAAAATATACATTAAGTACCATCAATGATGGCTGAGGTTGAAATCTCACTCTGTGTGTGCCATTAATTTTCTTTGTCTCTGTTATTTATATCCTTACTGAGAATACCTAAAGAAAATGAAAAGATTATATATCTGATCAAAATAGAAGTGAAATGTTTACCATGTTAAACCACAGTCCAGTGTTTTACTTTTTTCTTCCTTATCCTACAAGCAGGGCACTATCTTCATCGCCAAGTTTCAAAATTTTGATTTCATTTAGGTCTTTATTTTGGTATTTTCCTTCATTCATCTAAAAAACGTGTTTAACCTAATTATCTCCTGATTAATCAGATTCAGATTTTGTGTATCATTTCCCTTTACTAATACAAATGGACTGATCTCACTCACACTTCTATCCTTTCTCCCTTCAACCAAATAAGCTATGCCTCAATTTTAGATTAATCAATACTTGTATTGTCATTGTTATGTCTGTGTAAATACTGTTCATTACAGAGCCAAGAAATGTACTGTAGTTTAATTCCTTCTTTTGAACAGCTATGCTTTCTGTTTTGCATTGCTATAATTTGGATCATCAATGTCCTTCAAAATCTTCATGATAAAGGTATGATCCCCAGCTTTATGCCATGGGGAGGTGGTGGGACCTTTAAATGGTGGGACTGTCTCATTTTTCTTAATTTTCTTTAAAAACAATTTAAAGACTTAACAGGTTTTTGTGATTTGAATATGATCCCCACCATGTGAAGGGTTTTTTTTTTGTTGTTGTTGTTTTTCCCACAATAAGCTGATATTGGGAGATGGAGGCTGGTGGGAAGTATTTGGGTCAAGGGAGTATGAATGGATGCACCTTTCTAATATGGTGAGTTCCACAGGGAGAACAGGCCATTGTAAAGCCATCTACCCATATGTTCTGTCTTCTGCACAACCCAGCTTGCCTTTGCATTCACTGCCTTGAGTAAAGCAGCATGAAGTCCTCACCGGAGGCTGAGCAGATTCCTGCACCTTCCTCTTGTGCTTTACAGCCTATAGGTCCATAAGCCAAAATAAACTGAAAACAATTATTTTTCCTGCTGCAGATACTCTGAGACAAAAAGAAAGTAGACTGATGCAAGACCTCCTTAAAAGTAGTTCTTAGTATGATTCATAACAAAGTCAAAAGTTAGATATTTTGTGAGTGACTTTTTTCTTTTTTGCCCAAGACTTTCAGTTCAATTTCTGCAGTCCCCAGTTGCAGCCTACACTGGTTATTTCCCAGGTTCATGGTACCCTATACTTCACTTTATTTCTTTTCGTTCTTAATGGTTTCTTCACTAGACATCCCCATTCAATCTTGTTTCTGTCTGAAAGTTTGCAAGCTTAAGAGAAAATGATTTTTTTTTTTTAGTAAGTTCCCCAAAACATTAAAGAACACAGAAAAGGAAGGTGCTGTGGAGAGTTGTAATGAAGTTCTGTGAAAAGTCACGTTGCACAGAGATGAAAAGCATGGTGCTCCATGGATGAGTTTTTCCTGAACTAGAAGAAAGAACAAGGCTTCTGCACACATCTATTCTATGGTGCTCATGTGATCACAATGCAGAATGGAGAAAAAGAAAAGTAGCAGCAATGGTGGAACTAGTGTTATCACCTGGTGAACAAGCCAGCCTCCTCCCTCCTCTAGTCTGCTCCATACCTTGGTCTGCACCGTGTGGTAGGGTGTTTGCTTGGGGACTCTGGTGGTTCATTCAATACTCAAACCTGGCTGTGATAGTATACTATCTGTCTCCTTAAGATTATGGTCAATTTACAGGAGAGGAAATGGGAAAAAGAGTTGCAGAAATGAATCAAATCAAATCATATTGCGAGTATGAAGCAGACTGAGGTCTCTAAAAATACACACTCACAAGTTTGTATAGGAAAATTCACATGCTTTGGTGAGGTCTGCATTTGAATAATTATGGCTTTTCGAAGGCCATTTCTGTTCTGAGGTTAAAATTAATCCTTCTTAAATAACCAAAGCCATCTTTATAAGTGTTTCATGAGTTTTCCTTTGTTCAGAATTGGGAACAGTAGTAGCAACACTCTGTTTCATTACTGCTGAGCCCCCAAAAGCTCAGCTTTCTGTAAAGGTCAACTAGAAATTTTCAAAAGGGCAAAGCTGATTCCATGCAAGATCTGTGCAGGAGAATCTTAGGGATGGCTTTCTAAATTTTTCTTTCTTCTTACATGAAGCAATGTTCAAAATACTTCAAATTCCTAATCCATTTTTAAACCACATTGAATATAATAAACTTGCTTTACAATTGAAAGTGAATATCATTGTCCCTATAAAGCTGAAACATTAACAAAAAAGCTATGGGAATTTCCTGAGCAATGTTGATATAGTAGGAAGATTACCCATCAAGATAAAAACACATCAACAGGTAGAAACTGAAACCACTTTCATTTGTTCAACAACTATAATTTGCATGTCCTCTGTTTGCTACCTCTTTGACACCTCAACTACACCAATAAGTTATCCTATCTTCAAAGAATGAAACTGACCAACAATAAAGCAAATGTAAAAGCCAATAACAAATGTTTTGTGAGAATTACAATTGGTTAATAAAGTTTTATGCAATATGAAATAATATCCAATATGTACACTTGAGAAATACAAAGTCCCCATAAGGAATAATTTATACAGTATAATTTATTTAAAAATTGAAGGGTTGTTACTAATATGTATTTGCTCAAATCATTTCTCTTGGGAATACACAGAGATCTACTGAGAGATTATATATGGAATATGGATTGAGGAGTCAGTGATGAGTGGTTTGCTTTTTATTGTATATAATTTTATACTAAATGTCAAAACTCACTATTTGCCATAGATAAAAGATGGACATGTGGCTAATTTTAGGACTCTAAGAAACCTTTTTGGAAAATATATCCCTGCACTTGAGTTGCCATGTATGAAGATGAGCAGCAAGTTTTGCAAGATAAGGGAAACAATATGGCAGAACTGTCAGAGGTGGCAAATGTGAGTTGTGCCCTGTTCCCAGAGGACAGGAAGTCCTGGTGAGAGCAAGGTGGCTGCCAGAAGCAGAGCAGCATTCAGGAGCTTTCTGTACACTGGGGAGAACTTGTTGTTTGTCATAAAAATTTAAATATTGAATGCCCAGGATGGACAATATACCCCAAAAGAAATGTTTTATCAATCTTACAGAGTAATACTCTCCATGAAATTCACTTCATAAGAAATTACGTATGAGGCAATATCTTTTTAGGATTAAAAAAATTAGAATTGTGTTTGTTAGCCAAAGTAGAATAATTTCACTTCACTTTCAGCAATAGCAGTTTCTATTCTGGAAAAAAAGTCACCAGGGTAGAACCCCTAAAATATTGGATGATCTTACAGAAATGCACTATATTGCCGAGATGATCTTACAAGAAATGAAAGAAGATCTGGAAGGTCAAATCTTCAGTAGAAGATGAAAACCAGGAAGGTATATGGACATTGATATTGTAGCTATCCTGGGAATGGCAGGCAGTTACAGTCCCATAATCTCATGTTTATACAACCTCAGGGAGAAATGGACAAAATGTTGAACTAGGCAAGGACACGGAGCCAGCGAGCGTTAAAACCTCAGTAAAAGATGGACCAAAATGCATGAGAAATTGAGAGGGGAGAGGAGTGTGTGTGTGTGTGTGTGTGTGTGTGTATGTGTGTGTGTGTGTGTGTGTGTGTGTGTGTGTGTGTGTGTGTGTGGGCTCGGAGGATCAAACAATAAAACTGGTTCACTAGTGTTATTATTTCAGCCTTTTCTTAAAAACATATCTACAAAGAGGATGCTTATTCTACATGCTATAGACTACCTGGGAAAGATCACTTGCTTATAATTGCTCCACTGATATAGTCATTAACATTGAATAAAGAACATGCTCCTACTACATGTTGCTTCTGTGTTCACAATACCAGGTTGCCTCTCTTGCTCTGAATTATTTCATCACCATATGAGAGAACATCTCAGAAGGAGGATATAAAGAGAATGAATACCAAATAAAGAATCAGTAAGGGACCCCTAAATCGTGGGTTCTGGGTGAGAAGCCTCAGCCCTGTTCCTACCCATTGTTCCAACCAGCACAGGATACATGACAGGAAACTGTATGTTAACATGTGACCTATGGAACATCAAGAATGAGAACGGCCACCAAATATATTTCTTTAAAAACAAATTGTGTTTCCATTGTCCAAATCAATAGAAAACTCCTTGATTGAGTGTGTCAGTTTGTAAATTTTGTGTCAGCCTGTTAACAAATGCCTTCAATAAATTTATATCACTGGTTTCCAGGACAGTAAATGGAAATATAAATGGTCTCTCAGATTTTGAGTTTTTCAGCTCTCAGTATGTGATTTCTGACAAATTGAATTGTAGAAGTAGACAGAGTGGGCACACCTGATTTCTATTTGGAGTGAGTAAGGAAACAGCACATATAGTATTTTAGGTAGGGGATATTGAGATTCCATTTCCAGATAAAGGACCTATGACTTTTTCTCTTCATGTCTTCCTTTTTTACTTTGTTTATTTATTTTTATTGTATTTATTTACTTAGGACTTGCTGTTTGTGAAAGCTGATTCATGTGATAGGATTTTGTATTCTCCCTGTGTTTTCTTCATTCATTTATCTTTAAAAGTTTTTTGTCCTTACTGTTAAAAAACAACTGCCTTATGCAGGCATTCCTCTATTACAATCAACAGTCCACTTTTGAAGATAATGAAATTTTTTTCTTCAGCTGTAAGAACCCTTTATTAAGAGGATAGCATGAAATATGGGAACATTCAATATCCTGGGTTTTTGGCATTACCTGACATCTCACTGTTACTCCTAATCATAAATACCTTCCAAAATGAGGGAAAGCAGCAGAAAAATGATATTTTATTTAAATGCCATATTCCTGATAATACTTGAAAATCTTCCTTACCAAATCATTCAAGCATTTTTATTTTATATATAATCTAAGGGTCCCAAATATACAACATTTTGGTCCTGCCACCATAAGAAACAAAAAGTCAGATTCCAGTCAAATCCCTTGATACCTTAGGTATTTTTATTCTACTGATCTTTGAAGACTCTCAAGAAAAGTGAAAAGCTCCAGCAATCACATGTCAATTCTCTCGTATGTTTTCCCTTGTTTGGCATTCCAGATTAGGAAAAGTGAAAACTCACATTTAATCAATATCTACTATATATCATGTACTATCAGCTGCAACTGGCCCACATTTTTTATTGCTTTTCTCACCACAATCATATATCACTGATAAAAGTTGAGAGAATAGTTAAGTTACTTAAAGTTGATAATGTGTTCTTATCATACAGCTGATGAATAGGTATGTAATTGAAGAAACTCATGATCAAAAAATAGACACAAATTAGTGTCCAAAACCCAGCCAAGTCCCACACTAATTGATCAGAGCTGATTCAAGTGGAGAAATGTGGAGAACTGAAAGCACAACCTGATTTTTTTTTTCCAAGGGAAGGTAATCATTTTTCTCCTGAACTTTTTTAGTGTTCCCCTTCTTTTAAAGAAGAAAAAATCCATTTGCAATTCCAGACAGGGCAAAGGGCAAATCCAATTCAACCCTCAGGTGTGGAGAAATCAGAATCAGTTGAAAGAGAAGTAGTGTTCAGGTCCAAATCAAGAAAAGGTCACCAGCTGAATGAACCCAAGGTAGGAAGCAGGAACTGTAGAAAACTTTTGACAGAACTGGGTTCCAGGGACCTCGGACAATTTAAATGGGAAATATGCAGTGCATCACTCGGGACCCTGTGGCATGAAATGGGGAACTAATTAGATAGTTAGAAGTAGCGAAAAGGCATAGCCCATAACTTTTCCAGCAAAGTTCCATATGTGTGGATTTTGTATATGTGCCATCAGGCCAGCCTTCAGTGGGCAGCAAGGCATGTCCAGGTGCCAATTCACGCCTTTCTACATTTTTCCAGGTTCTCACATTATATCTGCTCTCAAAATAATATTCTATAATGTCCTAGATAAACTTCCAAAGCTTTCTTTCCTGAAGACCAAAATTTCTACATGTTCTAAATTATTTTCTATGAATAGGGAAGTTGGGTTTCCTTGCCAAGTAAGTAGGATGAGAAAGCATCACTTTTTTCTTTTCTTTTCTTTCTTTCTTTTTTTTTTTTTCTTGGTCTTTCACCACTGAGGGAAAATAAGAAGTTTCAGAAACAGAATGTTTAATCTCCTGTGTAAAGTCAACAAGTTAGTTCCAAAGGCTTGAGGAAATCCATACAGCAATCCCATCATCCCAGATATTTACCATCCATTGTGGAAAGGATGATAAAATAGCCCAGAGATCCCTAGTTGCATTCTTTTCCTCCTCACAAATTAATACTTTATAATATTAACTCTTTACAGGTCTGCTGAGGAAATCTTCCTGAAGGTATTACTTGAAATTATCAAATGAAAAATCTGTATTGCTTTCCTTCCCTAATTATTTCTAAGAATAAAACCACTCAAAGAACTGAATGATCTCCATTTATGATGTGGATCCCACAGTCTGAGCCTGTCTCTCAGCATCATTTCAGTTTTAAAAATTTCCTCTTTGGTCCACATTAGACAAAATTTTGTCTGCAAAATAAATATCTCAAGATAGCAATGTTTCCACTGCAATGAACACAAAATATATAATCACTAATCAGAGGTATCAGCAATGCAAAGTAACTAAAATCATTTGGAACTCAACATAATGGACACCAGCTACAACATATTCCTCAGAAAATAGAAGATTTTGAATTTTGAACTCTGGGAGGTGGTTTTCATACCTCTGTCACTAATTTTAAATACTTAAGAAACAGGATACTACTGATTTGAATAACATATGTGAACCCATGCTTTTTTTTCTCATAGAAAAAGGAATTAAACTGTAGGGAGAGGAAAACAATCTTAGTGTCATGCCTCTAGTGAAGATCAAAGTTAGAACTAGAGTCTGTATTGAACTAGACTCAGTCCTGGCTCAGTGCAGTATTTTTCTCCAGATTTTATTAGAAAATGACGAACAAATAAAAAAATTACACTTATAGTATATATTGTATGGTTTTGATATGTGTATTTATTATGAAATGGTTACCACATCAAGTTAACTGGGTTTGATTACATCACTTAGCTACCACCTGTATAAGTGTGTGCAATATGAATACTTGAAATCTATTCTTACCAAATTTCAGATACACATTATAAATAGCCCCAATCATCATGCTATACATTATAGCTCTAGAACTTTTACATTCTAACAATTGCAAATTGATACTCTTGCATCAATATTTCTTTTGTTTTTTTTTCTATTCCCACCCCTTAGGAGCAAACATCCTACCCTCTATTACTATGCATTTGACATATATATTTTTTTTTTTTAGGATTTTCCTACAAGTGGGATCATGTAGTATTTATCTTTCTGTGTGTAGCAAGTTTCACTTGGCATAGTGTCCTCCAGGCTCAACTGCTGGTGTGTATGCATCATCTTTGCCCCTGTGGTTGTCTTTGTCACTCTGATACCTGCTGGAACTCGTAATTTTAATATCGCTGTTTTTCTTCCATATAGGCCATAATCTCTATTTAAGTCTCCTATGGTAATACTGACCTTATCTTGGCCTCCTTACCCTGTGGCCTTAGCTTTTCTCTGTGTATTGCCTTGGTCTCTCCTTATTCTCTATTTACAAAAGCATTTATATTGCTTAACCTTTGATAACATGCATATTAAATAGAACAGCCTTAAGAAAAAGCTTCTGATCTTTCTTATTCCTCTTTCTCTTTGTTTGTCCACATTTTGTAAACTTGGAATAAAACAGCATCACTTTATAACCCATAAATTTAATTTAATATAATATTGTCAACTTACAAGTTAAAAAAAAAACTGAACAAGCCAACAACTATAAGATACATGAACAATTTTAAAAAGTAATGAAATAACAGAAGAGGGAGAGATTCACTTGCTACTAATTTTAATGCTGAATGTTGTTAGGTCCACATTTTAAAGTAAACAAAACTGAAATCCTTCTGGAGAGGTTTTATAAGTATTCCCCAGACTTTGACGACAAACTTCTAGCTGGTTTCCTGGCCGGCAGCCACTTTCTCTTCCATTTCATTTCCATCCAACTGCTGAATTGATCTTGCTAAAATGCAAAATGCATTATTTTATTCACCAGTTTAACTGCCGTCTGTGGCTTCCTGTTGCTCAGAGAAGAGATGAGAAATTCATAAACTCTGAGGTCCCTCCACAAACTATCCTACACTCACCCTCTACTTCTGCAACCTGAGTCTATCTTCATAGTGATACAGGAGATCCTTCAGGTAAAGAGAAAGAAAAATCCCCAAATAGCATAATTCTTTTATTTCTCAGTGACTCAGCACATCCACACCATTCCTTCTGAATATTTTGGGATTAAAAATACCTTTACATTGTCAGATCAAATTCCAATATAGAACACAAAATTCTCTGCTTATGCATTGATCCTTTCTCAATTCATATTCTCATTAAAACAATGTTAGTGTATGTTTTCTAGGTTCTTTGTTCCCTTTCAGTATATACATGGGATATCAGGGAAAATATACTGAAAAAGAAAAAAAAAATTTTCTTCCCTCATGGCACTTAGGGTCTAGAAGCTGAATTTAAAAATGGAAAACAAGCACATACACAATAAAATCTTAAATAGTAGTAATGTTAACAAATAAAAACCGGATACTATCGCATTATAATTCCAAGGTAGCATAAAGATTGCCATACACTTTGTGGTTTGAAAGGTGTCTTTTAGGTAACTGAATGACTACCCATAGCAAAAACAACAAAATATTTTAAATGTACAGAATAGAAATACAAAAGACCTAAGGAGAACCATTTTTTTTTTTTCACTCTGTTTAGAAGACAAGCAAATAAATGATGACAGGAGAATAATCATTTGACTAGAATGTGGGAAGCAAATGGAAATTGGCAAAAGATATTGAAAATCTTACCACCATGGGGTGGGGCGGTTGGGGACAAATATCCACACATTCTTCTCCTTCAGTGTTCTTGTAATCATTTATATAACAGTATTAAACCATTTTTTCTTCTTTATTTTTCATTTCATGCTCAAATTTCTAAGCCCCTGAAGACTATGAGATAATTCCACAAAAGTACAGTGTATGGATATTGTCACATGTCCCCAGGCCTAGAATGGCCCAAGGCAACATATAAAAAAGTATAGACTTATATGTTAATGAAGCCAGAATTAGACAGGCAGTCAGTATAGGTAGGTGGGATCAAGGATTTTGAGTGAGTCAAGGGAGACTGTCCTCTGAAGGATTGAAATATTGATATCTTCAGAGCCCTTCCACCACCCTTATCAAGAAACTGCCCCTGCTCCAAATTGTTGCTAAGGTAACCTGTCCCAGGAATTGCCCCTCCCTACAGGGAGCCATAAGGTTGTTTATTAATGTGTCCCAGGCTGCACCATCCTGCCCTTCCCCCCTCAGCCCACCTGTTTTCCACCTTTTGGCCATCCCACAGGAGCACTCCTGGACCTAGTCACCTATGCCAGAAGGAGAAAGATCAGGGGAAGAGGACAGGAGAACAAAGGAAGCCTAGGACATATAAAAAGGCAGAACACCAGGCTTCTTAGGATACCAGGATACCAACTATGGCCCCCTTCTCCCTCTTGAGAGAAGTCTATGTTACCCCTTTTTAAATAAATCCTGCTTTATATGCTTGCTTCTGCATGCTTCTCTAATGTTCAGACTTCAACATGTGAAGGAGCAGAACTAATCGATGGTATCACTAATTTACCTCTTTTTTTTTCTTTATTCAAAAATTGCTTACTGAGACTCCAATATAGAACAAGTACTATGTACAGATTCAGGGGATAACTGGTGAAAAACAATGTTGCAGTCCTTGCTTCCATTATCGAATTTACAATTTTCTAAGAGAGTCACCAAATAATTACAGCAATTGAAATATATTTAAAAGTGCAATGAGTAATGTACAGCAGAAAGAGGTATGTTTCCAAGGATCAAGTAACTACAATCTGAAGAACAGATAGGAACAACTTATCAAGTGAAAAAAAATATAGAGAGACAGGAGGAACTTATATAAAAAATATGGCTGAAAAAAGGTAAGTAAAGATTTCATTGTAGAGGATAGAATTGGATGGATTGGAAGCTAAGTTTGCAGACTGTGTAAAGGATTTTGGCTTTTACCCTAAGAACAATGGGAAGTCAATTGTTTCATCTGAAGTAACCACTCAAGTGTTAATTAACTCAGCTCAGGAGACATTTTGAGTGCCCTCCTATGGCTCTCCAGTACTGACCCTAGATCCTATTACTTCAGTAAAATCTTTAAAAATAACTGAAGTGATTTTTCTGACTACAGTATTTTTACCAGTAAACTCTCCCAGTATCCTCATCCACCTACCTGTGTTTATGTCATCCGTGTGGGATTTATTGCTCTGGAAACAGAGTGCTAAGCCTTGTCTGTATGCCTTGAACCTCTGTGCATTTCTGCTGCCACACATGAATGAATTGTGATGGAACAGTACCTTGACTTACAACAAGAGAGCAGACTCCTTCAGGGTCACGTGTACAGGATTTACTATTGGTGGTCACCAATAGCAATCTGATATCTGTATCGCCCAACCAGAAATTGTAGATAGTCTCAAAGTAGGATGTAAAGCTCTGTGTTACATTTTCAAGGTTATCCTTCATTTTTTTTTTTAATTTGGGTAAAATTTGCTTATACAGGAAATGAATGATCCTGCCAATCAGAATTAAAACTTATGATCCTGTTGGTGTCTTTCAGAACAGCAATTGAAAAGATGATCTCTGTGCCAAATCAGCCCACATCTTGAATTAGTTAATGGAAGCAGACAAGCAGAAATCGTCTAAAAAATAATTTAAGTATCTTCCAAGAAAAAAAAAAAGAAAAGGCAGGATAAAATGAATCAGGAATAATGTCCCCACACTGGCCACAATGTTCTGGTTTTATTATGACAATAGGCAGAGCTTCTGTATAAGATACGGCTGCTTTATTGGACCCTACTGACCACTAAACCTCGACAAAAATGAGAGAAATGTCCACAGAAATATATGAGGGAGAAAAAAAGGAAGAAGCCAAAAAGAGAAAAAAGAAAAGTCTCAGAAAATATGCTTGTACTTTATCTCTCTCTCCCTCTCTCTTTCTCTCTCTCTCTCTCTCTGCATGGGACATTTTTTCATTTATTAGAAGATGTGTACACATGAGGGATAGAATTCCACATGTCTCTGCTTTATTTATTCATTGCAACAGGGTTTCTCAACCTCTGCAACATTGATATTTCATGCCAAATAATTTTCTGTGGGGGACTGTCCTATAAATTTTAGCTTTTGCAGTAGTATCTCCAAATCATGATGGCAACCAGATACCAGTAGCATGTTCAACAGCCTGATTGTGACATAAAAGTGTTTGCAACATATTTTAAAAGGACCCCTGCTGACAACGAGAATCATTGTACTACAAAATGAACTAAGAGGGTAAAGTGAACAGTAAAATTAGTGGGTAATTCACCTTTTTCTATTCTTTAGAGCTATCTATATCTATATATGAAGCACATGAAATTTCATATCTGTATATTCTTTCCAGTGTGTTTTTTTTATATTATCTCATTTTATTTTCATAAAATATCTTTGGAAGAGCTATAATTTCCTATTTCAACTGAAATTAAAGCTGATGTTCATAGAAGCTAAGAAGCTTGCTTAATATCCATAAATAATGAGGAGTAGTCAAATTTATAAATAAGAAGTGGGAGGACTGGGCTAAGAGCCCAAATACTCCCAAATGAACCACTGACAATCTATGAGTGTTGTGATAATCTGTAATATATGTTTTACACCCAAAATTTCAAAATCATTAATTTACTCTTTTAATTTTCATTCAAATATGTAATAAAAGTCACTCATAAACAAAAGATATATTTTCAATGCCCTTCCATGATCTATTTCCCTTTTAATTCTTAAATCAATCCCCTTAGGGCAGCAGAGCAAGAGATTTTACTGTTGTTTGATAGGTAATTGAAGGTAACGAAATTAAATGACTCAGAAAAGGACTTGCAGTCTATACATAAACAAACTTGGATTCATTTAATAAACACAGCACACCCTAAACACACATTTATTTATACACCTAAATACACATTTATTTATCATCTATTAATCTATCTATGCATCTAGGTATCTATGTCATGTATCACTTAAAACATGGATACATTGTGACATGATCATCATAGTGTTTATTTAGATAAATCTAAAAAGTATAACTCACTGTAGACTTATGTGGAGTGTGTGTGTGTACACATATATTCATTCATACATATGTGTGTTCATGGGTTTGTAATCCCCTATTATTTATACATGCATAAGAACTTATTGCTTCTTCAGAACAAAACCACATAGGATTAAATCAAACCAGGAGAAAAATGATACATTCAAGAGATAGATAAGGGAAATACAAGATTTGTAAGTCTGTTTCTTGCCTAACACAGCATACTGATGTACATTAATTGTTTTAATAAATAAAAGAATTGCACTCTAAAATAACAATTAGTGCAGTATAGTAAATACATTAGTCAGCCTGTCATTCATCACCAAGAATTTTGTACTATCTAAAAGTCACTGTGCTCTATGTTGACACAACTGATAGCACAATAGGCTTGCTTACACTAGCATTACCACAAACATGTGAATAATGTGGTTTTCTTATGATGTTGTGATGAGAAGAACATCTCTGAGTGATAACAATTTTTCACCTCCATTACAGTCTTAGGGGACCACCAGTGTACCATACATTTGGATTGACATTGATGGAGATGTCATTTGGGGAGGACCACAAACACAAACACACACACAAACATCCATCAGAATATAATAACAACTGTGTTTTCAGCATATTAATTCTGAATAATTGCAGACAAAGTCTATTCCAGACTTGAAGATTTCTTGGGGATGATAAGGACTGTGAAGAATAGTTGGGAGAAAGGTCTTGCTGTCAAGGAAGGAGGTAATTTACACTACAGAGAGTATTGTAAATTCTGTGAGTCCTTAGGATTGATTAGTAATGAAAACTTATGACAGGAAATGTAGTCAGCCTCTTCAGTGAGATAGATGAATGATACTTCCAGGATTTGGTTCTACAACAACTCTATTTGGCAAGAAACCAAAAGAGCTTAGGCGATATCACACCTGGAGATAGAAACCGAAAACAGGTTCCAATGGGAAAAGTCTAAGGAGGCCCAAGGGAGACTATAGTAAGAATATGATCATGTGACTATTAGTTCAGGGAGAAACTAGAGTCACCAAATGTCATTTCTGTGTCTAATTTGTCAAATAGTATTCAGAATTTCATCTTGATATTTGATCCCCTCAGGGTTTTAGGGAAAATGCTCTATAAATTCCCTTTAGATCCTTTAGTTCCACATGGTGGATAATGCTCTCCAAATCTTCCAGATCTTTACTGATTTTTCTGTTTTGTCCCATCAGTTATGGAGAGAGGGGTATGGGAATCTGACTATAACTGTACATTTGTCTATTTCCCTTCGCACTTTTATCAATTTCCATTCACGTACAGATGGTTTGACTTAAGATTTTTTTTTTGATTTTGCAATGGTGTAAAAGAGATGCATTCAGTAGAAAACATACCTTGAAGCTTGAATGTTAATCTTTTCCTAGCAATGTGTTCGACATACTTCCTTCCAATACTGGGCAGCATAGTTAGCTAGACCTTCATAAGGTAAGCAACCAAAACTCTATAGTGCACTGTGTTATACAGGTAGAGTGTTCCATGGGTTAAATATAGTGAACACATTCATGACTGGTGATCATGTTTTCAACTTGTGATGGATTTATTGGATATTACTCCATTATAGGTGACAGAGCATCTACATTTCAAAGCTCTGTTATTGGTACATCAATGTTATAATGTTTATGTTTCATTGAAGGATTGACTCCTTTATAATTATGATATATTCTTAGTTAATGATACCATCTTTGCTCTGAAACATATGTTCAAATACAGACGTTATACAATACTAATTAATACTAATATCCAACATTTTTTCAATAAGTGTTAGCAAAGTGAACTTTTTTCCTTTATTTAAAAAATACTATAACCTATTGGTCTTTATAAATAATATTTTCTTCACCCAGCCTATGATTGTTACTTTTTTATCCAATGGGGTATTTATTGCTTGCATTTTAATTGAATATTTATGATTAGTTCTGTATCTAAAATCTTATTTATTTGTCAAAAGTTAAGGATAAGCTTTTTTCTCCTCTTTGTGTTCTTTTGAGTTAATTCATTTTTATGATTTCATTTTATAAACTTTTTATGCCTATTAGCTGTAAATCTTTTTTATTTTGGTGGTTGCTTCAGGGTTTATGGAATTCATCATAATCTTTCCAAATCTATCTTGGAATGATAGAATATCACTTCGTTCACAATAAGTTACAATAGTGCATTTATGTCTCTCTCCTACTGACATTTGTGTTTTGTCATACAATAACTTCTACTGATGCTAATAAGACTTCTTATAAATTTTCATTTTTAAATAAACAATTGTATTTTAATGAGACTTACATAATAGGAAAGGATCATATATTTTTCCATATGTTTACCCTTTCTCTGGGCTGATGTAGATTTCTAGATGGAGTGATTTTCCTTCTGTCTGAAAGATATCCTTTTAATCTCTCTTATAATATGGGTCTGAAAGGGACTAATCTTTCTAAATTCATTATACCAGAAACACTCTTTATTTTGCCTCAAGTGGATGGGTACTTTTGCTGGCTAAAATATTCTAGGTTGACAGTTTTATTCTTTTACATCCTTCAATGTATTGCTTCACTGTCTTCTCGTTTTGATTACTGTCAGCCAGGTTTCTGTGGTCTTTTGTGGCTCTCTTTTACCACCTCCTTTCTTGCACAATGTGGACTTTTAAGCTTCTCTCTTTATGATTTGTTTTGAGCAGTTTGATTACAATGTGCCTTGATGTGTGCTTGAGATTTGTTGTACTTCTTAAATTTGTTTTTCTTCTTAATGTAATTTTAGAATTCTTCAGCAGTTTTTTAAATACATATTTAGTATCCGGTTTCAACTGCTGGAATCATTTGAACTTATCTCACAACTCATTAATAACTTTTTTAAAAATTCTGTATCCATGTTTTCTTTGTGATAATTGTAATTGCTATATCTTCAAATTGGCTATTAATGTTTTCTGTAACATCATATTTCCATAAAGCTTATCCAATGTATATTTTAACACATGCATTGTAAGTATAATACAGACATTTTTTTAATTTTCAATGTCTCTACTTATTTTTTGACACATATAAAATATAGTTAGAATAGTCATATCAAAGTTCTTTTCTATTAATCTGAATACAAATGCCACTTCTGGTTTAGTTGGTTAATTTATTCATCTTTTCATTCTAGGTAATATATTCCTGGCTTTTGTTTTTGTATGCCTGATAATCTTTTATATCTTTTGTCATATATCTCGTATGGTGACTTTTTTAGGTTGGTGCTCTTTCTATTTTCTTATAAATATTACTAAGTCTGGTTTTACAATAGAATCGCACAATTTGGAAACAGTTTAGAACTTGCAGGTCTTTCATGATTTCATATGTGAAAATAGACCAATGCTTTACCTACGTCTACTCTCTTGTATGCTATACCCATGGATTTATGAATTATGAAGGTTTTCTGTCCAGCTGTTGGGGAAAAGTGGACTTCTCACTCTACAAATGCCAACACTATTCACATTTTTCTTTCTAGGTAATTTTTTCTCTGGTCTTATTGTTTCCTCTCATGAAAACACAGCCAATGGGGAGCCTTTGCAGTCATGTGTAGTTTCTCTGTGACAGCCCTTTCCTCTTTCCTTTGTCTTCCATCCTCTGGGGGACATTCATTAATATATTTCACTTTCTCAGTTCGGTTTCCTCCCTGTACTGCTGCCTAGCTGCTTTCTCAAGGCAACAGGCTCTGCCAATGTTTCTTGTTTCCGTGACTTCTCTCAGGCCTGATGCCTTTGATGCTTTTGTTTTCTGATGTACAAGGTTTTGAAAAACTTGCTTTATTTCTCTCATTTGTTTGGGGGGTTATTTAAGGTCAATGGCAAATCTAGTTCATGTTATTCCATTTCTTTCAGAGTGAAAATCTCATCCTTCTTTTCAAGCTCAAATTTCAGTTCCTGAAATGTGCCTGCTGCAAACTTTCTTTCAGTTGTCTTTCCTTTATCACCAGGTTTTGCATCCCTTAAATATTACTTCTGTGCCATTTCTCCCAATCAATAATCACTTTTTAATAATTTGAAAGTTAGCTTTTCCGTCCCTTGATAAGACAATTTCATCTATCACAGCATGGGTGTCTACAATCCTAGCAATTATGTGCATGGCACATGAAACTCATTAAGTATGGGTTAAATAAACAAATAAATCTTGATCTCATTTTTAACTTTCCTTCTTGTATTTTCTTCTCCTCTTATTTGAAATTTAGCAAATTCTGCTATTACATGTAATTATAAAGCACCAATAAATTTTTTAAAAATCTATAAATTCAGCATTCATTGTCTACAAAAAGCGGGTTGCAAAGTCAATATTTTTGCTTGGAAAATGTGTCAGATGCACAATTGTTTGGATACCATCCAAGCTGCCTTCTTCTTTCCTGTGGAACTACTCTCTGAATTATATACTTGAATTCAGTTTGTTTTACTGGTAACTGGAAAATAAACAGGAGATTGTCAAGAGGTGAACAAGCCAAAGTAAACTCTCCTAGTGATGACTTGGGGGTTGACATAAGTCACCTACTACATGTGACTTTTCTCTCACTCCAGTAACACATATTACTCTGAAAAATGTACACAGCAAAAGGGGAAAAAAAGAAAGAATGAGCTATCAACCTGGGACACTGTTTACTGACAGCCAGTTTGTTTACAGCTCCTCCTGTAACATGGAATAATGTTGGACTTTTGAATTATGTTTCTCACTTTTATTTTTTTTTAAGATAGAGAGAGAAGAGAGAGAGAGAGAGAATTTTTTTTAATATTTATTTTTCAGTTTTCGGTGGACACAACATCTTTATTTTATTTTTATGTGGTGCTGAGGATTGAACCCAGCGCCCCCACATGCCAGGCAAGCGCACTACCACTTGAGCCACATCCCCAGCCCTCTCACTTTTCTTTTAACCAGAGTGCTCCAAGGCTAGAATTTACTTGGAGATAATCCTTTCAAGCTTCCTAAATTTATTGAGTGTATACTCAATTTAAATCGTTTAATAATTAATAACTATTAGTCAAATACCGATTTCCAGAAATTATGATAGGATCCTTTGATTGGAGGAATAAAACATGAAAAACAGACTTTGCATTGACAAAGGTCACTTGCCAACAAGATTCTATCCAGCACTAAAACTAGGACTTAACCACTAAACAACATCTTCAGCCCTTTTTTATATTTTGTTTAGAGATAGGGCCTCACTGAGTTGCTTAGCGCCTCCCAGTTGCTGAAGCTGGCTTTGAACTTGAGATCCTCTTTCCTCAGCCTCCAGAGCATCTAGGATTATAGGTGCATGACACTGTGCTCAGTGTAGCTCCAGAATTTGATGAACAAATTATGATGAGGTAAGAATAGATAGACATGTCATGGACTCTGAGCCTGTGTTATTCAGCACTGGGAATTGAAGAAAATATTTATATATTTTGCAACAGTTATTGCATCACTATTAACACATTAGAAAAATGTTCTCATACAGAAAGAGCTTTGATTATATGCCATTTGTTCTTAAAATATATATATATATATATTTAGGATGAGGGTCTTGCTTAGTTTCCTGGGCTCAAGTGATCCTCAGCCTCTTGTGTAGCTGAGACTGTAGGATGTGCTCAATCATACACAGCTTCAGAAACTGTTAACTGAGCTTAAGTGTCTTACCTAAGGTCATATACTAATGGAAGAGCAAACTTCAAAGCCAAGTCCTGCTGATCTAAAATATAAGGACTAAAGCCTTTTCTTTTACTGAATTACTTCAAAGAGGAATATTAATGTTGTTAAAAGAACCTCCTATTATTTTAGTAAGGATTGTATGATCTAGGTGTGTTAAATCAAACTCCTGATGTTTATGTGGTCAGGAATCTGTGCTCCCGAGTAACTTAAAAATTTGCACCCAGATAAGGCTGGTCCTTTCTACCATGCTTCTTATACTGAGACTTCTATCAGCAAGTGATTTTCTTGCTTTAAATTTAATGCTGACTCCATTCAAGCAGAAAATAGATTGGAAGACAATGAAAAATGCACCACTTTATTTCCCTAAGGCCTCCTCTGCACAGTAGGCCTTGAGCAAAAGTAATTTTATAAGGAGAGACAAACAACTAAGTTAATCTTCAAATGCAAAAATTTATTGTTTTTTTTTCCTAAATTATTTTACTAAGTATTGATTTCTGGATTCTTATTATCCATCTTCAAATCGCAGGGCTCAGCGTAGAATTTGCTTACATTCTGGTAACAAAATTCATAATCAAAATGAAACAGGGAAGTAATCTCACTACAGTGCATGTTATTTTTCTAACCAAGGGAACCTCATAAATTGCTGATAAGAATAAATTGCAGTGACTGAGAAAAAATCATAAGAAGTCAAAAATTAAAGCACTCTAAGTGATAACCAGGTCCTGTGATTTTTTTTTCCCTCCCAAGGGGGAACAATTGATTTTTTTGAAGTGGAACATTTTTATTGCTATTTTTATGTGGTTACCATATTTTAGAATATTTTGTAATATAATAACATGGTGCTTATTGAGAAGTCACGTCGATCCTGAGTTCAATGAACTTAAAAAGTGAGAAAGTAAGCAGAGATTATGAGAATTAATGATAACAACAGCAACAACAACAACAAATAACCACACACATAACTTTTTGATGTCCAAATTATCCCTGACTTTTATAAGAACTTACAAGATCTGAGGGAGCATGATCTGATTGGTTCCAATGGTTCTATGGTAGCAGATTTCTTGGATTCTTGAAGATCAAATTCATGGAAATCAATAAGTAAGGGTATATAGAGCCTCAAAGGGTGGGCAAGTTTACAGAAGAAGGTTAGGATTTAGCAGACCTGGGGAAGGATCACCAGATTCCCCATTATTAAGGTTCTTTCCCTGCTTGGTTCTTCTTTAGAATGACAGATTAAATTGATTACATTCTGGTAACGAAATTGTGAGAGGAGGAGGTGCCTATAAACATATCTACTCTCTTCTATGGGATAGCAAGACAGTTTAAAGATTATGAAAGTCTTTTATAGCCTACATGTCTTATGTATCTAGAAAATTTTGCCAGAGAAGGACCTCTATCACTAATGTCTAATGCTCACGTTCTTCATCCTTTAAACAGCACAGTAGGCATGCTTCCCAATTTCGTTTCCAGTATTTGAATAAGTCTACCTGTTTCCATGATTTGTCTAGACTGTGAAGTATTGAGTTTGTCATCTAATATAAATTCAAAGGCTTTCAAAATTTAAGACAGTGTTTTCTAAGCTTTACCACCCACAAAGGGTCTTTGAGATATGTGAGTGGAGATTCTGTTTGTTGATCCCAAGGTAGAGCAGTTGTTAAAAACTCCCAGGTAGTGCCAATGCTGATAGTACACAGGTGATATGTCAAGGACAGAGTTGAAAGTAAATGTGCTCAGGGATCTGAGAAAAGGGATGATGTAAAGGCTGTGTATTTGGTAATATGATAATAAGGAATAAAAAATATAGGGAAGATAAGTGACACAGAGGAATAAAAGCCAATAAAAGAAGAGACAATCAGGTTGGCCATCAGTATGAGCAACAAGTGATCAACCTCAGGGGGAAACTGTGAAGAGCTCTATGAGATACACATCTACAGTAACTTCCTGGAGGAAAACAGAGGAGCATATTTATTCATCATCTGCATCCCATTTGCCATCAGCAATAGCATAAGCCTGAATTTCCAGGTGGAACATGAAAAAGTGTGGAGTATTTATCCCTTGTAGTCCTATCTGTGCACACTAAAGAAGCCCTAAGGCATGAAACAAAAAACTTTATGACACTGGTCAAGACAATGTGCTGTTTGCATTGCTCCAGCAGGAAGCCAGGCTCCGCCTACTCGGAACCACTTGTTCCAGGAACCTTGGGGTGGCCTAGAGGACTCCAAAGAGCTTAAGAACAGCGGGATGTGACATGCTGTGTGGGCTGGGCTGGTGTTGTGGGTCCTAACACACATGTCACTGGTAGGCAAACTCCAAACAGTCTCTTACTCTACCACAATGTAAAGTCAGGAGCCTGCCTCTACTGGTGAAAGCAAAGACACCCTGCCAGGCAGGAAGATCCAGGGAAAGCAGAAGCATTACATTTCCCCCTTCCAGATTGGTGCAGGCCTTTAAGGGATTGGTAAAATTCAGTGTTCTCTAAAAGTAAAATTTAGTGTCCTATCAGATTATGGAATAGTTGTATGCTATTAACATGTAGATCTCTGTGCTTACAGAAAGTAGAAGAGATGTCTACTTTGGAAAACTAAATCCTTTGGCATTGCTGATGAGCTACTGGGACTCCCTATCCCAACATCCCTCAGTTAGTCTCCTAGATCATCACCACTAATATGAAATGGTCATAGAACATAGACACCTTTGGGTAGGAGGCCCAGCCCACTTTCTTTCTTTCTTTTTTTCTTTTTTTTTTTTTAAACTGATCTCTGAAACCAGAGTGGAACTGATGGCCAATTACAGCACTGTAACATTCCCCAACTGATTAGCTTTCCAAAGGTTTAGATTCTGTAATAAACAATAAAACTGGAATTTATTGTTTTGCTCAGGTTAGGGCCGATAAGTTCCTGGCTTCACTGTGATGTGTGCACTGTCTTCCTCTTATGATGACAAAAGGTTACTAAAACCTAGGGGACATTTCATGTGTCAGTAACACGTACACAGTCTCACACATGATTTCCTATCTGTTTTGAGTATGAGAAACTGACATATTCAGAAAGCCTTTGGGATTAAATGGAGCATTAAATGACCTACATTTGGCAAGAGGCCACATTGTGTAGAGGGAGAGGAGCTTTGGTCCAAGAGTAAGAGTAAATTTTCTGGATTCTTGTATTAAATTTCAGCTACTATCAAAAATAAACTGTGTAATTAGATTTATTTTTTTTTTATTTCCAAACCTCAGTTTGTTTATGCTTAAAACAAAGAAAATATTCTTCTTTATATTAAGGAAAGCACGTTTTGTTTTTTTTTTTTCCCCATACCACACACAGGGTATGAAGATAGCAGATAAAAAGGTGCTTTATAACCATAAAAGAAACATATGGAAGTTGTTCTGGATGTTTGCAAATAAAAAAGGAGGTAATTTATGTCTTTAATTTATACACTATATCCTATAACTTGTATGGGATACTCAATACTCTTTTTATTACTTCACAGTCACTTTTTCACTATTTTCAAAAATCTTATTTACTAAGTTAATTCCGGGCAGTGGCAGGGCAGGAATCAATGACTACAAAAATGATAATGCTGGTGAAAACACTAGTGATTATAGACGACTTTTTATGTGAATGCACCATTTTAAAATATGAGTGTCTATTGCTCCTAATGGACAGTAAGCAAGGCTTATTTTTCCTTCTGTCTGTGAAGCTCTGTAAGGAAGTTCCCTGATTTGGCACGCATGGCTGTTCAAGTGGGCTTTCAGAAGTGAACCAGGTGTGCCAGCTCCAAGGCCATTGCTCTTTTTACTATCACTGTGATGGTTGTACAATCCTGCTCTTTATCTAAATTTTATTCATCTTCCCAAAAGTCAAGCATTAACTTCATTCTTCCGAATGTCACTGCAATTCCCAGAATATCTGGAGAGTGTACAGTCCTACCAGGATAACTATGCTCTATCAATGGTATCCCATATGGAAGGATATCTGTGAATTGTTCACCAAAATTCTATAAAATGGAGTAGAGGGGCCCATAAAGTGGCATCTGTAGGATAGCTAAAGATTGCATGTCAATTTCTTATCCGCAAAAGAATCAAGTATATAATTCAGTAAAAATTAAGCTCACTATAACAAAACTATTCTGAAATTTGAAATTATTCATTATTAGCATTGGTTACTCTGGTGTAGGAGACCAAGATAACACTACTCTTGGTTGCCAAGAATATTCAATAAAAGCATCTTTCTCTGAGTCAGGAAACTCCCTTACTATGGAAATGTAAGATCTCAAAACTGATCTGGTATTAAGCAACTTCATAATGTCACTGAAAATTGCATTAAATAACCTCTATTTTATTTTCTGCCAATGAGAAAAAGAGATTCTCTAATACACTATTCCCTGGGAATCTCAAATTCACTAGACTCTTCCTAGCGGCCATAGAGAGATTCTTGAATATGTATCCTGAACTAGGAGTCAGCCCACAGGCTATGGTCAAGGTCAGGAAAGAATCAGGTGAGTGCATCTTTCATCACCTCCAGATAAGAATGGGTATCATGTCTCTTTCTTCTCATATGAGAGTGAGAAATATTTTAAAATAATAGAGAAGATATTTTTATTTGAATGAAAAAGCAAGCTGTTCATCATCTTGAAACCAGAAATGTTTACCAAAACTCACTTCTCTTTTTTCATGGTTTGAGATGTCTTTTCTTGGGACTGAAAGCGGAGAAACACAGAGATGTGCACTTAGCATTTATTGAATCTTACTTAGCATGTAAGCACTGGCCCATGCTAGAGACTGAGAGAGAAATAATGGATTTATTGTAGAGTCAAGTTCATATTTTTATGGAGTGACCATGGTCTACACATGGGCATCTGTACTACAAAGTAGCAGGTGGGGGAATATTTCTTTTAAAAGCCATGACAAATATGTGAATCAGATAAGAACTCCACAGCTCCACAAACACATATTCAAACTCACCCAGTGATTCCCTTTCAATATATGATAAAAATTCAATCATCTTATTTCCAAGTTTCTACTTTAACTTATGCTCTAAAAAATCTCATCTTCTATCATGCTTCACCACATTTGCTATGTTCCAGAAATTCACATGGGTCTTTTTTTTCTGCTTTTTTAAATACACCGATTTCACTCCTATCCTCTACTTGAAATGCTTTGAAATGCTTTCACCTCAATTCTTCAAATGATTGCATTCTCCTAATATGTCTTATTTCAGCTCAAAGTCATCTTCTCACAATGATAGCCATGAATGATTCACATACAAATTGCCCTTTTTCCCCAAAACTCCCTTCCTCACTAACAAGCCAACATAGTCTAATTGCTTCCATATATATATAATCAGTTTGCATTCTTGTGGTAGTAATTCTGTCTTTGCAACTTCCAGTTCTAATACTCATATGCATACATGTAGCATACATACTCACACACACACACACACACACACACACACACACACACACTCATGTAGCATCCATAGTCACATCCACACGTATCCACGCTAAAGTAACCTCCTTTAGAGTAAGATGTGTGTCTGTCTTGTCCAACCTTAATACCTGGACATCTGCACAAGAAGTACTCATTAAATACATGGGAAAGAACTAGTTTCAAAGATGAATATCTACTGTAAAAAAAAGAATGAGAGAAAGGAATTCAGATTTACACATTTTGAGAGATGAAAACTTTAAGAATATTTCCAAAGATTTCAAGAATTCAGAACAGAGTAATACAAGGGATGAATAACTTTTATGAATTCATCAGTAGAAAGTATATATGTCTGAGAAGCGAATCAAAGAACTTGAGATACATCAGTAGAAATCTTTCTAAATGAAATGCAAACAGAAAAAGAAAACAGAATAGACATCCAAGAACAGAGGGCTATTTTAAAAAATGTGTGGCACGCATGCAATTGAAATAACAGAAGGAGAGAAAAGGGACGTAGCATAAGAAATATTTGAAGCAAGAATGAGAATTTTAAAACATGAATGACAAACACCAAACTACAATTTTTTAACACAAAACTCCAAGCAGTATGAATACAGAAAAAAAAAGTTCTCTCAGTCTTATCATATGTACACTAGAGAAGACCAAAGACAAAGGCGACATTTTGAAAGCAGCCAGGGGAAAAGCCATTTACCTACCCATGGAGTGGCAAGAATAAAGATTGCATTGGATGTGATTTCAGAAACTATACAGGCAAGAAGTAAGTGGAATGAAATATTAGGAGAAATAAAAACCTCCAACCTGGAATTCTATATCAATGAAATTATCCTTCAAAAGTGAAGAAAAAAATAAAGCCTTTCTGAGACAAATAGAAACTCAGGGAATTCATTGCCAGCAGGTTTACCATAGAAAGCATCTTTCTGAAGAGTTCTTCTGGGAGGTTTTAAATTAAAGAGATCTGAGACTTCAATCTATGTAAATAAAGGAAATTCACCTGAAAAGAATAAAGAAAAAAAATAAAATCTATTTTTATGTGTAGCTTTATATGAAGATATCCTTAGTTAAAATGTATTTTACCAACTCCAGATAAAAATGAAATATATTGATACGCTATGAAAACAGATGAAATAGAATATAAAATAAGAAATGAAAAACAAAGAAGGCGTAAAATATGGGGTCGCAAAAAAAATGAGAAAGTACAAAAAAATAAAAAAGTTTAAAACATGGATGTTAATCAAAATATACTGATAACTACTTTAAATGTGAATGATCAATAAGTAGCAAAGCTTGTGAATAAAAATAAAAGAACATGATCCAAAGTCAACTATTTGTTTTTATTTTTTTTTTATATAAGAAACCATTCACAATCCAAAGATTGAGACAGGCTAAGAATAAAGAGATGGAGAAAGACAATGTTAAAACTAGTCCAAAGAAAGCAAGGTGATCTATACTAATTACATACGAAGTAAACTTCAGGACATGAAAAAGTGCCAAGGATAAATAGGGTGTTTTCATAAGGCCAAAGGGCAATTCAACAAAAAAGGCCTCATACTCCTGAAGTGTATATGCATTTAACATATACAGAGAGTTAAATTATGCTAGATAAGAATCCATAGGGGTAAACATACAAATCCACCATTAAAATTGAAAATTTCCATACCACTTTCCATTAATTGATATATTAGGAAGGCAGGAAAATCAGTAAGGAAACAGCTGAATAGTTCAGCACTATATGTCATCTTGATTTAATTAACATTTATTAGAATACCCTGTCTAGCGACAGCAGAATGATTCCTCCCATGCTCTCAGGAGCCATTAAGCAACAGAACAAATTATGGGCAATGAAACACATACTAAGAAACATAAAGAAATCATAGCACATGCATTAAAGAATAAGACACAAAATAAGTTCATATAGTATATTATATGTATTATTTCATATTTATATATCATAAAATATTTAAATATAGTGTATTTTACTAGAGGTATATGGAATAAATATATGTTATACTAATAAAAGTGAATATATGACATCCAAATGTGTGATACAGCAAAGGTAGACATTAGAAGGAAGTTGACAGCATTAAACACATATATTTGGAAAGAAGCTCTAAAATTAAAAGGGTAAGGTTCTAATTAAGGAAATAGAGAGAAAAGGATCATTTTAAACATAAAACAACAATAACAAAAGTTGCTATTAAAAAAATAACTGACTATATCAGTTGCTGTTAGGGATATCAAACAACAAAACCACACCTTCATTCCTTGTGGTACTAAGAAATGGAACAGGCATTTTGGAAGACTGCTAATTTCTTGCAAAGTTAAATATACTTTTAACACATGAATCAGCAATTGACTTTCTAGCTATTTATTCAAATGGCTTAAAAACTATATTGTACACAGATACCTACCTATGAATACTGACATCCCTTTTATTCATAACTGCTGTGCTTTTTTTTTTAAAAGAAATAGTAGGCATGATAATCTTCAGAAGTAAACTTATTATGAAACATTTATGCAGTGGAAGAGTATTCAGCAATGCAATGAATAATCAAAGACCTCATAGTAGGTAAACTGGGCAACACTTCCTGGGGTATAGTCAAAGAGACTGGCCTTTGAGTTGTGGAGTAGGACTCATTCTGGCAGTCTGCCATCCTCTGGGAAAAGTGGGTCATCTCCAGCCAAGGCTTCATGAATGAGGATCATTCACAATGTATTGGGAAGTTCAATATCTAGACATCAGCATAATTCCATTAAATCACATGCAGAGGTCATCCTGTTCACTAAAATAGAGGACTTGCGAGCCAAATGCTATCTTTGTCATTGAAAAGAACAAACCATTTATATATGGGTCTTACACATCCTGAGACAGCCCAACAAGCACACTGAGGTAGCTGGTAGGTGAAGAGCCTGCTGTGTCTTCTCATCCTCCCTTGTCAAACCCTGGTTCTTACTTCCTGAAGGCAAGTATGAATTTTATGTTTAAAGCATCCACTTCTTCTTAGATCCATGTCACACATGGTGTCCAGTCATTCGTCATGCTCATAATTCTGACGTGATTTTATTTTTATTTTTATTTTTTTTTGGTATCAGGACACTCGATCACTGAGTATCCTACTTTGTATTTTATTTAGAGACAGCGTCTCACTGAGTTTCTTAGCACCTCACTTTTGCTGAGGCTGGCTTTGAACTTGCGATCTTCCTTTCTCACCCTCCCAAGCCACGGAGATAACTGACATGAACTACCATACTTAACCCCTTTTTGTTTGGTGATTTCTAGAATGTTTCTTCACGGATACATTTCATTCTGCCTAAAAGGTAGAGCTCACCTACTCAAGCAGAAAAATCTATTTTCTGATATTCACCATTACTTCATTCTTTCCTCTTTTAAAAAATATATTTATTTTAAATTCACATTTATTTCATCCAATTCAAGAATTTCACCTTAACATTTCTCCACTAAATTTTTGTTAAATATACCCATGTCTCTTAGGTAGAAGTTCTCAAAAATGTGTAAAAAAAATAAATTGAATTATATCAAGAAAATTGATAACTTACTAGCTTTGAAAACTAATATAAGGATTATATCTTATTTTCTAAGCATGTTGATGTTTATTCACAGTTTTGGGGTATAGACTAAACATATTACCATCAACTAAAATACGTCTAAATATATTAAATTATAGTGCAAAAAATATCTCCACATGTTAAACATTACAGGAGCATAAAAAGTCCTTTTACCTATTACCTTAAATTTGTTCAATGGAATATTTTAAGAAGCAAGCAAATGCTTGATTTTCATTTTTCTGTTAAAGATATCATGTAGCTCTACAGTATCCTGTCCCAGCTAATCATGAAAATTATTCTGGAGCATTTACAATATAGATTTGTTCATTTTAAATAACACAAGAAGTCCAAATTTTATAGCTGTTAGATGAGATTTATGCTTTGAATTAATAAAAAATATATCAAATATTTCCCAAGGTTGTTTCTGATGATTAGCCAGGTTATGGAAGATTTAATGCAAATATACTATTAAATAATTTGATATGAAATTTTCTGCTTAAATAATCATTAATGAGATAGTATTCTCTAATCACTGGAATGACATTTTATCTTTGATAATTAACCCCCACATAATTAAAGGTCATAGCAGGACTATTTCATATATCATTTGAAAAATCTAAGCAATGCTTAATTTTTTTTTTCAGAGATATTTTGCTAAATCAAGCTAATTCCTTTTAAAAAGTTCTTGAGAAATTTTCAATCCAATATTTGGGGTAGTGCCCAGAATGTTGATTTCTGAACATTTAATTAAAAGCTTTACTTCCACTTTACTTTTGAGAATGTACAAGTTGTACATTGTTTCATCAAATGATTAAGAGTTACAGAGTTAAACATCTAGTGTCACCATATTTCTTGTTCATGGAGAAGTTGGGAGGCAAAATGGTTCAAGTGAAAATAGTCATATATGGCTGAATTCCAATACCTACTTCAGTACCTAGTATCCATACAATTTTGCAAAAATCAATTATTCTGATAAATTCAGAATTCTTTTTAGTAAAGTAGAATTTAGTGTGGCTATGCAAAGCAAATATCTTTGGAGTAAATGATTCTACTCAACCATGTTTTCAATAGGAGATGTCAACTGAGACCTCTCTTAGAGATGGACACGCAATTGAAATATTTATAATCAAGGGTTTCCAAAATTTATAAAGATCTATAAAAATGTATTAAATATTTCCCCTTGGTTGATGATTGTGCAAGTTTAGAACTTGTTGGCAGTCTTTCTTCATGATAAATAGAAAAATTTCACACTTGGGAGTTGGTACTGCCAAAAACATATAGAGAAAAATCTGTCAAAGGGAGAAAGTCATGGTGGAGAGTTCTTGGTTATAGGAGCTACCTATCCTCCAGTCACTTTTGTGCATGAGGACCCTCTCTGTAGGCAGTCCTATAAAGGGTCAGAATCTTCCCATGACAGACATCTCCAGGGGATGTGGCCCCTTTCTAGATTTTTCTAATTGAACACCATTCTCCCAGTGTCTGAACAGGGTGCAGTTAACACAGAGGAACTGCAAAAATGCATTTGTTGATTTGTAGTCAGGACCAACCATTGGCAGAAGTAGCATATATATTCTCAGAAAAATAATTTTTTACAAAAAAACAGCAGAATTTACTGGTTTAGAGACTCTTGGAATTTTCTTTCTTTTAGCCATTTTCCAAACTTGGATCGCTAATATATATTGATTACAAGAGTGCCTGATAGCTTCCTAATGCATTCCCTTTTCTTCTTTAATCTACATGGCTTTTTGTAGCTTGGAAACAGGAACACTAATGGTGTTCAGGTTTTAGTAAGATCCTGAAATGTTAAAGTAACATTGTCCTTGCTATAATAATGTGAACCATAAAATCATTTTTCTAATCGAGTCCAAAGTTATTTCTATTTCAAAGTTATTTCTGACACTTTTGAGTCAAAAAAGTTTTGATGAATACTGTCATAAGAAGATTTCCTACAGACAATTGCTATGGAAACAAAATAAAGGAGTATATGAAAAAAGTTAACAGTATTAGGAACATGAAATGTGATCAATTATATTTTTTTTCTTGGAATCCAAATCCTAGTTTTACAGAAGAATTAGGAAAATTGTCTCATCAAAATTAGTCACCCAGCATATTATGTTACTTACCATTTGCCCTACTTGAAGGAGTTATCATCAACCAAAAGGTTAGAAGCTCTTAAAATTAAAGTTTGTTCTCTTTGTTATCTGGTTTTTCACACTAATAATTTTTAATTGGCAGAATTTTATGGTATTCACTTTGTTTAACTTACTTCACTTCTCAGAAAATAAGTAAAATCACTCCAATGTAGTTCACAATTTCAAAGCAGTTGAAAGACTTGGAAGTGAGAGTCTTATGCCAAACTTCTCATCCATAATTCATTGATGTTACAAAAAGTCACATGCCAGTCTGCTTAGCTCAACAACCAACTGTCCTGTAAAATGTAAATTATCAATGGCATATGAGCCTACTCATTTTCTTTATGTGTTTGAATAAGTAGAATTACTCAGAAATTTACCCAGATGAACCAATGGTTTGAAAGAATTTAATTTCTATTATTCAAATTGGATTGCGTAGGAATGGAGGTAAAAACAGGTGTTTCTTGTTTTGGAAAGGGGGATTCCAGGAATACAATCATAATAACATAAATCATGCACTAATTATTTACTGAGAATCATAATGTTTTTGCATATTTTCTACAAAATAGCATGCCTTTTCTTTGTAGGTATTTTCAAACCCTGTATAGCAAAGATAACTAAGACTCAATAGATAATGTGATCTAATCAGAGTTCCACAGCTAATCATTGTCAAGGATAAAAGTATGACCCCACAGAAAAATGCAAAAAGCTCCTGCTACTTAGAATTTCTTATTTTTTTTTCCTCGCCAAAGCCAAAACTGTGTGGTGGGAGTTATTTTTCAAAGTCAATATTTTTCTGGAGAATATGTTCTTCTTAATTAAGGTGCATAAAATAAAAATCACTGAAGTTCTTGTTTTTTCTTCATCACTGATAAAAAGGTAAAAAAGGAAATTTATTCTTTCTTGGAAGGTGGGACACTTACTTGTCTTTTCCTGGTTTTAGATATCAGAACTTCATGTTCTGGGGCCCTCAGACTTGCAGTTTCCCATGTCCTTATCATTTCTGACCTGCAGCTTTGAGCAGGGAGTTACATCACCACCTGTCTTGGTTCTTAGGTCTTTGGAATCAGAATGGATTACACCACATGCTTCCTTGCCAATCCAGCCTGTAGACAGAGTATCATGAGACTTTGTGTCCTCCATAACTGCAAAAAAACAAACAAACAAACAACAAAAAAAAAACAGCTCCCATAATAGATATCTTATAAGTCAACATTTATCTAAATCTTATTAGTTATCTTTCTCTGGAGAATCCTAATACGGTCCCATATGTCTGACTAGTTATTCCCAGTATTTAATGAGAAAAGAGTTATGCCAGAATGATTATCATCTTAGGAGAAGAGATGAGAAGACCTACAGATTTGCACAGAAGAGCTGTGTACACATCTAGCCCTGGGGCAGTCTGCCTAATATCTAAGGGCTTTATTCTGCACATCTGTACAAAGAAAGTGGGATATTATATTTCCTATTATATTATTACAGTGATGAAGATAAAGAGATACTCATTATGATGTTATGAAAATAAAAACTATGACATAAATCAAAAAATTAATACACTTCAAATAAATAATATGCCTCTTTAAGTTTATTTCCCCCTTTGAAAAACATCACTCTTTAGTCTATGAAGATTTGTATGCAATATTTTCAGATGAACTATGCAGTGTGATTTGGAGATGACCTCTGTCAAATGCAAGGAGTGACCAAACATAAAAACAAAACTTGCCTCTAGTTTTCCTCTCATCACTTTTCATCTCTATGAGAAACTGAGTGACTTCACACAGATACAGTAAAATAGTTATCTCTCCTTTGTAGTTATCATACTTTATTGGGAATTTTCAGGAAGAGTCCCTGGATAGAACTATTTTGTCAATTAGGATTTCCTTATTCTATTCTCAGAGAGCAGTTCTGAGTGGGCAGTTTAAAGCTTCCTTGATTTAATTCATCTGTGGGTGTAATGCACATAATTTTAAACTCCATACATGTCATTGCCCACTTTCACTCCTTTTCTTAAACCTCTAGTAAACCTCATTTATGGGATGGATTAAATCAGCACTATCAGGTGATGCTATTTAAGTTGCAAGTGTACTCTGTGCCTTCCCAACGGATTCAACAACAATCAATATTATAGTCCAATTTCAAACCTTTTATTGTTCACAAACAAAAATAGCTTCACACATCATTGGAATGTACACAGAGTATTTCCCCTTGGCTTCTCTATGCATTGGGAAAATAGAGGAAAACAGTGTTCATCTTTATACAACTTTAAATTTTGAAGGAATTTAAGTTAATATCTAGGATAAGATAATATTCATTCTTTGCATTTTCATTTACTTATTTTTTAAAAGTGGATGGAAAGAAATCTTAATTAGTTTAAGGGTTTGAGGAATGTATTAAGTGATTCTGTAGAATTCTATATGAATCTACCAAAATTTGTGTGGACTGGATTCACATATCCAGACAGTGGCCTGATAATGTTGGATATTTGCATTGGTAGAGGACTATAATCTGTACAGCCAAGTCCTCAATGGGAATACTGAAAAAAAAAACTCTACTAATAATTCTTTATTGTTAAATATACTGTATAATACTGGTCAATCAATTTACAATTGTTAATTATGAATAATAGATAATATTGATTAAAATTCATCATTGAATGTCTAAAGCATCTGAAAAAGACATCTGTTTGACTTTTAAGAGCAAATTTAATACACTGTAAATGCAATCCTTACAACATTAGTGAGTCTTCCACTAATTTACTAACCTATCAAATCTATAAATTGTATGCATACATCATACTTTGCATAAATGAATTCTTTATTTCCAATGTGTTGTTTGGAAAGAGATGAGATCAATGCACACTTTATGTTCTGCAAAAAATGCAGAACATTGCTCTTATGGGATGAACTGTTCCAGAGAAGGGGAGCCCAGGTGGCTCATACTAGCTTATATATTAATTACAGTAACTATGGCTCAGACACCAGGAAATAAAATACATTAATAAAGCCAGATTATGTTCTGAGATGTTTTTGATTAAAGTATCATCTGCATCATACATATTTGAGAAAGAACACAAGGTACTTGTCTTTCTATGTCTGGCTTATTTAGCTTAACATAATGTCTTCCAGTCCTATTTATTTTGCTGCAAATTATAGGATTTCATTCTTTACAGCAGAAAAATATTCATATATATTTATATATATATGTATATATATATATACATATATATTATATTTTATTTACCCATTCATCCATTATGGAACTTTGGGTTGATACTATATTAATAAAAACATATTTTTGTTACTGAGGATTTAACCCAAGGATGCTTTACCACTGAGCTGTATCCTAGTTATTCTTATTTTTTCATTTTGAGACAGGGTCTTGCTAAATTTCTGCTGGCTTCAAACTCATAATCATCCTGCCTCAACCTTCTGAGATACTGGAATTACAAGTATGAGCCACCGTCCTTGATTTAATAAAAAAAATGTTTAAAATTATCATCTCCATGGTTGTGTGTGTGTATGTACCCAATTATCTATCTACCTACCTTATCTAACTATCTAGTAGGGTATAGAATTCATTTTCTTGTCTGTTCTGTCCTTTTAAAATTTTTATTCTCGGCACCATTTAATTTATTCAAATCTTTTTGTTGTTGTTGTTTTGTTTTTTAGTTTTGTTGTTATTATACGCTCTTCTGCTGTCTTCAACCCTTTGTATTATTGTTACAAATTAAGAGCAGTTAATCTGGTGATAGGGTCAGGAATAGAAACCATGTATAAGTCCCTTTTGTCATAGCATATGATAGTATCAATTTTAGTTCTTTAATCAATATAGAAACTACAGAAGTAAAAACCAGGGAAGAGCCTGGCACCTGAAGAACTTATTATATGTTGTCCACAGAGGTCACCTTCCTTCAGGGCTCCAGAATGTCAGATGAGTTTTACTCCTGTGTCAACTCCAGAAAGTCTGTTGTCGGTGTGTTTAGGGTGTGCATAAGCAATCTTCTAAGGTCTAGAGAACAGCTGGGAGTAGACTTCCATATATAACTACAAATACTTGTCATTTATTCTCTAGGCAGTTCATGATCCTCACTGTTGGTTTCCAGTCTACACCATTATGCCCTTGACTTCTGCTACTGAGTTATAATTCCTCTAAACTCTACTGCCTCCTTCTTCATTAACATTATTCTCCATTGCTCTGGAGCATCTGGAGAGATGCCTTGGTCCATATTTCTTATCATACCATAGTATTTATGTCAGCCAAGTTATATGCCATACCCAGATCTACCATGTCAGTGTGGGGCATTCACCAGACCTACATCAGGACAATCAAGGCCTCTCATTGAGACACTTTGTTGGGGTCACAGAGACTCAATTAATGAATGTTTAAGACCAGAACTGGAAAATCTGGAAACATTGGCTGCTTTAAACTAGATTGGTTTGACCATTCTGTTAGCAAAGCAGAGGGACAAGCCAACAGCTGCAGAAGCTTCCTGTTTCAAGAAAATAAGTTTCCCAACCAGTGATCTTTCACCATCAGGCACATAAACAACCCTTTCCTCCTGTCTTTCTAACATATGAGTCATCATGGGTGCAGGTTGCTGTCTGTTGGAACTTTGACAATAAACATCTATGACTGTGATGATGTTAGGGTTTGAGTTTGAAGGTATCTTGTGCCCATGATTACCCCTCTACATTTTATTTTTTCTCAAAAAAAAATCAGCTTATGCTATTGGTAACTCCTGAGTACAACCAAGATATCACATGATTGGGCCTATGGCAGAAATTTCCAAAACAAAGTGACAGGAGAGGGAAGCAGGAACATGTAGAGGGAGAAGGAACACTAAGGGGAAGACGGTAATGTTGCTGTAGTGGACACCTAGGAAGAAGCTGAGAATAAAGGAGGCCATTGCCTTGCAGGGACTCAAACACTAAACTTTCCCCTCCCTTCCAAATTTCATTTGGACAGCTGTTTCTACACCAGAGTCCCATACAGTTTTTCATTCACAACCTCCTTATTTTCATTCTCGGATTATTAGAATATACATTCTTCTTGGTTCAACTCAAATGTCAGTGCTGCTGGGATGCATGCCTTAATCCCACAATCCCCGATTAATCACTCTTTCATTTGTATTCTCTCAGAACCGCACTTAGGAATTTGCTGAAGATTAATTTTGCCCTATTATAATTTATTAGTAGTAAATGAGTCCTCCCTCCACTCTGTTTTTCATTAAGATAGTGACTAGATCTGGTGAGAGATGGGTTCACTATATGGACTGCATATGATTAAGATAATAAAAATAAATAATCATTAACGCCTTGTTGCTAGGCACTAAACCAGATTTAAAAAATAATAATAATTAAATAATGGCAAAATAACTATCCTAACAGAAATTTCTCATTCCCACTTTATAGATAAGAAAATAAAAACGGAAATATGGATACAACAAGTTAGCTGTGGAATTAAGTTTCAAAGCAAGATATTTCTTTCTGATGCCAGTGCCCATCAAACTCAATAATTGCTGAAAGGAACTTCCACTTTGTTGCTAATTTGATTCCCAAATGAAGATGAAAGGCTGACCTTGTATCTTGTATCACAAAACTTTGTTTACATTAACAAGAGGTGGACTAAGCCATGGTTTTATTGACAGTCATTAACAAGACTTTGATAAGTGTCTGTAATCTTTCTTCTTTAGCAGCTTGGGAAATCTTTGCTGTAAACACTTCAAAGAAAGGCAGGCTATCTCATCTCATACTCATTCTCTGCATATACATGTGAAAGAAAGGAAGACCTATTTAAAGGAGAGGAGGAAAAAAAAAACAGGGAGTGACAAAGACACTGTTATATCTCTAAGGAGTTGTACCTGTCAAGTGCTCAGTGAGGGAACTGAAGGTGATAAGTTTATTCTTAGAGTAGGTCAGGGGCTTAGCATTCATTGAGTGTTCATTTATATTTCATTAATTCAGTATGTGTTATAAGTCAATCTCTGGCAAAATGAAATATCCCAGCCTAAAATCAGGAGGAAAAAAAAAAAGCAGGCTTAATAATGCAACAGGATTCTAAACAGGGCTGAAGTTGCAAAAGAATGTTGTTCGAGAAAAGCACATTAAGCTTCAAAAAAATTTTACAGTCTGAACTTTCTGTGCAGGCCTCATGCATTCCCAACACCTATAGTTTTCACAAATCATTCCCTACAGCTGAATGAAACTTGCCTTTCCAGGAACTTGTAGATTTTTACTCTTCCAAGAACTATCCAATATAACTCCAATACTTTGTCCTCCAATAACCTTCCTTTCTTGATGCAAGACAAAAGGAATTGTGTCAACCTTCATATGTCTCACTCACTGTGTATCCCTTTGTCTCAGGAACCAAAAATCAATAAATAAAGTTTAAACAAATACCCTGATCCTGAAACGGATATGAACACTCCCTTTTACAAATATCTGATGTTCGAATACTCAGATGAGATAGCATTTAAAACACTATTTTTAAAGGAATAGATAAGACCAACGATATATAGTTATTTGCACAAAGATTGAAATTTGAATTCAGACCTGACTTCAAGTGCTGTTCATTTTAATTTTGGCATGCTGCTGTTGTCTATAGCCTGGAACTATGTGCAATCAATTTCAATATCTAACTATAGAACATAACACAAAGACCTCTACATGGCTGGTCCTAGATCAAAGCAACGTAAATCCTGAAACACATCATAGCTACATGTACCCATCTATGGTTGGTCTCATCTACTCTGTAAAGCAGTCTTGCCACCTTCATCTCAATATCGAAGTTGATGTTCAATATATACTATTAGCCATTCACAAGAGCTCCTGTTTTATTTAAAGGAATAAAGCAACATACGTTCACAAGACAAAATCCATATTTAAATATTTTAAGATATTTAATAATTCAGGTCTTTTATTACTTCAACACAGCCAGTTCTTCAGACACAATTATTCCAAATTACTGAAGTTGGGTTGAAAAGAACCCACAACCAGTGTGTATGAATAGCAGAAAGGCTACTGAATCCGATCATTGCTAATGCAGGCCACAGAAATGTCAGGCAGCTCAGATCTTAGTTCTCCCCTTAAATCACAATACTGATTTGTAGAGGCGGCAAAGGCTCAAAAAAATGCATCGCTGACACAGAGAGGAGACAGAAATCTTAAAATTCTATGATCCCTTTGCAGTGCTAAAATTTACAAAGCCCTTTGGGGGACTTGAAGGAGTCACTGACGTATGGAGCCCAGCTGGGAAGCAGAATCACAGTGCCAGAAAATTAAGAACACCTCTAGGGGACCTAGAGGAGCCTGTGACTGGTTTGACAGAACCAAGGCAGAGAATGGCAGCACTTACAGCCCTCTCAGAGTCTCGGTAAAGAGAGTTTTCTGGAATCCAAGGGAAGACTGTTTAAGGTTTGCCACACACACTGACATATTTATCCCTCTGCATCATCACATAATGAACACGTGCCAACTTTTACTTCCTTCTCTCGTTTTTATCTCTCTTTCCCTTCATCTCTCTCGGGGTGCCCTGAAAGCCAAGTCAGATGGCAAAGCAAGTTTGGATCATGCAGAATGCCTGCAAACAAATGAGGGTAATGTTATCAACACAAGCCTTAACTGATGTTCATTGAAAAATAAACTAAATCAAAGGCTGTCTAAACTTAGTTTATCTCCTAGATGCTGCAGGATTATTGAAGCAGAAAAAAAATATTGAAAGGTACAGAGTGCGGGGCATGGCATAGGCTAGAGTGCTCAATAATTGTTCAATAAAGAAGCAAATGAATGATGGTATACCATTGATGGTGTTGAAAATAGATCTTTTTCTCTCTGTTTTGTTTTGTTCCAGGGGTGTCATGTTCTTGATAACCTCCTTTCTTAGAAACAGCATTCCAATTGAAATTTTAAATGCCATATATGTATGTATGTATGTATGTATATATATATATATATATATATATTATCAGTGGTATTTGTTTCTTTTTTTTCTTAATATTTCTTCTGAGTATGTCATTTAGGTTAGGACATTAAAAAAATATGTGTCATGAGCAAAAGGTGAAAACATTTTTTCAAGTGATCTAGAAAGCAAAGCCAAAGCTATATTCGAATTTCTTAGACCTAAATTCCTAAGAGGAAGTTGTTGATTTGTCAGTAACAGGACCCCCTATCTTTGTTAACCTTAGGCAGATATTAGTTTCTTTCACCAGGAAGAAGTCACCTCTCCTTTGATGTAGTTTAACATAGAAGCTTCCACTTCATGTGACATGTTACCATGAATTGAGTATACAAATATTACCCTGTACTCTAACCAAGAGCAGCCACGGGCAGTTGAATATCTGATGTCTTTTGTGAAGGCCTCAGGGGTGGGGATATGTATCTTATGTACATCTTTCAATGTGGATAACACAGTTCCAATCTTCTCACCTGTTTCCAGATACAGATGGAATAAGAAAAATAAATAAATAACAAGAAGTAAAGGTAGAGTCTTTCCTTGTAAAAAGGGAAGAAACCACACAGCACTTCCATTGTATTAATGAGAATTATTGATGTGAACTGTAGTCTTTGTCCAGATTCACACATGGCCAATGAATAGCCTCATTATTCTGGAAGAAGGGCAATATAAGCCTTTTTTTCTATAACTAACATAATTTTTTGAATTTATTTTTATTCTAATTTGTTATATATGACAGCAGAATGCATTAAATTCATATTATACATATAGAGCACAATTTTTCATATCTCTGGTGTTATATAAAGATTATGCACACCATTCTTGTCTTCATACATCCACTTAGGGTAATGATATCATCTCATTACACCATCTTTTTTACCCCTATGTCCCCTTCCTTCCCCTTCCACCCCTTTGCCCTATCTAGAGTTCATCTAATCCTTCCATACTCTCCCTCCAAACCCCATTGTGAATCAGCCTCCTTGCATCAGAGAAAACATTTGGCATTTGTTTTTTGGTGATTGGCTAACTTCACTTAGCATTAGATTCGCCAACTCCATCCATTTACCTGCAAATGCCATGGTTTTATTCTCTTTTATTGATGAGTAATATACCATTGTGTGTATATACCACAGTTTCTTTATCCATTCATTTACTGAAGGGCATCTAGATTGGTTCCAGAGTTTAGCTATTGTGAGTTGTGCTGCAATAAACATTGATGTGGCTGTGTCCCTGTGGTATGCTGTTTTTAAGTCCTTTGGGTATAAACTGAGGAGTGGGATAGCTGGGTCAAATGGTGGTTCCATTCCCAGTTTTCTAAGGAATCTCCATAGTGCTTTCCATATTGGCCGCAACAATTTGCAGTCCCACAGCAATGCATGCCAGTTAAGTCTAAGTTATTGATTTTATTATTGTGTTCTGTAGTTTCTTTGTCCAGCTTTTGTTTGGAAGATCTATCTCATCATGAAGAGGTGTGTTTAAGTCACCCAGAATTATTGTGTTGTGGTCAATTTGACTCTTGAACTTGAGAAGAGTTTACTTGATGAACATAGATGTCCCATTGTTTGGGGAAATATATATTTATAATTGTTATATCTTGCTGGTGTATGGTTCCCTTCTTTGTGCCTTTTGATTAACTTTAGCTTGAAGTCTACTTTATTTGATATGAGGATGTAAACCCCTATGGCTTGCACAGTCCATGTGAGTGATATGATTTTTCCCAACCTTTCAACTCCTGTCTGTGGATGTCTTTCTTATGAGATAAGTCTCTTGGAGGCAGCATATTGTTGATATTGTTGGGTCTTTTTTGTTTGTTTGTTTCTTGACGCAATCCGCTAGCCTATGTCTTTTGATTGGTGATTTTAGACCATTAACATTCAGAGTTATTGTTGAAACATGATTTGTATTACCAGCCATTTTTGTTTGTTTGTGTTATTTAACTTGATTTGATTTTTTCCTTTGATTAGCTTTTTCTTTAGTGTAATACCTCCCTCTGCTGGTTTTCATTGTTGTTTTCCATTTCCTCTTCATAAAATATTTTGCCAAGGATGTTCTATAGTGTAGGCTTTCTATTTGTAAATTCTTTTAACTTTTGTTTCTCATGGAATATTTTTAATTCATCATGAAATATAATTTTAATTTTACTGGATCAAAATTCTTGGTTGGCATCCATCTTCTTTCAGAGGCTGATACATGTTGTTCCAGAATCTTCTAGCTTTCATAGTCTGGATTGAAAAATCCACACATAACCTAATTGTTTCCCCCTATATATAATCTGATTCCTTCTTTTCGTGGCTTTTAATATTCTGTCCTTATTTTGTATGTTAGGGCTGTTAGGCATTTTCATTATAATGTGCCTTGTTGTGGATCTGTTGTGATTTTGTATACTTGGTGTCCTGTAAGCCTCTTGAATTTGGTTTTCCAATTCATTCTTCATGTTTGGGAAATTTTTTGAATTATTTCATTTAATAGATTGCTCATTCCATTAGTTTGGAATTCTGTGCCTTCCGCTATCCTAATAACTCTTAAATTTGCTCTTTTTATGCTATCCCATATTTCTTGAATGTTCTCATGGTTTCTTTACCATGTGTAGTCTACATTCTTTTCAAGGCTATATATTTTGTCTTCATTGTCTGAGGTCCTGTCTTCCAAGTGGTCTAACCTGTTGCTGATGCTTTGAATTGAGCTTTTAATTTGGTTTATTGTTTCTTTCATTTCAAGGATTTCTGTTTGGTTTTTCTTTAGAACCTCTATCTCCCTATTGAAGTAATCTTTTGATTCCTGCATTTGTTTATGTAGCTCTTTGTGGAAATGATCTTTTGCTGCCTGTATTTGCTCTCTTATATCATCCTTTAATTCACAGACCATTTTAATTATGTACATCCTGAACTCCTTCTCTGTCTTTTTGTCTCCTGTGCTGGCCATGGATTCTAATTATGTGGTATCTTGATTTGTTTGGGGGCACTTTTTTTCCTTGTCTTTTCTTGTTGCTCATGTGTCTTGCTTTCTGACTCTGTGGATCTGAGGTGTTACATTTTTTATACCCTAAAATCTTATAGTGCCCATGTAGGGTTCCAATACCTCTCCTTTGGTGGGAAGGACAATGTTAACAGATCCCAGTATAAATAAAATACCATCTAAAAACAAATCGTTTCATTAAGAATTTTACAGTTTGGTCACAATATACAGAAATGATGAATTCAATTATTATCTACAATATAATATGTAGGTTTGTAAAAGAATTTACAGTTTCTAATGGTGGATAAAGTACCAGGGGTGAGGTGTAAGCAGATATTCTGAGGAGTTATGAGATGAGGATACAGAGTTAGTATATCTTAGCAAGAGAAATCTAAAGGAGAAGGTTAGTAGCAGGAGAATATAGAGGTAGTAATTTTGGGTAGGCATGTAAGAGGGAAGATAGTAGAGTACATAATACAAACATATATATTAAGAAAAATAAAAATGTTAAAATTGTAAAAATTGGAAAGAGAAAAAAAAGAGATAAAAACCAAAATTGAAGTGGAAAAAAGAAATACACATCATAACTGCAATACACTACTCAGTTGTCTTCAGTCCTCAATATCTTAATTCATACAAAGTACTTGGTTTCACATATGTTGGGGATGTAAGGGCAGGAAAATAAAAAGAGAGAAAAAAAGAAAAAAAAATCCCAAAGGAAGAAACAAGGATTATTTTGGTTGGAGATCGGTATCTTTCCTGCTTCCCTTCTCATCTAATAGGTGGGGTGATCTGTTCTTAGTTGGTATCTCTGCCCTCAGGGTGGTGGGGGTTACCAGGGTGTGAGGGTTGGTCTTAGGAGCAGAGCCCCTGGAAGTGGGGTATGACACTCACCAGTCCCTTTGGAAGACTGCACCTCTCCTTTGGGTTCTGCTTCTGTGATGTGAGTGCTGGTGCTTATCTCCTCATCTTGCCTGTAGACTTCACAGTTCCTGCTATCTAAATTAGTCTCTAAAATGTATCTCTCTCACCCGCTCCCTTTCTACTTCTAATCAGGAACCTTTCTTTCCTGGGGGTCTTGTGTGTTACACTCTGGTGGCTGCACACCTGTTGCAGAGGGCTGTTTTGAATTGGCCAGTCACTCTGCCTGAGTTAGTGGCTGCTGGGATTGGGGGTGGTGGTGGTGGTGGTGCTGAGATTAGAAAACTATGGGTACCTGGCTATCTGGTGTTCCAAACTGATTGTTGCCCTAACTAAACATGATGATGGAGGTGACCCAAGATGGAGGCAGCTCCTATCAGAAATGAGGTGTTGGGTCGTGTGGGGGAAGCTGGGCAATGGCATTGTTCAAGGAGTTCAGAGATGAGCTCTGTGGCTTGCAGTGTTGTGACTGTTCACTTTCTTCAAAGCCTGTGATGTCCCCAGTTGCAGGAAGGCTACCGTGAGTAGGGGACTATGGCAGTAACTGCCCAGTCCCTAGATGGAAGCAACAGAGGGAGCCCCACTTTGGTAGATGGTGATCCACACAGGAGTGGCAGCCAGAGTGTCCTTCATGGGAGTGGCATCTGGGAATTTTGCCCTGGTGCTGATGCATGTGGTCCTGCTAAGGCACCAGAAAGACCTGCGTGGGCAACTAGTCAGGAAGCGGGAATCTGTTCTAATGCTGGGAACTGGGGACTGCGTGGCACGATGGCCATGATTCCTGCACAGGATCAGCTGTGGAGGGGTCCTCTATTGCTCTCAGCAAAGCAATATTCCCACTAGTTGAGACCCAGGTCATGGAGGGACTGAGAATGCTGCCTCTCTCTGGGCCGCCATGTTGGATCTCCCTGCAGTATAAGTATTGAGATAATCAAGTAAATGTTAAAAAAAGGTCTAATTCAGTTAAAATGGGTTGATGAACAAGATTTTTAATTCAATATTAATTGGTAATTCATTTACCAAACCATTCTACAGCCAAAGAGGCACATGACCACTTTCTCACTGTCCTACCTTAAACACACACATGTGTTTAAGTCTCCAAGTCTCACAATTATTTTCCAAGGATAAAACCAAATCTTAGAGAAAATACACCTGAATTAACCTATTTCACTTTGAAATATTTATTAACTTTTATGATATTAAAAAAAAAAAACACTACATGCTTAGAGCTTCTTCATGGAATGGAGATGGTGGAGTGCACAGTAAACTAGTATTGCAAAGTTCAGACTCTGGACCTGCCTCTGCCTCTAACTTACTCAGTCCCTTGGGCCAGTCAGATAAGCTCTTGGGGGTCTTTTTCCACATCTTTAAAATCAAGGGGTGAATTAGTTTTCTCAGGGCCCTTTTAGATATTACACTCCCTGGACACCTGGATTTGATTGTCACTTTCAATCAAGTTTAATTTTCTTCCAGAATCAATCTCGTCACCTTTGGAACTTTGTTTCATTTTATAGGTCTTAAATTTATATGTGTGCTTCATGGTCTCAATATTTCCAAATCCTTATTTGAGTTTTATACTTAAAGACAGCAAAGGTTCTATTTATAGTGATTCCCCAAAGGAATTGAAAGAGAGACTCATCTCTGGCTCATTACCTCGGAGAGCCAGCTCACTGATTCCTGCTGTTTTCACACTCTGTGCCCAGCTCCTGCCTGTAATTGTTACCAAGGTCAAAACAGGTTCATCACCTCTGTCAAATGGGGGAATCAAAATGTGCTTTCTCATGTTGAAAACTGACTTGGGTCTGGGTCCCTGGGGCTTGAGGTTATTCATAACTGACTAAATAAGGAATCAGCTAATCAGCTAAGAGAAACACAAAAACAGGGGGTTGGTAACTCCCCATTCATTTTTATGTCTTCTAAATTAATTTTTTTAGTCAAAGAAAATCATAGCTGCCTCCAGATTTATGAATTCATAGTTCATGTGCCCATCAAATGAAGCTGAACAGATGCCCATATCCTTAAATGTTGACTATTTTCTATTGCTATGAAGTCATAGGCCTGGCCTTCCAATCGGAAGCTCAACTAGATGGTAAATAGAAATAAAAAAGGATTAGAGCAGGTGTGTAAATAATGGGTTTGCAGGTTCCTGTAACAATCAAGATAAAGTAGACTTTGCTTCCCACATAGTAGATGTTAGACTAGAGCCCCATAATAATACAGGATACACTCCTGCCAGGCACTACCCTGGCCAAAACACAGGCACATTACTCCCTACTGTGTGACCCTCCCCCTTAAGTTATTTCTGTTTTTGACTTCCAGATTTGAATTGAGGAATTCGGTTTGAAATGAATTCTCTAGCACAATTTATCTTGATTAAATTTTTCTCAAAAAAAAAAAGCTTTCTTTTCTCAAAAGATGGTGGATAGAAGAAGAGAAGGTCTGGAATATGCCCACTGTATCAGTAATGAGAAGACAGACATTATACTTTGTGATTTAACCATTTCAAATCGACTTTCTAGATAGAAATGTAAATCCATGAAAAGTTTTTTTTTTTTTTTGAGTAAAAATGTTTCTGTCCTTTCTAGTGAAAAGAAGAAAAAAATATTTATTTCTGCTACCTTATATGAAAAGGATCAAGCCAAATATTTGATGTCAATTCATTTAATCCACACATAAAAGACATTGCAAACCATCTCTCCAGATGATGGAAGTGGAGTTGGGAGATTATAAATTTAAGGCTAGTGCACTCACACAGGAGTATAACTATAGTTCAACTCAGGCACATCTTAAAATCTGGTATCTCTCCATCTGCTTAACCATGGAAATTGTAAATTGCTGTTCCTGCCTGCCACCAGTTAGACCCTCTTGTTATGACAGGACTAGCCATCTGCCCCAGTGTTTTCTCTTTATGCCTGTCTACTATTAAAGGCAGTTCCTTGGATTCATTTTTCTTTTCCCCAACCTCAAAACTTTCAGGGTCCTCTTTCTGATTCAGTTTGTGACCTTTGGGGTTTGAGTATGTGGCTCTCCCTAAAGACCTGGGATCACTTTGTATCTCTGCTACTTATTGCTGCCTCAGAGAAGAAACTCTGCTCAATCAGGATTGTTCATGGCCAAAGCAGAACCTAGCTTTTACATTGGCTGGTTGCTTGCCGATACATTTGGACAGCTGAAAAGTGGGGCATTTCTACATGCCCCACATATATCCCTTCCTGATTTATTATTATTTATCTTTTTTAAAAAAATTATCTCTGCTTATTTTAAGGTTCTCAACTTTCTGATTTTTTTCTCTCTTTATTCTTTCATTTATTTATTTTGTCACTGTCTTTGGAAAGCTAAGAATTTTGCAGACTCTGATATAGCTGAATATCATCAACCAGAAATATCATTTGGGGGAAGAGAATTTATACATTTCACTCTTTTTTTTTTTTTTTTTATCTGTGTTGAACTGCAAAGGGTGGAAAATTGAATCGTATGCTACTATCCGGTCAACAAATGTGCCCACGCTAGCAATGCTTTATGATGACTTTTCAGAGCTGTAGCAAGTCCAATCCATGATTAAATACAAATTTTAACCTTCTTGCTTCACACAGAAAATGAGATTTGTACCGTGGACTTTTTTCTGAAATGTTGAACCCGGCAGAAAGTCTCATCTTGCCATCCAGTTTTCCTTTCTACTATTTCTATTTGCATTGCATTAGTGTAATGCTGAAAAATGGAAGCAACCAAATACTTTTTTTTCATAACTGAGCAGTGAGAGAAATGGAATATCAGGCACTCTTTTCAACTGCCTATTACTTTAGGATAGGGGCAGTGCACTGCATTAAATGATTACAAATTGATTTTTCCTTGAGCATATAGTTTTTTTCCATTTTCCCTATTTGTAACCATACATATTATATGAGGAACAAAGCATTCTGAAATGTATATTACCATTATGTGTGAGCTCATATGTCAATGAAAAGTATATTCATGACATCTAATAAGTATTTCTCTTTTCAAATTTGCTATTTAATGGGTCATAGCTAACCTTCTATGTGGACATATTTTCCTGCCACAATTTACATTGCATAGATATTAATACCCTATTTTAGCCCTAAACCAAATTTCTTTATATTGTTAAAACATCCTCATATGAGGACATGCAGTTTCAAAAAATCATGCTTGATATGAATGTAATCTATAACATACCCATACTCTGAGGCAAAACAGTGCTGCTTTGATCTTAAAAAATCTTCCTAAGGAATAGCTATAATTGTATGGGCTTAAAATATCCAGATAATCCAAATTGATATCCTCAGGAATTTGTAAAAATGAGTCACTTTCCTTTGAGGGTTATAATAACTATATGCTTAATGAGTTCCTATGGATTGGAAGAGTATGGTTCAATCCAAATCGTGTCATGTCAGTCTTGCCAATGTATCGTTTTGTTCCAAAATGCATATTCAAATTGAATGTGTCAAAGATAGAGAGCATGTGCACTCACTGGCATGCTAATGGAGAAATGAGTTAATGTGTTCAATCTTCTTAAAATTAAAAGTAAAATACACAATGACCATGTATTTACCATTTCCCTGAGATGACAACCTGTGATCAGTGCATCATTCGTTGCATCAGTTGTGAATACATGTGCTTACTAAACCATCCCTTTGCTCTAAGATTTTAATTTACAATGAAATAGACTTGTCTTAGCTTATGAAGAACGCAAGCCTAAGCATTTAGCAGAGTGGCTACAAAACCATATGTTTTGTGTTGTTTTGGGTCTTTGTTTTACATATGGAGATATATCAGGTCAGAGAGAGATGCTGACCAGCTCCTTTTCTCCAGAGAACATATATAAAAAAAAAATCTTCATGAAACAGTTCTGGTAATAAATCCTGGTGGCTGACAGTGTCCTCCTTGAATGCGATTTCTGTCAGGCCGAGGTAGATGGGATAGCCTAGTGATAAAGGCCCTGCTGCTTAGACCCAGAATTGGGCAGTGCATCTTACCTGAGGCTTCCTGGATTGGAAAGATTTGGAGGGAAGGTGGTAACTAATTGAAAGGTCTCTGTTCAGAAGATGAAACAAGGAGATTATAATTTAAAGGAAGGGCTTTTCCAAATATAGTGTCAAGTCTAGAAGTGGGAAGAAAAAAACTGTATATTAACATCAGTTAGAGCTGGTTCCTCATTTTATTTTCCCTAAAAATCACCCACTTTCTCCTCAGTACTCAGTCAGATGTTTGAAAAATCACAGAATGGGAACAAAAGCAGTGACTTATCCAGAAAGGGGTCAGGCTGTTTTACATAAGACAGTGTCTGAAGCATTTATTTCCACCAATGCTTGAATTCTCTGCCGGACCCTTAGGTGAACACTGATGTGCTCTTGTTCTATGACTTCCACTTGGCTAGTTTCCTGTGGTTAATGGAGTATTTCTGAACAGAATCGATTGCTTTTCTGCTTTCCTACTTCCAATCTTTTTTTCCAGTCCAGCATCATCTTCTAAGACACCAGATAATAGTCTTTGAAATTTAGTCACCTTTGCTTCCATGCAGTCATGCCTCCATGGTCAACTGCCTAACAAAAGCTTCACAAGAGACCAAGACTGAACATTTCCATGTGTCTTAAATTGGGCGCTATAGGAAGCAGAGCCTAGGCAAAGGATCTGGGTATTGAGATGTATTAAAGAGATGTTCCCAGGAGGAACTAGTAAGGGGATGGAGAAGGCTGGACGAGGGAGGGGAGAAGTTAAACAAAGAAGTGATTTCAGGTAAAGTCACAGACACAATGTGATTGCCAGTAAAGCTTTGATTTAAAAAAAAAAAAAGTGCACCCAAGTTTGTCCCATTTCAAGCCAAAAGTGTAGGGCTTTTATACTCCTCCACGAGTCATTGGGTGTGGGCTACCCAGGAGTTTGGACAAGTGGGTGGTCTATGCTCAGGTCAGATTCTTCTGAATCTTTCCATGGGTATGGGAGCTCCAGTGCCACAAATTGCCAGCCTTAGAAATTTGCAAGGTCAAACATTTAATGATAAAGCACACAAACAGAAGGTAGGTGATGGGTTCAAAGAGGTGTGAAAATGGATTTCTTAGGATCTAATGAGGAGACCAAGTTCTATTATATTTGTATTTATTTTTAGGAAATAAAAACAAAACTATATATTTTGAGAAGACTGAGAGGTCTAGAAATTACCATCCTATAAACTTTCCTACAGTTATTATACTGGAACTCAAATTTCTTGCTTTTTAATTTTTACATGTCATTTTTATTATTCATAATTAATGGATAGGTCCAGCCATAGCCTAGTCTATTACTCAGCAAGGAAAGAGATAGTTTTTGCTTTTATTTAACAGATACTAACAATCTATGGTGTGCAGAAGAAGATTTTTTTTTCATACATTGTTGCTTTTAGATCCAGCTTCACATTTGTAGTCATTTATAGCCTCATTTGCAACACAAAGAACAGTAATCTGTACATTTCAGGATTTGTGAATATGATTTTTTAATATCAATAGTTTGAAAGTGATTCATAATGTTCATGACAGGCAGTAATCCCTAATTTTTCTAATGATTATATATTTTTTTCCTTCCCACCTTTTTATGGGTGTGTTGTGGATGTACATAATGGTGGGATTTATTGTTACATATTCACACATGTTCACAATGTAACAGTATAATTGGGCCAGTATCATTCCCCAGTATTTCCCCTTTGACTCACTTCCTCTCATGATCCAGCAGATCAGATCTTACACTCTCCCTTTGATTTTCATATGATTCCTTTTCTCTCTAGCTTCCACATATAAGAGAAAGCACATGACCCTTGACTTTCTGAGTTTGGCTTCTTTATACAACACAATATTCTCAAGTTCCATTTATTTTCTTACAGATGACATAATTTTATTTTTCTTTACGGATGAATAAAATTCCACTATGCACCTATACCACATTTTCTTTATCTATTCATCCCTTGGTGGGCACCTAGGCTAGTTCCATAGTTTTGCTATGGCAGACTGTGCTTTAATAAAAATGAATATAATGCTATGGTATGATAACTTTAATATTTTAGGATAAATACTGAAGAGTGGTATAGGTAGGTCAGATGGTAGTTCCATGCCTAGTCTTTTGAGGAACATCTATACAGATTTCCATGATAATTGTACTAATTTACAATCCCACCACCAGTGAAAAAGTGATCTTTTGTCTACATTGTTCTCTGGCATTAATTATTGTTTATGTTATTGATGACTGCTGTTCTGACTGGAGTGAGATAACATCTCAGTGTATATAACTCAAATTTCTGAGAAGGGAATCGAGAATCTTAATATGATAGAGATGGATTTTCTTTGGTCAGGACTAGCATGCTGATGGGTTGAATCTGGAATGTCTCTCTTGGTCTCATACTCTTCTCCATATGTCCTTATCATCCTCCAGACATCTGAGTGTCTATCACAGATGCAGTCTAGAGTCCTGAATTAAATGGCAGTCATGTTCATACAGTGCAAGTGAACCCCAAACTTCTGATGAACTCCCACTCTCCTATTGTTGCACTTCAGTGAGGAAAGACTGCCTAAATTTCAAAGGGAAGTGTAAAAAAAAAAAAACATAAACCAAAAAAAAAAAACAGCAGTTAATTCTACATGTGTACGGTGCATATTAATTTTTCCATCTTTCCTGAGCATTAAAATTTTTACTGTGTTGCTCAGATTATGCTCTACTAGGCACTGTCTTTTTCAAATCAGAATATTAATCTAACTCTAAGCTGTTTGTATCAGTAGAAATAAGCATTTTCCTTTTAGTAAATACTGATTGGTAAACCAATTTTTGTGCAGAGAAGGGAGCTTTGGAATAACAGTAGAAAATTAGAGCTGCACTAAAATAGGTACCAGATATGTGAAAGTACATGGTGGGTTCAGCAGCATTATAGATTCTGAACTATGAGTTGATAAACTTTAGAACCTCAACGTGAATAGCAGAAACTATCATTTGCATTATTTGAACTGGATCTAATTACCTGGGACCCAGGTGTTTAGGATTAAATCTGCCTGAAGACGGCACTGAATTCCTCGTGATGCATGGATTTTGACGTTCACGTTTTACAGGAGGAAGAATCTTCATGATCCCATAGTTCATGAAGCCAAATTGAGATTCAGAAATGGAAATAATCTTTCCCACAGACACTTGGCAAATGTCGTAGCAGCAGAAGTTCTACCAAAGAGTGACCTTTCTAAGACCCATTGTTATATAACTGTAGGCCTTCCCATCTTTCATCCGAATTCCCAATCCATCCAACCAATATCACATTCATGCTCTTCCTATCCATTCTCCACATTGTGCCATGCAGTGTGGTTGGTCCTTTAGTTTGCTATGGCTTTATCCATGTTTCCTGAGGCCCTTCCTTCTCATGCACCTTCCCAACTCTCTGTTCTCCCTTTCCACCTCTCTGTTCTCCCTTCCTATTACCACTCCCAAATTTCCACATCAAAAGATGCAATGTGTTTATATATATCAAATTTACCATTTTTCTTCATGTTTTCATGCTTTCTTATAGTTGTTCTCTTTTGAAACACTTTCTTGCCTTTCCCTGGCTTTAGCTACTAAGGTAAATCTAGCAGGTATAGAAACATTTCTCTCCTTGGTGCTCTCACAATTCCTGTGTGTATTTCCACCAGACTATATAGCCCTGACCATTGTGATATTCTTGCAATGTCTCTGTCTCCCTCCGCAGGCTGTACATATCCACAGCACAGAACTCTCATCTTACTCATCATTAAAACAAAGTAGCTGGCATGTATGAAACATTCAGTAAGCAATAACTGCTGAAAATATGAAAATGATACTATACATACTATTGGTGTACCATTGTTGTTCTTTGGAGCCTGAGAAATAATGTTGTGTTTCACTTAATGCACATGGCTTACAAGCTCATTCTTGTACTTTGGAACCCAGTGATTGAGTATTCAGAATCAGAATCTCCTTGTGATGCTGCTGCTTGTGCAAACAAATATCCTACTGCTAGGCTAAAGATTGCTCAAAAATAGAAAACTGAATTCATGAATCATTTTATCCTTTCTTGTTTAGGATGCTTATGGTTTCAAGTAGCGACTACCTAAGTCATATAGGAGTCATATCATCTGATGGGAAGACGAGTTGGTATGAAGAAAGGGATTGCCATTTAGAGAACCTCACATGTAATCATCAGTATTCGTTCTGCCCTCTCAACTTGAATGTTCACTTCCTTGCTTAGATGGAATCTCCCCAGAAGGAACAAAAGATTCCCCTAAGAAGGTTACATTCAAAAACTCCCAGTTCAGGAACTCTTGTGGAAAGTTCGGTTTTCCTGATGCCTGGAGAACATTTTTTTTTTTGAGGGGAAATCTATTTGGAATACCTTGTACCACATTAACTTCAAGGGTCATTGCAGATCCAGGACCTATACTTAATTTTAAAAGAGGTGGGGAAAGACTGCCTACAAAAATCATCATGGGTGAGAGAGAGGAAGAGATTCATCTTAGCAAAGAATAAAGGTGAGTAGTTCTCCATTGAGCTCTTGTGATTGGCCTGACCTCTATGCTGAAATAGTATGCAAAGAAAAATAAAACCTATCAATGCCATATTCAATATATATATATATATTACCTTGTCTTCAATCTGTACAATCCCTCTGGATTGAAATCTGAATAGTTCTATTTTCAAAAGGACTATCATTGGAAATAGGGATCTAAATATAAAGATAATCTGATTCCAATAAAACCTTCCCCAAGCTAATACTCTCGTAGGTGTGTTTGCGTGTAATAGGTGTATGTGTAATGGGTGTGTATGCACATACATATACACATGTGTACACTCAAACACATACATAGACACACAGTGAGTTTCTGTGCCTACCTATAGATTTGCATATTTTCCATGAGAAAATGTTCAATCATGAGTTATATTGTTTACCTTCATAAACATATGCTATGTCTTGGCTAATTTTCAGGATGCTTGTCTAGGCTTACTATTCACTTTGACTTGGTTTATGATTACAGAGTCAATATTAGGGTTTTCAAAGATGTTGGCATGCCATCTATTTGTGTTTCTTATATTAGAAACTTTTGCTTAGATTTTAATAACATAAGTGATTGCTGCCCAGATATAGTCAATGCTTTTTCAGCAAGACACTTTAGTCTATCAGATAATACTGTCTTGGCTGAGAGGTAGGTGAGCAAGAGGAGAGCACAGTCTGCTCTGAGGGTTAAAGTAGAGCCTAGTTCAATGTCAACTCTGACGACTTGTTCCTTGAGAAGTCATTTTAATCAGAATATTAATTTAACTCTAAGCTGTTTGTATCAGTAGAAATAAGTATTTTCCATGTAGTAAATACTGATTGGCAAACCAATAAGAGATTTTTGTGCAGAGAAGGGAGCTTTGGAATAACAGTAGAAAATCAGAGCTGCACTAAAATAGGTACCAGATATGTGAAAGTACGTGGTGGGTTCAGCAGCAGTATAGATTATTAACTGAGACTTGATAAACTTTAGAACTTCAATGTGAATAGCAGAAATTATCATTTGCATTATTTGAACTGAATTTATTACCTGGGACCTAGACTGTATTTAGTGAGGATTAAAATGACTTCTCAAGGAACGAGTCTGAGTTCATTAGGTTCTATAACTCTTGTTTCACTGAATTGTTTCACTGAAACAAGAATGATAGAACCTAATGAGCTTGTCACCAACAATGTACAGTAGCAAAAAAAAAAAAGAGTGAAAAGTCCTGTTATTGATGTGTGTCCCTGTATGGTTTAATAATGTTTTTATTAATCTCAAGATTTGGGGTAAATTTCTTAATTCATCTTTCCTCTCACTAGTTTGCTTTAAGTTCTCAGTACAGATTTCACAGATGTCCTTCATCCTGTTTTTATTTCAGAGTTAGAAAAACAAAAACAGTGAGAGAGAAAGAGACAGAGACAGACCAAAGGAGAAGAAATGAAGCCATACAGTGACTTTCCTGCCTTGAGGACCCATGGAGTTCCAAATATTATTCAACATTAGTACTATTTCCACTAAAAGGCCTTGGAGATGTGGCAAGCCACTAATCATCCTCACAGAACAATCTAATCACAAAATGCCTGCAAGAACCCTCACTGACAACTAGTGCAGGGGCCCCCAGTAGTTTGTTGTTGTTTGTTTGTTTGTTTTCCTGATCCTCATTAAAAATATCACTAATCCATCTGTGGATGCTCTTCTTCTAAGTTTTTACTTCTTCATCCAGTGCTTTAGTCATCCTTATCCTTCCTTCAGGTTGCTTTAAAATGATATCTTCTGCTTTCCCAAACCAAGCCAACCTGCATCTGGTACTGATGAAAATTCCTATGCATATAGAGGGTGCCAACTACCCAGTGTCAGACAGTATACCAAAACAATAACCAAAGGAGAAGCTGAATTAAAATATAGAATTTTCAATTCCCAGTCCTAAGGATTTAAAGCAGTTACAAAATCAAACAAATATTAAGAACCAAGTGGTGTAGGTTAGCCTTCAAACATTAGTTTCTTTAGTCTTCAGAGAAAGATTCTAGTCAGCCACTGTGCCCACCTATCATGGGTAGTGATATCTGTTCTGGTGACAGAAAGAAGAACCTAACCAAAGGCAGAGTACGTACTGTAGGAGGAAAAATGTTCAGCTACAATTGGCTTGGAGGGCAGTAGGCTCTATTTTTCTGTTTGATTGTTTAATCTGAAAGTTAACAAGGGAGTTTCTCTCAGTTGATAAATTTTGTGATAAAGCAGAGATGAGATTTAATTTTGTACTAGAAATGGTTTGATGATAGATCCAACTCAATATTGTATAATAGTAGTATTTTCTAAATTATTTTTTAAGCCCCTGTGAGAAGCTGCAATTTATGGGTGGCACCATATATCATATATCAGCCTGACGTGGGCTTTTTTTAATATACAAATTTCACAAATTACTAATTGTTAGTCTGAAAAACAGACTCAACCAGCGTCATACACCTGGTGAGTGAGACAATGATAGAGCATTGATCTATATGATTCTTAGTCCCACTGAATTTCCATTTGTATTTGTGTGTATGTGTGTGTATGTGTGTGTGTGTGTGTGTATCACAGAAGATTTGTTTATAATGTCTTCAGCTATATTGCAAATCATATACCATTTTATACAAATTCATAGCATCTCTTACTTATTTTGATTCAAAACACCTTGAAAGAGAGAATACATACATGCATCCACCTCTTAGTTGCTTTAGATCCTAGAAAAGATTAAAATTCTTTTCAAAACCTTTGAAGATTTTGCTATGTGAAAGATTTCTAAATATATGTAATGTTGTAAAACCTACCTAGGTACCAAAGATTTGCTATATAATTTGTCAATTTAATGCTTTATTTTGTATGTATTATCATATGCACATTGTTACACTGTTGTGAATTTGTGGAGTACCTCCTCAAAAACATTCATAGGACTGTTTTGAGTTTGCATAGAAAGCAATGGAAAGTTCATGGGTGTGAATGTCATATAGCTCCACCCATCCAATATGCTTAAGAAATTTTTAGTTTTTTCTCCTGTTAATTGGAGGAAAAATGCCTTCATTAAGGAAGAGTGACATATAGATGATATGAAAATTTATATGAAAATTTCTGGCTCATAATTGGTGCACAAAGTATATTGCTCTCTTTGCGTGTGACCAGGAATTGTGAAGGTAGACAAGAGAATTAAAATCTGCAGAGATTGAGAAATGTCAAGCAGGGAGGAAAGACATGAACATTGCAATGAGAAACGATGTGTGGTGTTAAAGAAGGTGGTTATTATTTTCCAGTACTCATGAGTAAGGGCTCAACAAAAATCCAGGAGATTATGAAGAAACTCTCCAATTTCCAGACATGATAGGAAATAATCGCTATTTATATATTTTTTTACGAGCCTTCTTTTCAATCTCATCTTCCACCATGCTGACCTGAACTACTAAGATTCCCAGCAACTCAACGTTATTCAAATTCCTTGATTTGACCTTGATCTCTCCCTTTTGGTGGGGTCTTTGGATACAGTGTATCTTTTGCTTAATGTGCATTCCATGACTCTATTCAACCATTGTTAAGTCAGTTGGTCAATTTATTACCTGCAATCTCACCTGAAATGGCACCTCATCTAACAGTTTTCACCTCCACTTCTTACGAGGTCGGAGAATCCATTAAGTGCTCTTATAGTGTCATCTGTTTTCAGCCGGTATTTATTAAAATTACTCTGGTAAAATGAATATGGGTTAAAATCTGCATGCCACCCCACTCATCTGTAAGCTGCAAGAAGACCATGTCCTTAATTGAATGTGCTCATTTATCTATCTCCCAAATGTAGCCTAATGTCTAACACATAATATTGACACCATGAATCATTACTAGGAAAAGAAAAGAACTAGAGCAACTACTCATATTTGTATCCAGTCCTTCCAAATTTCATTCAAGTTGACTCAATCCTGTATCTTATGAGAAATGGTTCATTATTAATATCCACCTGGTTGCACCTTTGGGGAAGGAAGAGTCTTCAATTTCTTTTTCTTCCTGTCCAAAAATAGGTTCCGGACGGGTACTAAGAGGCTTGAACACTACTTTGTACTTGAAATTGTTTTTGTTGTTGTTGTTGTTGTTGAATTAGCCAAAGGTATTTGCCAATGCAGATGTTGCTATGATGCCTCACTTGCAATATTTGTGAAGTGTTCATGTTCATTCACTGGGAAGCCCCACCTGAGCCCATCTCATTACTGCAGGGATAGATGAAGGGTAGGAAATTAACTGAATTGAGATATTTGACATTCTTTATTTAATGTTTTGACAAATAAATAGATTTAGGACTTGGAAACTAAATATTCTGGTGTCACAAAAGTATTTTTTTAATATAAAAATTTACATTAGTTTTCCCCTCTCTCTGTCTCTCTCTCTCTCTCTCTCTCTCTCTCTCTCTCTCTCTCTGTGTGTGTGTGTGTGTGTGTGTGTGTGTGTGTGTGTGTGTGTGTGTGTTTTGGACAGAGGGAAGAGATGAGAGGTTGCTAAATCCAAAGGGTAAAGAATGAAATTCAACAGTTCACATAATTACTCCAACTCCATTTCAGCCTATTGATAGCATCTACTTAAATCCATCTTACAGCTGAAGTTGACAAGTACTAGTGCTCCTTGAAAATAAAATTCTTCTAGATTGTTATATAACTGCCTGATCCACAATTTTATCTGCAGAGTGCACTAATGGTCCTGTCTAAATATTGCAATATTATTCGCCAAATCGGCACGCACAAGTTAGGTTTTATCATTACTCCCTGAACCACTGGCCAAATTGTGGTGCTTTGAAAACATTTAACACTGTCAGTTTTCATCAATTGCTCAGACGTAAGCAGTTTCTTAGATTAAATAAGATCAAATGGGATATGTGGCTGTCGGATTTTCATTTGGGTTTTTCAATAATTATTTAAATTGTATTTCTGTGCATACAGCAATATGCTAATTTGTTAGACCATGCAAGCAGAAGTTGTTTACATTGAATTTAAAACAAAAAAATTAGTTAAGGAGAAGATGGTTCAATCTTGCATTCTGCAAAATGAAGCAGGAGTTTTATAGGAATATCTCCAAATATTGTCAATGACACATGGAATTAAACCTCATCTAATTGTGTTTCTATAGATAGACTCTGCTTGTCTGTGTTTCACTGATAGCAGATATTCTTATGGTCATAAGCACATTCATTTGTAAGAATGGAAAGGGTTTGGGTTTGTGTCATTAGTGTCACACAGTACACTCTGCTGTGAAGGCTTCTTTCATTACAGATTCACATGCCACCTCCTCCTGAGGAGCCCTCTATGCAGTTCAGCTGAAGGACATGTTTACCTGACTGAATGCTCACACTTGTTTCTTCCTCTGCTACACTTTGGGTCTGGTGTGTCCCCATAAAGCCCTTTGGGGGGTCTTCAGTTGGGCATACTTGGAAGGTTGTCGACAGTTTCAAGAGTTAGAGCATAGTGGAAAGTCTTAGGTCATTGGGGATGTCCCCTTAAAGGGAACTGTGGGACTCTGCTCTCTTCTCTCTCTTTACTTCCCAGTAAGCAAAAGATAAGAAGCTTGTTCAATGACACACTCTCCATCACAATGTGCTGCCTTACCACAGGTGTCCAAACAATGGAACTAATCAATTATACGCTGGGAGTAGGAATTCAACTAAACCTTTTCTCTTTTTTCAGTTTCTTTATTTCAAATATTTGTTATAGTACGGGAAAACTGACTAATATATCCTCTGTTTTGCATATGGGAATGTTTTACCTTTGAAGTCAGATATTTGGTTGGCTCTCTTATGCCCTTTGTCAAAACATGTAAGAGTCCAGGATTGCTCATATTCAGAATCCTGAACATTGACTAAATATCATTGAGAACAGAGTTAATCTGAATGTTTCTTAATTTTTTTTTCCCTAGTGTTACAGGGACAACAGGTAATGTATTCTATTTCTATTGACACGCCATTGTTAAACACAAGAACAAATACAGTATGAGGTCACACTTATTCTGAAAATTTAAATCTTAGCATGAATATTCCTCTTCCTTAAAAGTTGTTTTGTTTTTGTGTATTGTTGTTGTAGTTGTGGTTGTTGTTGTAATTAGTTAGAGACCTCCATGGTTCTAGCAAGTATTCCCCAGGATTACCCACTTAGTAAAATAGTGACAACAGACATTCTTCAGGACCAGGTGAGGTGGTGCACACCTATAAATACAGCGACTCAGGACACAAGCAAGAAGATCATGAGTTCGAGGCTAGCCTCAGCAACTTAGTGAGACACTATCAAAATAAAAATTAAAAGTCAAAAGTCTGGGGCTGAAGCTTAGTGGTAAAGCACCTCTGAGTTCAGTCTCCAAAGCCATACACAAAAAAGAAAGAAGAAGAGGAGAAGGAGGAGGAGAAGGATGCAGAGGAGGAGGAAGAGGAGGAAGAGGAAGCAGTGGAGGAGGGGGAGGAGGAGAAAAGAGGATTCTTTAGTATAATATACTTTCTAAAATTCACTTTAAAATCTCAAACAGAACATCATGTGTGTTTCAAAAAATTTTAGTTTATTTTTAAAAATGCTTATTGTTTAGTAGTAGTTGGACACAATACCTTTATTTTATTTATTTATTTTTACATGGTGCTGAGGATTGAACTCAGGGGCTCTCACATGTGAGGCGAGTGCTCTATGGCTGAGCCATAATCCCAGTCCCATAGTTCATTCCTTAAAACAATACAATATCCAGAAAACTTCAAATATGAGGATACATAAGCATATTAATGGCATAGTGATGCTTTTATAATATGAAGTTACATTTAAAAGAATATGACAGAATATACACAATGGGATATTTTCTAAAACTCAACAACAAGAAAATACAACTAATATCATAAATGAGTTTGTGTATCTGAGAGTATGAATATTCAGAATAGTTCAATAGTTAAGGCTATGCATTCTAAATCCTCCTGATGGGGTTGGGTATTCACAGAGAAAATTATATACTAACAAAGGAAAGGTCCTTTGTCTCTCTCTGTTTTATTTCCATAATTTGTAAGGAGAAAACAAAACGTCACCTAGAAGATAAAATATAATCATACAAGTAAAGTGTCATGAACAGTGAGAAACAGTAGCAGAAGCATATTCAGCAAATATTAGATATTATATACATTAAGTATAGAGACTAAAAGCATTTTTAATAACCGTGGCTGTCAATGGTTACATTTAGGTACTCCCATATTTATATATTCTTTTATTTTTCTTTCTGGCTTTTGTATTGTTTTCTAATAAATAAGCATGACTTTTCCATCCCCCCCCCCAAAAAACCACATCTATTAAAAATGGGACCATTAAATACCTCTCATTCCAACTCTACTGAGCAAGCCTGAGGACATTCATTGATTTCTATTAGGGTTATGTGGGTACATAGAAAATATGTCACTAACAATAATATAACATGATTCCCTTCAATACAAAACTCAAGCACATGAGCAACCAGTTAAAAAGGACCTACCAGTAAGTGTCTGCCTAAATTTAAATAGATGGAGAATATCCATCTCTTAGATTTTTACAAGGCACCAGCTACAACACTGAAGTGGATAATCTGAGTGCTTCTTAGGGATTCTTACCAGGGAGCAGGCAGACAATCTCTCTATTTGGTGCAATCCTATTTTAATTTAGAGAAACATCTTGACATATTAACTTTCTCAGGGAATATGGATCAGGTTCTATTCTCTATCACAAATATCATTTTCCATTATGAATTCATCAAATAGATATTCACTAGATATTGTTGAATAAATTATCAATGGACAAACATTGGGACTAAATTATAAAATGTGAGTTTTAACAAAGATTTACTTAAAAACCCAGAAAATTTATTGTCAATTCTATTTTTTTAAGAGAGAGAGAAGAGAGAGAAGAGAGAGAAGAGAGAGAAGAGAGAGAAGAGAGAGAGAGAGAGAGAGAGAGAGAGAGAGAGAGAGAGAGAGAATTTTTTAATATTTATTTTCTCAGTTTTTGGTGGACACAACATCTTTATTTTAATGTGGTGCTGAGGATTGAACCCAGTGCCCTGCACATGTCAGGTGAGCGCATTACCGCTTAAGCAACATCCCCAACCCGTCAATTCTAATTTTAAAGCAATTCTTCAAAATTTTTTGGTTCATTTATTTAATCTGTTGCTCTTTTCTTATATGACCACATGCATGGAAGACATGTTACCAGGGTTAAATGTGCCAACTTCAGTTCTGCAGCTCAGTGAATCTGATGCATCAGGCAAAGGCTCCGGTTGCAGAAAAAGTCATTTCCTGAAGGAGTTTAATTGCAATATAATATCAGCTACAAGCTCTTCCTTTTATCTAAAACCACATAATGTTTACATAATAATCAGAAAGTAGCAACAGTTGCTGAAACATTTCCAGCACCTGAAATGGACTAAGGCACCTAAAACAGTTCCTAGAGATCTAGGTTCTTACTATGGTCAATTTTATAAGTGAACTTGAGTGAGCCACAGGGTTCCCTGATATTTAGTTAAACACTATTTCTGAATGTGTTTATGAGGAAGTTTCTGAATGACATTAATATTTAAATCAGTAGACTGAATGAAGTAGATTGCCCACTTTATTTTGGGTACACCTCTTCTAATGCACTGAAGGGCTGAATAGGAAATAATTATTTCTATCTTTCAGTTTGGACATTAGTCTTGTGCCATCAGACTCCAAAGTAAACTGAAAATTATACTATTGGTTTTCCTGGTACATCAGCTTGTTCAATATGGATGTCAATCTTCTCAGCTTCCATAATCATGTGAGCTAATTACTTATAGAAATCTATCAATATAAATCAATCTCTGTCTTCTCTATGTGTGTACATATGTACAAGTGCATGTGTGTGTGTGTGTATTTACAAACACACACACACACACACACACACACACATATATATATATATATATATATATATATATATATATTACACAGACACACATACACACACATATACATATTTTTCTATGTTATTTAAAGACCATCTCTTCCATGGATTTCCAAGACATCTTTCTGATAATATACAGTAGTGTCCTGGGCTTTATTTTGAACCTGAGCATTCTCTTGTTACATAGAGGTGTCTCTGGCTCTTTGGAAACATTAGACACATAGAGGTACTCAGAAAATGCCCTGTTGAAGAAACAAAGTTACTTTCCTTCTGTTATTAGGCAAATGATGTTGATACTGAGTGTTTTCTTGGCAACTTTTATAAGATAATTCTACCTTCAGCGGAATTAAAACAATGTCCTGCATTGTATGACAGTTCTGATTTGGCTGATATCCCTGTTAGCTTGCTTTCTGTGCATTCATATTCTAGCTTCAACTCCCCACTCTAGTTATGGAGTTCTTTATTCCCGGGTTAAGCTTTTTGCTATCTAAATGTTTTGTTTTTTTTTTTCCTTCCCTCAAATAATAAGTAAATTGCCACAGTGACTTAACTAGTAATTATGCTATCAGTCTTTATTCATTTTAGGTGCCTTAGTCCATTTTAGGTGCTGGAAGGTAGTAATTTGGTAAAAGCAAAATGAGCTCTCAATTCTGTCACTTATGAAGGGAATTATCATTGTGAGCACTCAAAGTACACCAGGAAATGTCTTGGACACATTTTAACATAAAGCATAATAGCTATTTTATTGAGCACTGACTCTTTGTAAGTTACTTTGTGTGCATACTGATTTCGTATTCTCATCTAGAATTTTTGTTGATAAGAAAACAGAAGAATCATAGTTCTTCCTATAATTCTAAAATCATATGTCTACAGGTTTCTGAGGCCAATTTAGAATACTTATCACTTTATTGACATACACAAAGCAACTTTATTTCATTATATGATCTTTTTATTTTGGCACTCTTTCCATCTGGATGTTTTAGTGCCTTCAACAAGACAAAGTCTTTACTTGAATTCTTGACAAACATTTCATAGGCAAGCTTACTAAAATGCTGGCTATCATATATAGCTTTGATGTTGATTTTTTATATATATTTTCATTTTGCTTGCTAAAAAACTTATTAGATTCATTTGCAAGAAAAATAATTTAAATGAGTGTTGTGAGTGGACTGGGGGCATAGCTCAGTAGTAGAACATTTGCCTAGTGTGAAGGAGACCCTAGGTTTAATCCCCAATACCAGGAAAGAAAAAAAAGAAACTGCAGCATTTTATGTACATATTTTAGTGTTTAGATGCATCCTCTTAAATCTTTATGTCAAAAGAATTAAAACTCAACTCTGAGGTTAGAGCCTCATATATTTCCTTTGGAAAGAGTTCCGTGGCTTTGTGGGTTTTGAGCAATGTGCTCAATTAGCTTCAGCTCAGTTTTTTCTCTTGTATCAACCTCTCAGGATGTTTGAGGAGATGCTAAATAATTCACATAAGTAAACTTTGAATATGACACTGTATTAAGAACATAATTTTACCCTTTTTTATCTCTCTCTCTCTTTCTCTTTTTAGGACAGTTAACTAACATTGGTAGGTTCACATTTGTATTTTTATTTTGGGGTGTAAAATCATTAATATATATTAATACACAATTCACCTATGTTAAATAAATTTATTTAGTTTTGTAACCATTCCCTGTTGAAAGAATCCATGACATCTTTTTTTACAAAGAAGGAGATTGTCACCAGACATCAGAGAGTGACAGAGATCAACTTCAGGAACATCTCTGTCTGGCTGTGAAGAATTACATTTGTACTGCATAATATCACCCTCTGTGAAAAACATCGTACCATTTTTTTTAAAAGCTAGACCAGAATAAGCATGTGTTTATGTTTAAGAAAACTTGTAGAAATAGTTTAAGGAAGAATCTAGTGTTTTCCAACATTTCCCATTCAGAAGGTCGTATACTCAATAAACAACCAACATCATCTTAAGCATGAACACTTCTCTCACTGATTTCTGCTCCTGATGTTTTGATGCATTCATACATTAAAAAGTGACACCCAACTTGGAAAATTTTGGTGAGAGATTATTTGATAATTTTCAAAATCCACATGACCCCCCAAAGGAGAAATTATCCTAATTATAAGAGATTACTCAATATATACTAGACCCTCCACATATATTGTTTTATTTAATGCAAAAAAAAATCTTCATTTGCCCAATGAGTTACCACTTACTGAGTGTCTTCCATGTTCTTAGCAATGTTCTAGACAGTAGAAACACAGGCTTGGTTTTTAACCTCCTTTCATAAATGGTCTAATACTAATGAAGATGTTTATCAAATATGTACATATGAAAGTCAGATTCAACTGGAAAAGTAGAGGGAAGAGATGTGCTTGTGGTGTGACTGCCCTGAAAAAGTGGATTGGTCCTCAGGATTGAGTTCAAGGAACATTGCCTGAGAAAGCAGTAATAGAGCCGACGTGTAAAGAATTAGCAAATTTATTTATTTAGTTTTCTACTATTTGTTCTACTTAGTTGTATATGGAAGCAGAATGCATTCCAATTCACCATACACAAATGGAGCACAACATTTCGATTCTCTGGTTGTGCACGGTATAGAGATGCACCATTCGTGCAATCACACAGGTATCTAGGGTAATGATGTCTATTTCATTCCATCTTCTTTCCTGCCTTCATATCCCTTCCCCACCCTCCCATTTAAAAATTTTAATTTGTTATATATGATAGCAGGACATTATAATTCATATTACACATATACAGCATAATTTTTCATCTCTGGTTGTACACAAAGTAGTCTCTCCATTCATTTCTTCATACATGTACTTAAGGTAATGGTGGAAGAGGGCATCTCTAACCTGGTCCAGTTTTTAGAGGAAATGCTTTCAATTTTTCTCCATTTAGAATGATGTTGGCCTGGGGCTTAGCATAGATAGCTTTTACAATGTTGAGATATGTTCCTGTTATCTCTAGTCCTTTCTAGTGTTTTGAACATGAAGGGGTGCTGTGTTTTGTCAAATAGTTTCTCTGCATCTATTGAGATGATAATATGGTTCTTATTTTTAAGTCCATTGATGTGATGAATTACATTTATTGATTTCTGTATGTTGAACCAACATGGCATCCCTAGGATGAACCCCACTTGATCGTGGTGCACTATAAGTTTTTGTATTCAATTTGCCAGAATTTTATTTTATCTGTGTTCATTAGATATATTGGTCTGAAGTTTTATTTGCTTGATGTGTCTTTGCCTGGTTTTGGAATCAGGGTGATACTGGCCTCATAGAATGAGATCGGCAGTGCTCCCTCTTTTTTATTTCACAAAATAGTTTTAAGAGTATTGGAATTAGTTCTTCCTTAAATGTCTTGTAGAACTTGGCTGTATATCCATGTGGTCCTGAGCTTTTCTTGGTTGGTAAGCTTCTGATGGTGTCTTCTATTTCCTTGCTTGAAATTGATCTGTTTAAATTGATTCAATTTGGGCAACTCATATGTCTCTAGAAATTTGTCGATGCCTTCGATATTCAATATTTTATTAGAGTACAAATTTTCAAAATTATTTCTCATAGTAATCTGTATTTCTGCAGTGTCTGTTGTGAAGTTCCTTTTTCATCACATATTAGTAATTTGAGTTTTCTCTCTTCTCTTTGTTAACATGTCTAAGGATTTGTCAATTTTATTTAGTTTTTCAAAAAAACAACTTTTGGTTTTGTCAATTTTTTCAATTGTTTCTTATATTTCAATTTCATTGGTTTCAGCTCTGATTTTAATTATTTCCTGTCTTCTGTTGCTTTTGGTGTTGATTTGTTAATCTTTTTCCAGGGCTTTGATATGTAATGTTAGGTCATTTATTTGTTGTCTTTTTCTTCTTTTAAGAAATGAACTCCATGCAATGAAATTTCCTCTTAATACTGCCTTCATAATGTCCCAGAGATTTTGATACACTGTATCAGTGTTCTCATTTACCTCTTAGAACTTTTTAATCTCCTTCTTGATGTCTTTTACAACCCATTGTTCATTCAGTAGCATACTATTTAGTCTCCAGATGTTGGAGTAGCTTTTATTTTTTATTTTATCATTGATTTTAAATCTTATTCCATTATAATCTGATAGAAAGCAGGGTTTTAATTTTTTTATTATTTATTTATTTATTTATTTTTCCAATTTGCTTAGAATTGCTTTGTGCTCTATTTTAGAGAAGGATCCATGTACTGCTGAAAAGAAAGTGTATTCACTTGTTGAAGGATGAAATGTTCTATATATGTCAGTAAAGTCTAAGTTATTGATTTTATTATTGAGTTCTATATTTTATTTGTTCAGCTTTTTTTTTTTTTTTTTGGAAGATTAGTGTTGAAAGAGGTGTGTTCAAGTCACCCAGAAATATTGTGTTGTGGTCAATTTGACTCTTGAAATTGAGAAGAATTTGATGAATGTAGATGCTCCATTTTGGGGGGCATATATATTTATAATTGTTATATCTTATTTGTTTATAGTTCCTGTGGGCAGTATCAACCCTTTTGGTTAACTTTAGCATGTAGTCTATTTTATTTGATGTGAGTTTAGAAACCCCTGCTTGCTTCTGCACTCCATGTGAGTGGTATGATTTTTCCCAACTTTTCATCTTCAGTCTGTGGATGTCTTTTCCTATAAGATGAGTCTCTTGGTGGCAGCATATTGTTGGGTTATGTTTTTAAATCCAATCTGCCAGCCTATGTCTTCTGTTTGGTGAGTTTAGGCCATTAACATTCAGGGTTATTATTGAGAATTGATTTATATTCCCAGTCATTTTTATTTATTTCTAGTATTTAAATCTTGACTTGGTTTCTCCTTTGGTTAGTTTTTCCTTTAGTGTAATACAACCCTCTGCTGATTTTCATTGTTGTTTTTCATTTCTTCTTCATGGAATATTTTGCTGAGGGTGTTCAGGAGTGCAGATTTTCTATTTGTAAATTCTTTTAACTTTTGTTACTCATGTACAGTTTTTACTTCATTATCAAATATAAAGCTTAATTTTGCTGGCATGTAAGATTCTTGGTTAGTATCCATTTTCTTTCAGATCTTGGTATATGTTATTTCAGGATCTCCTGGCTTTGAGTGTCTGGATTGAAAAATCTGCTGAGATACAAGTTTTCTCCCCCTGTATGTGATCTGATTCTTTTCTCTTGAGGTCTCTAAGATTCTATCCTTATTCTGTATGCTAGACATTTTAATTGTAATGTGACTTGGTGTAGATCTGTTTTAATTTTGTACATTTGGTGTCCTATAAGCCTCTCATATTTGATTTTCCAATTCATTCTTCAGGTTTGGGAATTTTTCTGATATATTATCTCATTGAAGAGTCAATGTATTCCTTTGGTTTGAAACTCTTTGCCTTCCTGTATCCCTGTAACTCTTATATTTGGTCTTTTGATGCTGTCCCATAATTCTTGGATATTCTGCTCATTGTTTCTTATCATCTTCACTGTGTGGTCAACTTGACTATTCAGATTGTATACTTTCTCTTCATTACCTGATGTTCTGTCTTCCAAGTGATCTACTCTGTTGGTGATGCTTTTTCTTGAGTTTTTTATTTGGTTTATTGTTGCCTTCAGTTCAAGGGTTTCTACTTTTTGTTGTTGTTGTTATTGTTTGATTTATTTTTGTTTTTTTCCATAATCTCTCTTTCTCAATGTAATCTTTTACTACCTGTATTTGTTCCCTTATCTCTTTATTGGTATCATCAATGGTTGTCCTGTTTTTGGGGGGGCATTTTCCTCCCTTGTATTTTCATGTTGTCTATGGGTCTTCCTTTCTTGCAGTGTGGATCTGAGATATTACAGTTTCTACCCTATAATCTTGTAGTATCCTTGCAGACTGTCTGTACCTCACCTTGGTGTTGTGCTTCCAGACCCTGACGATGTCCCATGATGTATGCTACTGCAACTAAAGGTGGTGGCAGCAATAAAAGAGGTAAATCAAGATAGCAGTGGAAGTGCTCCAAGACGGATGCAATGTCTTTCAGAGATGGGGCTGAGAGAGTGGGCCTTCCACTGGCTTTGGGGTTTCTACTCCCAGATGCAACTGCTTCTCGGACCTGTCTACAAGGTAGAAGGTACTATGTGGGGATGGCTATAGCAATGGCTGCAGTGACCCAATATGTAAGTGGGTTAAACCTGAGGTTGGGGGGGGCAGACCCAGGCCTACCCAGTGCTTCAACTCTCATAGGTGAGCGGAGGCCATTCTGGGCTGAGGCCTGAGGTCCAGCAGGGGTCTGCTGGTGACCAGAAGGACCCGAGCTTACTCTGTGCCTGGGTTCTCATGCAGGTTGGTGGAGGTGGTTCTTCCCTACCCTCCCTTTTGCCTAATCCAAATTTCCTCCATTCTTTCCATCCCCCCAATCCCCATCATAGAGCAACATCCACTAATCATAGAGAACATTCAGCCTTTAGTTTTTTTGAGATTGGCTAACTTTGCTTAGCACAATATTCTCCAACTCCATCCAAAAAAACAATAATAATTAGCAAAGTGAGTTCATGGAAGAGGGCTGGGGGAAAACCAACTGTCAAGGAGTGTGAAGAGAATGGAAGAAGTGGCTTTGAGAACAGTGGACGTTGTGATCTAAATGACAGAGAGAGGGGACAAGGAAAGACAGGTTGGTATGACATGGTATAATGGGAAGAAAAAGGACCCCTCTTATAGGTCAGAAAAGGCTTCTTTATGGAAATACCATTTAGATTTAGATATGACATTTAATGATACCTTTCTTCTATTTTACTTTTGAATGAAAAAATATTTATCAGAACAAAACTGAAAGCTAATTTCAACAACTCTGTGTGTAAAAGGAAACTGTGCAATGAAAAAGTCACAAGAATAATGTAATGAATTTGCAGTTGTTCACAAATTTCTTAACAATGTAATGTTTCAAATAAAAGTCTTCGGATTTATCTGACATTAGTTATTTTTGGAATTCCCATATCAAAGACAGAGGCTTAGGAAGAGAAAGAAATAAAAATAAAAATGTAATAATAATTTTTCCTCTATATATCTTAATAAGGTTGCTTGCTGTTTTTTTCCTCTGGGGGAGAAAACAAACCTTTCAGCAGCAGATAGGAGGAGAAAGAAACTCCCATCTACCCAATGCATTTCAAATAAGAATTGTAATTAATTTTATCAGGATGGCAGAAGTAAATATTCAGCAGGAAGGTGAAAACTAATGTGCTTTGCCAGGTGAATCTGTCACTGAGTCCCTTTCCTATCCACGGAGAGCTGTTTATATGGTTAATTCTAATATTTCATGTTGTTATATTTACATTTACAGATGTGGATGTTTAAATGATAAAGCTATGTAATTGGCATCACATTTTTGAGAAGTTCTATTTGATGGGTTGACGATGTTTAAAGATTTTTTTCTTAAGTACCCTCTGCACTTCATAAGGTTTTGGTCCTTGGCAGTAACAAACTTTCCACTCATTGAAAAGAAAAAGTGCAGGTATATTATCAAAGATGGATATGATCACCTAGTCCATGATCCCTTGATTGGGAAACCTCAATGGATATCAAAACAAGAGGCAACATCAAGCCCTCAGCTCTAGTTTCCTTCTTTATACATACATAATTTCCACTGTAAAGGAGATAGTTATAGAATTGGTAAGAAGAAATCAACTTCAATCACTTCATCTAATTACTACCAATAAAAAAGAAACTCATAGCAACTGAAATTTATTTTAGCATTTTCTATGGACACCATGTTTCAAATACATTATTTCTAATCATCATGCTAAACTTGCAAAATAGGTGAAACTATTATTCTTATTTTACAGATGAAGAAAACAGTCATATAGATTATAGAACCATTAAGGGCAGAATTTGCCTTAGTTAAGATTTTTACTATACCATATAGATTTTTAGTTATCTTTCTCATTTAAATATATATCTTCATATCTGTTCAATTTTATTTTAGGCTTGTCATTATATTCTATATTAATTTTATCTTTATTTTTTAAGATATATGTTATTTAATTACCTACATATGCACATCATCTTTAGCATCATCATTGTTAATATGCACTAATAGTCACTCAATATATGCATCTTATTTTATCTAGCCAGTAATTTATATTTTGAACATTTCATTTGCTCTTTTCCTTCAATAACATTAGTTATGATCTAATATTATTCTTATAAATGTTGCTCTATATATCATTTATTTAAAATGGCTTTCTGAACAAAAATACTTTGTCAAATGCATTAGCCTTCTTTTTCTAGATTTTTAAAATCTAAGGCTAAATAACACAATTCATAATAAATTGTATTTGCATGAACTCTATGATTCTGAATTTGCCCAAACTCTGTACAAATCAGGCTTCAAAAGTTTTGTTGATCAACATAATTTTTCACTTTCAAGCAATTTGTGTGTACTTATATTACAAAATATCATCATTTTTAGGTCCTTAAACTTAGAGGGATACATCTCTATAAAACGAAAAAGACAGGCTGCATAAATAGTCTTTTTAAAAAGTTCTATGCTTACTTGCATTACTACCCATTCGTCTCTTTCTTAATAACATTTTTAATTGCTTGAATTAATATGGCAGAACAAAAAAAATCAGCTAAAATCACTAAAATATATCAAATTAATTTTATGTACAATAAATGCTTTGTCTTACAGTGATGCTATTGATTTATTTTAATAGGTATTTAAAACTAGACAAAGCTACTAAACTTTCAAAATTATAAGAATTGTTTAATTTTGCATAGTTTTCAAGAGCACTAGATTATATACTCATCTCTGTGTAAATCTATATGTGTGTGGCTTTTCCCTAAATCAGATTCATGTCTTCTAAAAGCAAACTTGAATGAATAATTCTCAATGTATCAATCAATAACTTCTATTCAACAAGGCATTTAGCCCACACAAGATCAACTATTATCTTCTGAGAACTACTGTAGACAAATGTTAATTTATAGTACAAATATAATAACTTCAGACACATTTTCTTATGTTTGGGGACCCCAAATACATTACCTCAATCCTTATATAATTTGACCATTCAAGAACGTCACCTCCTTATCCCTGGTATAAAAAATGGAGAGTCATTTGCCCAAGGCAATCCAACTAATAATTGTATATATGAAGATATTCAAGTCAGGACTCTATATGGTTGCAAAAGGCAAGTACAGAAATTGAACCATGGTGGAAATGTAGAAATAACTGTATTGGAAGATACATCAATAAGGTGTTACTGAACAACAAGCTTCCATAAATCTTAGAGGCTTATGAAAAAAGAGAAAGACTGGAAAACTCAGGAAGAAAATTTAGGAGGTGATGTACATGTGTGTTTTCTTGATTGTGAAACTACAGATGTTTGCATATGTTTAAACTCATCAAATTGTATATACTATATAGCTATGTGCAGTTCTTTGTGCATCAATTATGTTACACCTCAGTTAATCTGTAAAAAAACAAAAAACAAAAAAAAACTTAGTGGCTTCTAGCAGCAGCTATTCCTAGTGCTTGGAGTTGAGACTGGTGACAAGAGAGGCTCTCACCAAGAACATGCTGTCTGACAGCCAGAAATCAGGAACTTATGTCCCAGATTAGTAAGTGCTGAAGGTTGAGGGCAAATACAGAGAGCTTTTTTAGGATACTCATGGCACAGATTGCTTTCATTGTCACTCTTTGCATTCATTGAAGAAAATGAGGTTGGGTATCTTTTACATGACTACTAAAGAGAATATTAAAAGAAGGCAAAAGTAAAAAGTGAAGGATCAAGAGAAACATAAATTAGAGATAGTGCAGGGTAAAGGATTTGCTTTTAGGGGTTCGTAGTGGCATTGTGAGTTACTCACTGATGCTTCTTAGGGCACAATGCTTGCTGTTCTAATTTGTTCTTACACAGTCATGAAATGGGCAGTATCCTTTTGATGTTCCAATGTGAAGTTTATCTTCAAAAGAGGATTTTTTTTTTTTTTGTAACCAAGAATTAAAGTTGGGGGTGGGGGTAGCGCTTAAGTACTGAGCCACATCTCAAGCTCGTTTTCTATTTTATTTACAAACAGGGTCTCACTAACTTGCTTAGGGCATCCCTAAGTTACTGATGCTGGCTTTGAACTTTGGATACTCCTGAAGATGCTACTACTTAAGAAACTCACAAAAATCCACTGCAGATATTGGGTTAACCCTATTTTGAGAATAAATACTCTTTTGTTTTCACCAGGTTAATTCATCACTTACGAAGTTAAATTCCTGTGAGCTAGTACTTTACCTAGTCTCTCATGCCATATTGTTTTTCATTCTCTTAAAAAGGATTATACTGTGACTACACAAAAGCTTTTAAAACAACTAGGAAAACAACTTATAAATGCATGCAGCTTTTTTATTTCCAGACACGGCATAACAGTAAAACGAATACTAATGATAGTAGGTTCATGGTGTATTAAGTAGTTCTGAAATAGTTACCAAGGAAAAAATATATAGAGGAGATATCTCCTGAAGGGTATTAAGACTGAAGTCCAATTTGCTCAATCTTCCTTTCAGAAGGAAAATAGGAAGCAATTGTAATGGACACAGCAGGGAGGCTAAGTTAGACAGAATAATTCTCACTGTTAAAGAAACAATTCAACTAAAGGTTCTGCTGAAGCAAATAGCCAGGCAGGTCACATTCACTCTTAAGTACCTAGACCTTTTAAAAAACATGAAAAAACAAAACCACAAGAAGCTCAAATACATTCAATTTTCCTTGTTTATAGATAAGTAAAATTTTAAAGACCACAGTAGAAATCAGAGGTAAAATTAGAACCTTCTATTTGTCTCACCAGGAACTCTCTTTGGCATGCCTTTAGGGCTTCACATATTATTAAGAAATATAAATTTATACATTCCAAAGTCTAGAAAATTACAACTATAACATTGCAGAAAGAACATAGTATAGATATACTAAATATATCATTTAAACAAAAAATTCAAGGTCCACTAAGTGTCTTTCCTTGATTCTGGTAAAATAAATAATACTGAAAAAGTTAGGTGTCATTACTACCTTTCAATTCAGAAAATTTCCTCTGTCTTTGGAAAATCAAAGCAGGAAAAGCTGACTTCTTATCATTGTTTTGCTCTGAAAATTAATCTTTTTTATTAAAAACTAAACATAAACTTACTTTCCTTCAGTTTCCTACTTATATCTCTCTTCCTCAAGTTCTTTATCACTACACCATAAGAAGCAATCTCTCACTCATTGAACTCAACACATCATGTACTATTTTTCTTAGATTATTAGTCATTATTAGTCTTTCTTAAATTTGTGATGTCTGGATAAGCAGCAATCTCCTAAATGGTAGAGGTAATTATGCTTGATTTGCCATTGGAATCCTTACTATATAGTGTAGAACTATTTTGTTACTTCTTCTGTTATTTGTTTATTTATTTATTGTCTTTGACTTTTATGTTTTATAGTTGACATCTTGACTTCATATCATGTTTCCACTACTTATCACTTGTGTGCACCTTGAGGAACTACATTGTCTTACACCTTAATTTTTCAGAATATCTTAATCCGTAAAGTGGAGTTTATACCTATACATAACCCAAGGGATTTTGTAAGTATAAAATGATGTACCTTTACATTGTTTTAGAAAACGTTGGGTACATGCTAGGCATTCAAACAATATTAGAAATTTGCATTGTGATAATATCTACTTGATATTTGTTAAACAAAATAACTCTTTGCTTTATGTAGGAAATTCTCATAATAATACATGATGCAATATTTAGGATATATACTGGGATCTATTTTGGAATGACCATAATGTTATCCATGATAATTGTAGCCATGGGACTTGGGACCATCTGACTAAGGGTTAAATGTTTAAAGTAGCATTTGTTTTTAAGCCCCAAATCCTTATATCCTCTCTCCACTGCATTATTGTAACTCCACACCACCACAATACACCAGTCCAAGAGCAATCCCTATACCATGAGGCCCCCTAAATCCTCACATTTTCTTAATCTTTCCTATACTTCTCTGTCACTCACTTGTTCATTCCAATCTCATCTTCCTTCTGTTTTTTTCCTCTCACTCTGAAAAAGGAACTTCCTTCCAGCAAACCTTCTTAAATTCATGCTTCCATTCATCCCTTTTGTATTTGCCTTATGTGAGAATATTATTTATCTGCCATATTCCCCTATTAATCGGGAATGGCAGAGGAAACAGTTGTGTTGGCATTATGTCTCATATTAAACCACACACTGTACATACAAGGTAACCCATATGGCTCAATAAAAGGGATGCAAACCCAGTTCATAGAGGTGTCAGAAGGTATCAGAATGTGGCCACGGTGACATTTACCAGCTGGCATTTATTAGCTTTTTATGCACTGGAAGAGAAGGAGATATCTTGGTTAGTATTATTGTTATGTGAAATCTCTCAAGAACTGCCTGTCTGCTTAGTGGCAGCGACAAACTGCTTCCTCTTCACATTGCTATTACGTACACGCAGATTAATTTCTGTCCAGGGCCTGGGAGTTCCATTAGATTGTTTTTGATGACTAAACTAACAAAACTTGGAAGACCTTTTTATTGAATTTTTCAGACCGTCAGAGGTCTTGCCAAGGGGATATTTATATAAGAGCCAAGCCTTTTTATTATAGTGGTGATTTCACTCAAGGGAGAAAAGACCTTTCATTTTTGCCTAGTAGAAGCCACTACACCACAAGATGGGAAGATGAGATCTGATAGATTTCTTGCTCTTTTTTTAAATGCTTTTATTTTATTTATTTAGTTTATTTATGTGGTACTGGAGATTGAACCCAGTGCTTTAGCATGCTAGGCAAGCGCTTTACCACTGAGCCCCAACCCCAGCCCTTCTTTGGCTCTCTTATGTGTGAATAGTCACAAGTAGAAGTGTCTGTGGTGTGGAGAGGTGCATAAGACTTCCCGTTTTGCTGACATCATTCAGAATCTCTTGACATTTCTCTTGTGGGTAGTTCTTTGGATACTTCTTGACATTTCTTTTGTTGAGATGTTTAATGGTTTGTATCAAATACCTACTGTGAGCTAAGTACCGTTCTGTACTTGTCAATTTGTAATTTCCTTTCATACTCACACCAACTATTAAAAGGCCAATATTATTATAGTTTTACAGAAAACTAAAGTAACCCAGATAAGTGACTTGAATAACATGATGGTTTCCAAAGCCTGTGATTCTCAGTTATAGGGAAGATTTCTAAGAAGAGATGGTTGAATGTTCCAGTGGTGAGATTTAGCCAGTGATTAAGAAGAAAAACAGGGGCTAGGGATGTGGCTCAAGCGGTAGCGCGCTCGCCTAGCATGCGTGCGGCCCGGTTTCGATCCTTAGCAGCACCACATACCAACAAAGATGTTGTGTCCGCCGAGAACTAAGAAAAAATAAATAAATGTTAAAATTCTCTCTCTCTCTCTCTCTCTCTGCCCCCCTCTCTCTCACTCTCTCTTTAAAAAAAAAAAAACAAAACAGTAGAGATCAGATTATATAAGGATTTTGTTTGATGATGTGATGATTTTTTTTTCTTGAGTCCTGAGTGCTAATTTGAAAAATATGTACATGGACTCATATTTAAAAGTGAAAATGATCACCAGATACATCTTACCACTTAGAACTAACCATCAGCAGTCCTGGCTTTGTATGATTTCAGTGGGAGAAATTGCAGGTGCAATGCCTTATCCAGTAACACACTTGTCCCCTAACAGCACAGTGCAAATGTCAGTGACCAGTTACCACAGTCTATTAGCTGCAAGCAATTGCATAAAGCACAAACATCACTGCTAACTGCTGAGTCCATAAATCACTACATGAACCACAAATGTGCATCATGATCAGTGATCAGTCACATCATTTTTTCAACACCTGGAGGTGATAGGATACTGCATATCCATTTACCATTATGCAGAGAAGCAATGTGTCTACTTGTGTTTGTATCTTGTCTCCCAATGAGGAACCCATGTAACTTTTGACAGAATGTACTAATCAAAAGAGAGAGAGAGTTAGAAAACAGTGAAGAAAGTGCAAAAAGAAAACAAGGGATAACACTACAAGCCAAATCAGGTGCAATTAGAACATTTGATAATGGCAGAAGCAATCTTAAGAGCATCTTGGGAGGAGGGTAAAAAGAAGTTACAAATGCACCATATATACAACAGCAGGATTTTTACTACCTTGTGCAAATACCTTGAAGGATTTGAATTGAACCTAAGTGGAGTTACAGAATAAGTAAATGGGCATATGCCACAGTTCAAGAGATTCTGGAAAAGCCAGAGAAACTTAGTGAAGGGGAACTTACTGACACAAGTGAATAAAGCATTTGCAGAGAAAAGAATGAGGATGGCCCAGAGCAACTAACCCACTGGCAAAAACTTCACATTAAAGGTATTCTCTGAGATATATCATTGAAAGAACAAAGGATAAAAATCTTAGGAGATGCACCAAACTTAGGTTTATCATGATTTATTAAGACATGGAAAAGATACACGGTAAGATAAGGCTTAACAGAAGAAAGCAAGTGCTATTTTCAAACTGTACCTGATAAGTATTTCTAATCATAAATAATTTAGTTTAGAATATCCTAGATTTTTAATTATAATATGTAAAATAATTTCCATTACTAGGAGAGTTTGTAATGTTTGGGCAACTTTTTTTTTTAAGATCATGGAACATTTATAATGGTTCTGATTGATTATTTAAAGTCACTTTGCAGTTTCTAATTGTGTGGACATTTTTGTACTTCAGCACCACTCTGCAAAGTGAAGAGTAATTGTACCAGGTTTTGTGTAAAATGATTCAGTTCTCATGACCAGTGGTCACTTAATTTTAGCCAAGGAGCTATAGTCTGTGCCAGAACACTGCTTTAATCCATGGCTATCTGACCTTACCTTGGTTTAAGTGGTCTAGCTACAGTCAGGTACACTGATACTTAGGGTCTATCTCCAAATAAACCTATGTTGATCAGTGCCTGAAGGTGTATACATGTATCAAAGCCCATTACATGGTACACAAAAATATGAATAATTTTTTTGTTTTATGTGTTTGTTAAAAGTAAATTTAGTTTAAATTTTAAGAAAAAGAAATTTGTTTCGAATTGTTTATAGTAATTTTACATATTATTGCCCAAACTTGTAAATAACCAAGATGTTTTCCAGTGTGTTAATGGGATGCTAATGGCTAAATATAGTGTATATATGTGGTGGGATATTACTATTGGGTAATTAAAAGAAATGAGTTATCCAAATGAAGAAGATATGAGCAAACTTAAATCAAAAGAGCTAAATGCAATAACTCAAAATGAAAAATCTGTATGCTTTCAAACATATGGCACTTATGATGTTCTGTTAACTCACTCTATGATAAGATTTAGTTTGGAATGTTGGTGGTAGTATGTGTTTTCCAGATGATGATCCATTGAGTCCAAAATGAATGTGAGAAGATCTCTACTCCAGCAAGACACCTGCTATATTCTGAAAATAAATGTGAAGACAATGGACGTTTACATCACATGTGAACTAAGACCATATTAATTTGGAGCAAGTGCGCTCATCTGATGGCACAAGGTATATAAAGAAGAAAGTGAAAAGGAGCCCCGATATCACTTCCTAGATCCATTCATGTAAACAAATTATTTAGCATGCTTAGGTTTTTTTTCCCTTTTTTCTATGAAGTAAAAGTTTAGAAGTAAACAATTTTTAATGACCCAGTTGAGCATACACATATACACATAAATATATATATATATATATTATATACACACACACACACACATACACACACACACACAGAACTTCTGTGTATGTAAACACACATAGATGTGGCACACTGTAAATTGTAGAAGGCGGTTTTAATTAGAATATGAAAGTGGTAAAATTAGTTTCCTAGAGTTCTATGAACATGAGGGAAATTCAAGTAATTTTAAATAGCATCTACATAAAAAATTTATTTCACCTCACCAATATGAAACAAAATATGTAAATTCACATAAAAAATAGAGCTCTGTGGGAAATGCAGTATTGATAGCGGCTGTTTGGGGATGCAGAGAGTGGTAGAACTATTTTTTTCCCTTTTACTTTGTTTATTTTTAAAGTGTTCCTGAAAAGCAGTGATGTTTTCTACTATGCAAACTGATACACACACACACACACACACACACACACACACACACACACACACACACACATATATATGTATATATATATACACAGAATAGTCAAGGGGGAAGAAAAAACTCCATTCAGAATGCCTCAAAGCAGTTGTGTATTAAGAGTGATTTATTTTTTTCCCAGTATTCCTGATTTTAATAATTTATTTATTGCTACAAAGCTCTAGTGCAGTTAGTTACAATTTCAGGTTATCAATATTACACATACCCAATTTCATTCCTAAATACCAGACCTACCTCTGCAGTCCATTGAAGATTCATATTTTCTCTTGAGGGTGTTTTTTTTTTTTTTTTCTAAACCTTGTTTTGGTGAAGAGAGTGGCATATTCTGCTTTTTTCTTTCTGTCTGTCTTTCTTTTTTTTTTTTTTTCCTTGCAGCCATCTGGCCTTGGTGTAAGAAATCAATTCCACAGCAGCCATCGAACTCCAGTGCACCGAGAGGCATGCCCAAACTATGCTTCTCTCAATATCTTTAGCACAACTGACCTTTTGTTCTTGCAGAAGCAGGCTCAATTGGAACAAGAAGGAACCTGTCATGCCACTTCCCTGCTACAATATTCATTAGTTGGGGGCCATGATCTTCTGAGTCTCTATAGAAGATTCTTGTTAACAAGCCTCAAGTCAGCAATCTGCTCTTTCCCTTTGCCTCGGTAATGTTTTATCAGGTTAACTAATTCTTAAATGAGCCCATTCCCTTGGCATAGTCTCTTAACGCTTTTGGACACTGTTCCTTCCAACAGCTACCCTTTGAAGACAGCAGTCTACACCTCACAGCGTGGTGTTTCAACTCTCCCCACAGCCCAGTCCCCCCACCCGATGCCTTTTTAGTGCTGAGCCTTGTCTTCTGGGTTCACCAATTAGCATGAAGCAGATGCTCAGGAATCTGGGGAGCTCTAGTTTTGATATGCTTAGCCACACATCAAAAGGTGAATCAAGGTCTTTCTAGATTCAAATATCCTAAAAAGTGGCTTTTGTTTGTTTTAGAGGCATTAAATCATCTTGCAAAATGGCTCCAGGCTTGGTATAAGTATGCAAAAGAGAATATTCAAGAACAAGTATATGTATCTGCAGAGAGTGGTGGAACTATTTTCACATATATACATACATATGCCTATATATATGTATATATATGTAAAAAGTATTTGTATTTGTGAATTATAATATACAATCATGCTTTGCTCAATGACAGCAATATATTTTGAGAAATACATCATTAGGCAATTTTGCCATTGTGCAAACATCATAGATAGAGTATATTTACACAAAGCTAGATGATGCAGATCAATCACTCAACTTGGTGATGCATAAACATGAGAGGTATGAGACTGCTGCTGGTATAACATAGTACACTATTTACTGTAAATATCTTTTTTAAAATAAAAGGAATACCTTCTAAAATGACAAAAAGTATGATATAGTAAATATATAAACTAGTAACATACTCATTTATTGTCATTATTGAGTATTATATACCATACTTAACTGTATCCTTTCTATGATGCTTTTTATATGATAGACAGCTGTAGGTGTGTTATACCAGCATCAATATAAACTCACAAGGAAAGCATTATGCTCCAATGTTAGGATGATCACAAGAGGTAATAGGTGATAGGAAATGTTCAGGTTCATTATAATCTTTTAGGATCACCAGTGTGTATACAGTGTGCTGTTGATCAAAACTTTTTACAGTGCATGACTATATTCATGCAATGTATGTTGTATTGTGCATTTAGATTTCTGAATAGCATGTTTATGTAGGCTTAATTGAAGGAAGCAGGTAGGGTACCTGGCCTGTAGAAAGATAGTTGATCAAGAATACCTTATGAGACCTTTACATAATGCTCCAACTAACTGAGGAGCTAGAAACCACAGCAAGGTATTGGATATTGTTTTTCTCAGCTTTCTATTGCTGTAACAAAATACCTGAAATAACTTAACAGAAGGAAGTCTTTATTTTGGCACATGGTTTCAGTCCATAGTTTACTTACTCCATTGCTTTTGGGCCTGTGGCATGGCAGAAATCATGAAGCAGAACATATGGAAGAGCTGAGCTACTCACCCCACAGTGGACCAGAAGCAGAAAGAGAAAGAAAGAACCAAGATCTGAATATACTTCTCGAGGGCATACCCCAATGACCCAACTTCTTTTCATTAGTCTCCTAGAAATTTTACTACATCACAAGAGTGCCACAGACTAAGGGCCACACCTTCAACCCCTGAGCCTGTGGACGACGGCATTTAAGACTCAAATCATAACAGATTTGAGGGCATTTAAGATTCAAATACTAACAGAGCACAATTTCCTTGCTCTGGAATCTATTTCAGAAAGAAATGTGATAAAGTAATGCACTCCTCAAATCTGTGAGACCAGAACTTGGAATGCCCTAAGACAGCCTTTTGGAAGTATAGTATATGCAATCTGATGTTACCCCAGCATAACAGTAGCAAAGTTATGTTTTCTGTATCCCCAGTGTCCTTCCCTTTCCCCCCAAACATGTTCAGTGCTTAGGTCTTAATTCCTATAGGTGACTGAGTGGTCACCAGAATGTGCCATTCGAAGGAGATTTTTATTACTTATAGTTTCTGAGAGAGGTAATAGCATGCTCTCCAGGGCTTCAGAGGGAGCATCCGGTTTTATGAAAGAGAAGCATTAAGACTGAGGGGGGATGTCAAACCAAACTTTTAATGGCATTTTTACAGTGATAAGACATGACAGAGTAAAGAATATGGGATTGGCTTCTCTGAATAATGTCAGCAGGCCCTGGCCTATAGAGGTGGCATCCAGTTGTCTGGTACCTGACCATCTGTTGACTTAGGGCAGGGGAAATATGGGTTGGGTATGTAAGAGTTAAAAGTAGGAGTTAAGGTATAGAATAAGAATTGGTTGGTTTGTATATGAATGACAAGCTTCTATTGGGCCCTTTGTTCTAATAACTGACTAGCCATGCGAGGAACAGTTCTAATAACTGGTTAACCATGCAAGGGACGTGGTTAACCTGTTAACCAGCAAGGGACAGTCTGATCCTATTAAAAGAGGCCACAAATGATAGAGCAATAAAATTTAAAAAATTTTTAAAAAACGAAAAAGAAATTAGACTTAATATAATTGGTCCTGAAACAAATGCATGTCTAATAGGCATCTACAAAACTTAAGGGATCACGATTAAAATAAGACATTCCTGGGAGTCAGTAGATAGGATAAAATTTAGAAATAGTCTTCACACAATCTGTAATAGATTCCTAAAGAGCAAAGAAGAAATGCCTGGTTTTACAGAGCACTATTCTAATGTATCTCATGTAGTTGACCCTTTGTGTCTATCATCCATGGTGGAGCCAAGAGCCTTGAGAATGTTTTCCAGAATGAGTGAGCCTAGTTCTAAGGAAATGACAGGGAAGTAGAAAGGAGCAAAGGAGAGGAGACCAGAAAAGGAGATCAAAGAAAATGGTACTCTTAACCATGCATTGAAATAGTGGTAATTCACCACTATTTACCTTACAGTGACTGACATGCAACACATCATCTTCTTTGACCACGTGTACTCATGATCAGCTAAGAGCTAAATCATTCTCTTCTTGGCAATGAGATGGGCTCCCCATGATTGTCCTTTCATACTGGTAACACTAGAGATAGGGAAACAAGAGGGGGCATCTTTGAAAAAGTATTAGAATATTATTTGTATTCGGGTAGAATTGAAGTGAGCTCAGGGGAAGTCTACCAGAAGGACAGAAAGAAAATCCTTTGACTTAAATTCAGTTCCCCCATTTTTTTAAAAAAATATACATTTTTAGTTGTAGATGAAAAAATGCCTTTATTTTGTTTGTTTATTTTTATGTGGTGCTGAGGATCAAACCCAGTGCCTCACAACATGCGAGGCAAGCACTCTACCACTGAGCCACAACCCCAGCCCCCAATTCTGTTCCCTTTTAAAAAGGAACAGAATTGCTTTAGGATACGAAGAAGTCCTAGTATCCCAAATCTTATACACCTCTTCAGATGTTCAATTCAAACTTCAATTGAGATACTGGGCAAAATGCCTTCAACATTTTTACTTTTTTAATCAGAGTTTTGACATTACTTCGATGTATTTTATATACTAGTGTAACAATCTTTTTACTTAGTAGGGGTGAAAAGAGACATAGTTAAAATTTTATAGGCTTCTGGGTCAACAGAATAATAATTACTTTGTTCTATTGCCAAAGGAAGAACTGTGAAGATTTTGTTCTTGGAATAAAATAAAGAACAAGATGCAATTCCTCTTACTCTTAGGAACATTTCTTAATTTTAGTCAGCTCTATCATTTTTCAGTCATACCTAAATTTCACCAAATCAGTAATGCTAGACATCTGGGTAAGGGCAAAGTGAAATATCTCACTGCTTATAAAGGGTATCCTTTCATTATGTCTCAGGAAAAGCAATATAATATTTCTAATTTAATCAAAACAAATCAGAATATGTTCCTCCTCATTAATAAAAACAAGATTCTTTGGGGGTTACTGCTCTTTAAATGAATATGATGTTTGGGTTTATGCACCACAAATAAAAATCCTAAAATGGAAGGTGGAATATGTGTGTGTGTATGCATATACGTATATATAAATAAGTGTGCATGTGTGTGTGTGTATGTGTGTGTGTGTGTGTGTGTGTATGCAATATATATATATATATATATATGCTATTTGCAATTGATGTAAATTTTTTGCTGGAAATTCTTGGACTTTTTTCCATAATGCTACATAATAACTATAATTTTACCTGATGGAATGTAGTTTTGTACTCAAAAATTTTAGCCTAGAAGTGAAAACCACATATGGGACAGAATCCAAAATCCAGCTACCTGCTGTTAAAGAAAAATTACACCTAGAAAGACATTTTATTCAACCCACCAATTACATGCAAAAGATTTGGGTCTGATACTTCCTGTCTGAATTAAGTGCTTAAATATGACAGGCCTCATTCAGAGATAATGTTGTTCTATTTAAAAAATAATAGTAATACCCAACTTCCATAGCTTGGAACTTAAGACAGCAAAATCCAAGAAAAATGAAACAGAGGATGGTTTTCCTTCAGCATTCTCAAATTTGGGGGGCTAGTAAATACCTATAAAGAACATGGACTTGAAAAGGGCAAAGCAAATACATGCAATTATTTGGTCATTTATTTACTGATGAGCACTTATGTCCCAGATATTTTAAAATTGTGATATTTCATTTAAACGGTATAACTTTGAAACAGTCACTTTTTATCAATCCCCTCTCTGAGGATGGAGGGAATTAAGAGGTTAAGCCTCTGATTCAAAGTGAAGAATAGTCAAGATTTAAGCAAATTTCTGTTAGGATCCAACTTTCTACTATGGCTGCTAATGAGCGTCTATGAATCCCACCTTGAAAAGCAAAAAGGTAAAAATAAAAGAGAGGTCAGAGAAGAGAAAGAGCAGAATACAACCTTGTGACCTTGTAGACAATTTCTCAGCTGGCACAGAATCCCTCAGTAATTCTATAACAATTATTCTATAGTTAGCTGCAGTTAATGACTAAGTTTAAGACCATTCTCCTTGTAATTATTTTTTATTTTAGTCTCTTTGGTTCTTTCTTCAGCATAACTGAGGGAACTTTAAGTGCTATTGATGACTAGCCCCGGCTAAAATTACCTTCCAGCTCTCTGGACTTTACCATGGTCATTTTAAAAAGGTTGTCTTTGAAAAACTAGGTGTATAACATTAGTGTTTGTTTCCCATTCTCTCTGATGGCTAGCTCCACCAGCTGTCCTCTATCCTGAGCACTGACTTGATTAAATACGTCCCTAAACTACTTTATGCCTTTGTCAACTGTTTGACTTCACTATGAGTCTGATGAGAAACAGAATTGCCATCATGCTATTGCACTGATATATTCTCTGATGATGAAAAAAAAACTGCTATGCACTTGAAATGAGTCAGGAAGGGCTGTACATTGTGTATTCCACTGGTGAAATGTTTAGCGCTGAAGATAAAGAATCACCTTCTAATTAAGGACAGGTGGATGGACATAGCCATTAACACATGGGAAAATTAGTCTTGCCACTTTCTGCCTGTGCAGCCTTGGACAAGGAGTTTATTATCTTGAAGTATGCCTTTCTAGTAAATTAAGATAACAAGACTCATATTCCATTTTGTGAAGTTTCAAATGATGGAAAGTAGTCAAGCATGGTTTATCAAAGCTTACACTTTGGAAACTTAGTCACAGGCTTCGAATTTTGTCTCTTACTTGCTCTTTATGGCTAACCCCTCCCCACCTAAATTCACAATATGTAAAATGAGAATAACATCACCTACTTCAGAAGGGGTCTGGTGGACTGAATTACTTAAATGAAATAAAAGGATTGAGAATCTTGTCAAAACACCACCGACCAATCCAAATGGAGTAACATTATTTCAGGGCATTTAAGGTAAAGTTGAGCAGCCATTGCTAATCAGAGCTCAGAAACATCCCAAACTAAACCTTTGAAGTGGGACAATTTGCAGTTTCTTAAAACTTTATGAGACACGGAGCTGGACCCCTTCCACAATGGTGCAGACCCCGTCATGCACCAGCTCCCCATCAAACAACACAGGGCTATCCATCATCCAACATGGTGATTCTTCAGCTACCTCCATCTTAGGACACTGTCACTACTGCCATATTCCCCTTCATGTGATAGCCTGCACCTGGGGACACTGGACAAGGTCACAGTGCTGAACCTGAACATACCACATGGCCCACCCTTGCGCCCCCATCTCTGAAAGTGGTTGCCTCCTTGTTGGGACACATTCGTCACCATCTTGGGTTGTTTCTCCTGCTGCCATCTCCATCTTTACGTGGGGCAACTCCTATCTTGGGACACTGGCTGGGAACCTAGAAGCAATATCAAGGTACCCTATAGTTCCCTAAACTGCCCCCAACCATTAACCTACCACAGTGCCTGCAGCTACATGGCTGGCCCAAGCTAATGAAGACTGGTCCTGTTCTGCTCGATCAGCTGTTCGCAACAGGTGCGCAGGCCCACAACTCAGCCCACAGGACCTCCAGAGAGAGGTTCCTGATGGGAAGTAGAAAGAGACAGGGTTGTGAGAGATATAGTTTAGAGACTAAATTAGAGATCAGAAATTGTGGGGTATACAGGCAATCTAAGGGTCTAAAACCAAGAGGGCCCCAAAGGAGATCCTTGAGGTTTAGTTTTCCAACAGGGTGGGAGGTCAGCAAGTGCTATAACCCTCTCCCAGAGTTCCTCCTCCAAGACAAACCCAACAAATCCACCCACACTAATAACATTCACCACCCTGTGTGCTAGATACCAGCAAACCACAGACATTGCCACCTGCTGGATGAGAAGGGAAGTGGGGAAGATACTGAACTCCAACAGAAATAGTCATTCAATTTTGCATCAAGATTTTCTTTTTTCTTCCTCTATTTTTTCCCACCCTACATCTCCAACACGTGTGAAACTAATTATTTGTTTTAAGGCTCCATATTGTTTGCATTGATACCTGATAATATTGATCTCCCCCTTAAAGGAAAGGTATTGGAAACCTGCAAGAACACTATAAGTCTATAGGATAGATATTGTAATACCTGAGGTCTGCACTGCTAGAAGGGAAGATACACAAACATGAAAAAACAAGGGAGTAAAGTACCCCCAATAAGCCAAAATAATATGTTATTAGAAACTGTGGATAGCACAGTAGAAGAAATGTCAGAGAAAGAGTTCAGGATATATATGGTTAAAATGTTCTCTGAACTAAAGGATGCTATAAGAAAGCAGACAGAGGAAACAAAAGATCACTTTGAAATAGAGCTACATGATCAAATCCAGGAAGCAAAAGATTACTAAAATAAAGAGCCAGATTCTGAAAAAAAAATAGAGATCCTTGAAATGAAGAAAACAATAAACCAAATTAAAAACTCAATAGAAAGCATCGCCAACAGATTAGATCACTTGGAAGACAGAATCTCAGACAATAAAGATTAAATATGTAAACTTAAAAATGCACTTGACCAATCAGTAAAGATGGTAAGAAACCCGAACAGATAAATTGTAGGATAACATCAAAAGATCAAACTTAACAACTATTGGGATAGAGGAAAGTATATATATATGTATATATATACACACAAACATAGATCAATCTTTCAGCATGCTGGAGTCTTTATTAACAGGTTTATTAATTCATTGCATGGATATTTGAATATGTATTCATGACCTAGTACTTCCCCGTATTCCTCTGTTTCTGGGGAATACTGTCATGAACAAAAGGAAAAGCTCTTTTTTTGTAGAGCCTTATTTTCATGAGAGAAAAGACAGATGTAAATTTTAAAATGTGTTGATATGAAGAATACTCAATTATTTAAGGGAATGGGCAACAGTGGATATCTCAGAGAACACTTTTGAAGAGAAGGTATTTGAGTATAGGTCTAGATGAAGGTGAAAAGAATGTCTTGTAGAGCTCCAACCACAGCTACCTCTAGATTCTCGGTTGCTGTTCCTTGATATCTTAACTTCAGGCTGTACTCAGAGACACTGCAGCTCTGAAAGCAACTAGGCTGGCAAATTCATCTCAAGGTGGGCACAGCTTCTTTGCTGCATTTTCCAACAGAAGTTGTACACTGGAGACTTTCTCCAAGTCTAAATGTTTACAATTATTCTTCACAATCATGTGTAAGACACAAAATTTTACAATAATATACATCTAAGAGTATCTATATATGCATACATGCATATGTATATATAAGTATATATATATATATACACACATGCATATATGTATATTTATATATAATGTGTTTCTTATATTATTTTCATTTTAGCGCATTTAAATCTACTTTAAAAAACAGAAGCAGTGCAATTTATTTTCTTTTCTGAGAATATCTTTGCTCTTTCATTGAGACTGTATTTCACTTTACTTTATGCCTCCTGTAAGATATTATTGTTGCATCAACATATGCATGTTAAAGACCTGTGTTATTTCAAGTATTACACAAAGCACATCGTTAATCTAGTTGGTGTCAACAGAATGGTTCTGTTCAAATTACTTTTCCTATATATCAATCTAATGTGTCGTAATACTTTCACTTGAATATCTTCTGCAGATGTAAGGAATTAGAGGGGCATCAACAGAATCGTAAATGGTCATTAAAATGATATATTTACTACTTTAATTACAAAAAATTTATCACTATAAAAGAAGTAATTATAGACAATTTTAAAATTTATGCATATCAATATTGCAGAACTGATTAGGAATCCAGAAGAAGAGCCGTTATATATGTGAAAGAGTGAATTATTAAAACAAAAAAATTGGAAGCATTGTATTTAAATGCATTTCACTGTGGAAAGTAAAACAAAAATTCCATTCATAATGTAAAAAAAAATTAAGATAATAAACCATAGAATAATAAAGATTTGTTTTCTAACAGTTTAAACAGATGACTTTTACTAAAAGCAAAAATAAACATCCAACAGTCTCAAAAAACTTAACACTTTGTAAATTATTAAGTATGCCTGTAATAGTAACCAGCCATAAAAATGCTGGAACTTGTGAACAAAAAATATCATTTTTATTGTAAAAATAATAATTTAAAAAATTTTATTAATGTTATGGTATTATAACTTTTTAAAAAATATACTTTACTCCAAACGAAATATCCTCTTAAGCCAGCCAATAATTGCCTGTGAGAAAAAAAAACCAAAATATTTCTAACATTATCAAATATAAATTGACTCAGAATTAGTTTGAGATTGGCCATGTTATAAGAGATACTACCAAATTAATAAGATTACATTTCATATGACTTTCAAATTCACAAAGAAGTGTGAATTCATGATTTAAATAATTGAATGCATGCCATGTCTTTTTGAGTTGATTATATCTGAAATTTTTTTTTTCAGATAATTTTTCAGGTTTTAAAATGTATATATTTATATATATATATATATTTATATATATATATATTTTACTTTTGATAATATACATATTATATAAATAAGTGAATATATAAATATATAAATAATCATATAAAATATAAATATAAAAATAAGTAAAATATAAGTCCATTGAGAACTAAAAATAATAATTTTTTTTAAATTAGTGGATCAAGTTGATTCAAGATAGAAGTACAAAGAAGAGTTAGATCTGCTTTTTCTCTGAACACTTGGGTACATGAATGATCAGTGGAAAAAGACTGGAAAACTTGTTCAGGCAGTTGGACATGATTATACTGGGGATAGGACAATGCCAACAGATTTCCTTTGGAGGTCTGCAGCACCAATGTTCAGCTGAGAAGCATGGGGAAGACTGATCTGGTGGACATGATGAAGATTTGGAAAATCCTATTTGTGGCAGTCAGGCTGCACAACACCCTCTGTGCACCATGTACCCAGACGCGCTTGTCACCCCTCCAAACAAGTAGAACTTTGGCTGAGATCCACATCTTCTCAGACCTAGGGTGCAAGGATTTAAGTGCTCTGAAGTACATATCCCAAACAAAGACCCACAGTTCCATTTAGAACTTATTCTCAGCAAAGGGCACTTCCTAAATAGATCTCTGCATGCCTTCCAACCAGAAAAAAGTAGCAAGCAAACATGGCCAGAAAAAAGTACAATAGAAGTTACTTCTAATTCCATTCCCCCCACCCGCACCCCTGCCCATGTACTGACAAACAGATACTGAGAACCTTGAACTGGCTACACTTCCAATCTCCTCTAACAGGTGGAGAAATGAAGATCGCAAAAGGATCCAATTTAATATTACCCAGCCTTGGATCCCTCTAAGAGATTCTTAGCCCAATAGGTAAGGAAAAGAAGGACAGTTCGGAATAGGATGTGAATGCTCAACTTCAGTGGAAAAACGTAAGCATTTTAATAACTTACTTTTTTTCTTTTTATTACTAATTTTTTAGTTGTCTTACATTTGTTGACAGATACATAGTTGTGTATTTATGTACATACATGTATACACACGTTTCTAGAGTTTCCCCAATATTTTGTCATTACTTTTCCTTTACTAACTCTTTAGTTTTCTGTTTTCCTTTTAGTGACTTTGTTTTGTTGTGTGCACGTATGTGTGTGTGGGGTGTCTTTCTTTTTTTGTTGTTGTTGTTGCTGTTTTAATTTTATCAGTTTTAACTTCATTTTGTTTTTCTGTTTGACCATGGGGGTGGGGGTCATCACTTTCATTTTCAAGTCTAGAAAGGGCTGGAGGATAGACTAACACTCTCCTCCCTGCAATAAAGAGTCTGAGACTTGCAGAAAGACAGAAAGACAGGGGCATCAGAGCTTTCCAGCCAAGAAGGGAATAAAATCCTGCAGTGAAATTCTACATCGTTTAGGACATAAGTCACATGTTACTCAATATAAAAAAGAAAATAGAGATATTCCTCTCACCCTATCAGAATATAATGAAATAAAATAGAAATCAATAAGAACATAAAAATAAATAATTTAAACACCTTGATATTAAATAATGCACTTTTAAATGAGGAACATGTCATACAAGTAAAAATAGAAGAATTAAAAAAAAAAAAAACCTAGAAGCATCATATGAAAACCTCTGGGACAAAATGAAAACAATTCTAAGGAGATATATATATAGCATTGAGTGTCTATATTAAAGAAAAAAAGAAAAATACTAGATGAGTAATGTTATACTTCAACATCCTACAAAAGGAAAAACAAACTAATTCCCAAATTCATGCAAGATAGGAAATGATTAAGATCAGAGCCAAAAATCAATGAAACTGAGAAGAGATAAAAAAAAAATACAAAGAATCAATGCAACAAAGTGTTGGTCCTTTGAAGAAATAAATAAGATTGATAATGCTTTAGCCAAACTAAACCAAAGAAAGAGAAAGGATACCCAAGTAAACAAAGTTAGAGGTGAAAAAAGAGATTTCATTACAGACACTTCTTAAATCCAGAGGATCATTAAAACTATTGTGAGAATTCGTACTACAATAAAGAGGAAAACCTAGAAGATGCTGACAAATTTATAGAAACTTATGACTTACCCAAATGGAACCCCAAAGATACGAAAGATGTAAGCAAACAAATATTTAAAAATAAGATAGCAGTAACTAAAAACCTTCTAATAAAGAGAAGCCCAGGACCCAGGACCAGATGGATTCTTCTGAATTCCATAAAAATTTTTAAAGATACCTAGTGCCAATCTGCCTTACAATATTCCATAAAATAGGGAAGGAACATTCCCAAATATGAAGCTGCAATCATCCTAATACCCAAATCAAAGTCATATTAGGGAATGAAAACTATAGGCCAATATCCCTGATGAACATAGAAACAAAAATTCTTTATAAAACATTAGCAAACTGCATTTAAAAACACATTTAGCAAACATACACCATAATCAACTGGGTTTTATTCCAGGATGCATGGTTGGTTCAATACATGGAAATTTTTAAAAAATGCAGTTCACCACATAGATAGAATTAAGAACAAGGATCACATTATAATCTCAACAGTTATAGAAAAAGCCTTAAACAAAATCCTGCACCCATTCCCATTAGAAACACTGAAGCCTTTAGTGATAGAAGGAACTCATCTCATTATTGTAGAGGTAAACCCAAAGCCAAAATCATAACAAATGAAAAAAAAAATTATGCTGTGTGCATGTGTACCATGAATTCTACCTTTAGGCTCTCCTATAAAGTACAATTTATTAAAACAATAAATACATAGAGGAAAGCTAGGGGGAAATGGGGTAGAAAAAGGGAGGGCAGGAGGATAATGGGGGCTAAAATGGAACAAATTTTGTTCTATGCATATGTGGTTATGTCAAAATGAACCCTGCTATTATGTATAGCTATAATGCACTAATAAAAACTCATAAAAATAAGAGACTGGGTAAGCATCTATAACTAAATAAACAAATGAAAATAGTTTCATTTCTAGACTTAAAGAGTGATTTTCTTGAATAAAGAAATTCTTTCCGTATACCAAACAACCAAAGATAAATATAACACCACATTTATGTCTTCTCCTTGATATTAAGCTTCAAATGAAAGAGCTAAATTTTGGAGCTCAAAGGAAAGAATAACAAATTATGACTTAGCCAGAGAAAGGAGACTGTATATCAGAATTAAAATCTTGCATGAAACAAATAATTAACTGTGATTTACTGCATTTCCTAATAAGAATCATTATGCAGAGGATGTTATTAATAACATCATGTAAATTGATTACAAAACTAGAAGAAATAAATGAAGAATAATTTGATATGATAAATTTAGTCATCTTTTTCATTTGTGCCACACCCTTTTAAATTTTACGTTTAAAATAATGAGTTGACACTGGAATTAGTCAATTGCCTTAAGCTGGACATTTGTAGTTTTGAAATTAATAACTTTTTGTTTTCAAATTCAACTCATAAAAAAAGATGAGCCAGTTTGTCTATGTCAATATTAAAAGAAAAAAAATATTTGAGGCACTTTATTCAGCTATTGAAAAAAATTAACTCTGAAAATCTAAGCTCTATTAATTTACTTTCCTCAAAGGTAAATCTTAAGAAATTTAAGTACAGGTCAAGTTACACCAATGGAAATGGAGCATCTTAATTGAGAAGTGCTGTGTCCAAATATATAACATAATTTGAAGACCTAACATAATGATGTAAAATATTTCATTACTACTTTATATTTTACATGTTGGAAATGATTGCATATTGGATATATTTAATTAAATACAATACATTACTGCATTTAATTACATTTTTACTACTTTAATGTGACCATTTGAAAATTTAAATAGCATATGTATCTTTTATTATCATATGTATTATGAAGCACTCATCTAGACACTATTAAATTGTATGATTGACACCTAATTAATTTGGCAATTTTTATATTAAAATAATTTGTTCACATTATAAATATTCTTTTCAGCTTAGACTTAATTTACCTATGCCACTGCAAAGTTAGGATGACTAAATTGCAAATTTGGTTTTATTTTAATATATTTCATTTTTGGTTAATAGTAATTCTGGGTGATTTAAAACTCTTTGCTTCATCTGTTATAATTGACAAGAGGTAACACATATACAAAATATGAGGGATTTAGAAGCTGATTTAGACCAAAAAAAGAAAACAAAGATTGCCAGAAAATACACCTGTCATGTTTACTTCTTCTAATAACTGTGGGTTCGATAGGCCTGAAGAGTATCTAATCAAGACTTGGATAAGAAATTACCCTATATCATATGGGACAAGACTTGGAAAATAGCTAGACTCACCTATTTGGGTGATTTCAGGAACAATTATTTTCCCAAGTATCATAGTAGACATAATTGTCATCATCACTATTATGTATCTTTTATTAAGAAATTACTATTTATTTGGCTTAATGTAAGTACATTAAAGGAATTTTCTCATTGAATTTTCTCAAATATAGGAAGTAAACTCTCATTATCATCAGGAAACCAGCTTGTAAATGTGAAGTCATTTAATATAATGCCCCAAGGATAAGAATATGAGCAGTGGTCTTGATGGAGTGATTATTTAGGGGAAAAATTTTCTCAGTAGTAGCTACAGTCTGAGACCACATTCTTGGTAATAAAAGTGGATATTTAAAGCAACTATGATATTTGCCTTTTAGTTAGAATCTAAGAAAATACGTGAAAAATGAAATATGTTAAAGAAAAGGAAAATCCAATTGTGATTTTTAGTCTTAAAAGTGGCCAAAAGACAGATTTTTCTTAAAGAAGGTCGAGCCCATATCTGCTACTTTTGCACCTTACCCAATCCAAGGAAGACACTGAGCATTTTATTTTCCCTCTTTCTGCTGATCTCCTCACTTAGAACATTCTTTAGGTTAGTTCTAGGCAGCTGCTGGCAGTAAATAAGAAGGGGAACTTGAGTCAGCATGCAATTGCTGTTCTGGAGTCAATATGACAAATGTGTGAGAACTTCTGCCACCAATTAGAAGAAAGTAGAGGAGAATGTGTAAGTGGAGCAACAAGAGAAGTCAGTTCATTTCTTGCAAAACAGAACACCAATGTGTGTCTTCTTGACACTGCGCTCTCAGCTGAGAACCTTGATAGGTAAAAAAAAGACATGAAAGAGCAAGATGAAAAAGCCCAAGGAGCTGCTGAATCTAGAATGCTCAGGTATCCTAGCAACACTAAAAGATTTTCATCATTTTTTTTTTTTTGACAAAAAGGTGTCAAAGGCTAAAGCCATGACATGTGTGCTGCTTGCCAACATTGCCCAGATGCCCCAGGGCTGCAATGATGAGAATTATATGTTCTGGGTTTGGTCCTTCTCATCTTTGTGTGCTCATGTGTGTGTGCATGTGTGTGAATGTGTGTGTGTAATGCCAATTCCTTTTCTGTTTTGGATCTTTTTACTTTCTGCTCCTTCTGCCTGAAATATTTTCTTCCAATGGTCTTTATAGGTCTCAGGTCATGGAAAGGGAATCATGAAATCTACAACACAAGGCTATCTTGTCTGTCTTGCTCACTGATTAATTGCCCTTGAGTAGAAAAGTATCTGACTCATGGTAAACTTTCAAATGTTCAAAAATGGTTAATAAGGTCCCAGCACAGTGGTGCACATCTGTAATCCCAGCAACTCTAGAGACTGAGGCAAGGCATTTACAAATTTCAGGACAAAGGAAAGCCTCAGTAATTTGATGAGATGCTGTTTAAAAATTTTTAAAAAATGAAAAGAAAAAAAGAAGGCTGGGGATGTAGATCAGTTGGAGAGCACCCCTGGATTCAATCCCCAGTGTCACCCCCCCAAAAGAAAACAATGAATGAATGTAATCGACTTTCTATATCCATGTGTTTATGTGCATTCAATCATTCATGGATGGAAAATTTTTGAAAAATACGTGCCTGTACCAAATATGTACAAACCTATTTTGTCATTATTCCCATAACAATACAGCATAACATCTATTTGCATAAATTTCCATGGTGTTAGGTATTATAATGTAGAGATGATTTAAAGTACACAGTAGGATGTACATAGTTTATATGCAAATACTGTGTTATTTTATATAAGGAACTTGAGCATCCACAAATTTGAAAGAGCACTTGGAACCAATTCCTCACAGATGCTTAGGCACAACTGTGTATGAAGAACACTCATTTGGATGGTATTTTTCAAATCTTGACAATCTTTCAATACATGTAAAATTCTTAAGAAGTTTTAAAAATTAATACTTCATTGTCCTCAATTTTCAGTTAAGGAAATTCAGGCTTAAGAGAAGACAATTTGCTTAAAGTTAGTTAACATAGAAGTAGGATCACAGGACTTATAATTCCAAGCCCTATGTTATTTCTACAAGTCTACACTGTGGATAAAGGTTTTTAAAAATCTAGAAATGTTAGGACATTTCTCTAGATTTTGATGTTGTTCTCAAACTTGATATTCCCACTTCCCCACATGAGCCCTGAGATTATAAAATAATAAATTCTTGTTGTTCCCTAAATGTACCTTTATATTCCATGATTTTAAATGTTCTTCTTTTCTTTACCTACTTTCAAAATCTTATCTTCAATATCTCCCAAGCTTTTCAGGAAATATTGTTCACCTCCTTTCCCATCTTTCTCCCTGTCTATGCTGCCCGATCCCCTATCCTGTTATTACTCTTTCATGTTTTATTTTACTTTCCCCATCCACCAACTGACACTTTCATCAGACAGGATATACACTTTAGCTATTAATGAACACACAGTGCCTAGCATTTCATGATAAAAGGTGGCTCTCGTGAGTGTGACAAAACTCTAAATGAGATTTTGTTATGGGAAAGATTTAAATATATAAAGAATTTTAAATATATAAAGAATCAGAGTCTTTCTTAGCAATTGACAGAATTATCTAACATTTCTACTGAGAAATAGAGAAAAGGCTGGATGCTATAAAAATAGAGAAATGTGTAGGAGATAAGGCAGTAATTAACCTCCTCATACATATGCCCAACAGCAATCTTCCACAAGGGTCAGGCAATTTGCAATGAAGATAAAGTTGAGGACATAAAAGAAAGAAAGATTGATCTCATGAAAGCTCTCTTTCACAAACACCTTTGGGCATTTACAATCGACATAGGTTGTTAACATATGCATTTGTAAGTTCTCTTTCTTCATCTAAAAATGGAAATACTTTTTAAAGCACTCTTAGAAAACAGCAGAAAATGCTCCCATCTCTTATTTGGAGCAAAGTTATAGTAGGAGCCTTGTTTATTAATGTTATGGTATGAATATATATACAGGAAATATATAGCAAAAGTACAGAGAGTCATGTTTGCCTGACTGGATGGCAGGGAAGATGTTCTGAGTTCATATGAAATCATTGAGACAGAGAGAAAGAAAAAGAGACATAAAATCATATTTGGTTGAATGATATATAAAACAACCCGGGGTCAAAACACTAAACAATACTTAGAACTCACACAAACAATCTGATTCTGTAAATTTCTTTCTAAATTGAAGAGCAGATTCCTGCAGGCTTTGAAAAGGAATTCTTTTCTAAATTACTGGGTAATTTTCTCCACTCAAATGGAGCTATATAATCAAACATGGTCCAAACATTGTACTAGGAAGTATAATAGAACATGAATTCAGCAAAATGGTAACTTCATGGACTTACAGTTGCAGAAAAGGATCAGAAATGACCCTGGACTTTAGTTAATTTTTAGTTGGAAAAAAATCCATGACTGAACTACATTTTTGGAGCCTTTGAACTATTGTAATTGATGATGTATTTTATTTATTTATTTATTTTTTGTATGCATTCTGATATTTATTGATCATTTCTTTTTTTTTATTGGTTGTTCAGGGCATTATGTAAAAATGTGGATATGTAACAGATGATGTATTTTAAATTGTCTATTTTTTCATATTAGACGCTTAGAAATCTGAACCCATGGTAAGATGTCTTCACATGTTCCTATTTTACTTCCTTAATGATAATCAGCACATGACACACAAAACTGAGTAAATATGAATAGACAGTATCCCTCATAGCAAAAGGCTCAACTTTGCTCCTCAGCTGTGATTAAAATTGAGATAACATTTCTCTCCATATTTATTTTGTTTAGTATCAGTTGTCTTTAAAGATGCCAACACACTCCTCTCCATAATGAATTGTTGACAAAGCTTCCAGTTGGTGGTGTACAACAGGTAAGTGACATTGTACAACACATCTTTTATTCATTGTTCCATTTAAGTATTATTTTTTTAACATTAATTGTGTTTCAGACAATATTCTCAGCACTGGGAAAACAAGGGTGATCACAATAGAACAGTTCTCTACCCTGAGGAAGCTTGTTTTCATTGGTTGTGAAACACAACAAAGAATTCTTGTTGGAGTGTTTCATGTTTGTTTGTTTTTTTTTTAAATTTTCTCTATGACACATGTAGAACTGTCAAACTTGGAGTAATCATGAAAGAACTTTCTAGAAGGTCAGTTTTGATGTGATAACTAAAAGATGAGACAGAATTGGGCATAAGAGGAGAAAAGAATGAAGGCGGAGAGAGTGGGAGTGGGCTATTTCAAATGGATTAATGCATAAGTCAGGTTATTGTAACTGAGAACTCCCTATATGTCAAATGCCAAAACACTCACATATTTCACAGAGGTTTGTGCTTTGAATTTATCTGCGTTTCCTGATTATGCATGTCCTCTAGACAATGCACTGTATACCCATGTTTATAGCAGCACAATTCACAATAGTCAACTATGGAAGTCGTCTACGAGTCTATCAACAGATAAATGGGTAAAGAAAACGGAGTTTTATTCAGCCATACATGAGCTCTTTTGTGTTTTCTCTGAAGAGAACATTTTCTTCACAGACTCATCCTTTTATGTATGGCTAACATCTCATCTTCCCTTTAGGTTTCACTTCAATGATCATATACTCTGAAAGGTTTCCCTGACCCTGAAGTTTAAGTGTATATGAGTTTTTTTTTTCCCTTCCATTAGGCACATTTCTGTATTTAATCAATAGAAAGATATGTATAGCTACCTCAACTAAGCAAGGGGGGGGGTTGATAAGGATGTAAGGACAAGATCATTAGTTCTGAGAATGCAGAAAGCTTACCAGAAGTTTCGAAGAATTAACAAACGTGCTCATGGGAAATAATCAAGTGGAAAATGGTTCATAGTATAGAGTGAGGCTTTATCCAAGAGTTTTAAAAGAGGTGGCAGGAGATGCTGATTTTTTTATTTCCTGGGATTTAACAACTCTTCTAGTGACCAGACTGTGGTCAAGAGTAGACCGAGAGAAGAGTATTTATGGCAGATTATGTCCAGTAAGGAGACATTGTAGTGATGATATGTTTGGGGGACAGGAGTTCTAGTGAGAAGCTATAAGCAGAAAAGAGGCTGCCTAGTTCTCTGTCTTCAACATGGTTACTTCACTGGGCAGGTTCTCTGCTCCTTGGTTAGTCAAGAGCAAAAATGGAAGAAGAGCAGCCAGGTGGAAAACTTGGAGATCCTTCACCTGATGACCATGGCAACCAATCCAGAATGGCCCTGATACCAAGACCTCCGTCTAGAAAACCTAACTTGGCCCTTGGAAAAGGCATTGAATTAGGTGTGATAATCTGTCCTAACTCAAAATGCATCCAAAGTAGAGAGGGACTGAGAACTTTCCTGTAGTCATGAAAGTAGTTAATGTTGTAACTTTGATAAACAAAACTAAACAAACAAACAAAACAACTCAGACAGACTGACTCTGAATCCGAGATCTTCCAAAACTCAATCAAGAAATAAGGGAAACTAGGAGTATTTGGGGATAATGAAGCACGGATAGGTAAGACCATTCAATATGTGAATTAATTTATTATGAAAAAGATATTATGTCCAGACCAATGCTTCTGAACGGAGGGCAATTTTCACAATTTTGCCGGGGAAAAAATTTGGAATGATTGGATACCTTTCTGTTTCCACACTGGAAGCAAGAAATTCATACAAGCCTAGTGTCATCGAGAGTAGGGAAGTTGCAAAAGATTCTAAACTACATGGAAGTGTATCCCTAACAAAGAATTGTCCAACTTAAAATTCCTAGAGTCCTGCTATTGAAACATTCTGCTCTAGACTTTATAGGAATTCTTTCCATAATTCTGAATCTCAGGTTCCTCATTTGCACATAAGCTATGACAATCAACATAAGGTACATTGTGAAATGCAGAGTAGTTCCTGTATCTAGGTAAGAGGTTTAACACTCTAGCACGAAACAGGCAAATTTCATGTTTGTCTTGTTTGATTTTTAATGTGATTTTAAAGATCACTTTGATGGAAATGACAAACAGATGGGCTGGTAAAATTTCAAGGTGGGGGGGACAAACAATTAGGCACATGATACAGTCACCTAGGAAATAAATAATGCACATCTGATTCTGGGCCAGTGCAAGAAGAATCAGAACCCTCCTAACATTACTGCTTCACACACACTGATTTAAACTACAAAGGAGTTTATTTTGGAAGGGGGGCGCTTTTCATTTTGTGTGTTTTTCTTTTGCCATTTCATCTATCATTATGAACCTGAGGATAATGCAAATTTAATCTTTCCTCACAAATAACAGTGTTTTCTTTCTTATTTGTAAAAAACATTTTAATCTATGAAATGAATTATATGTTCACAAATCAGACTGTCTGTCATCTTCAGGTAAGCTGTGTGCACGCACACACATAAATCCAATTTGGAGTTGTGAATTATTATTTGAAAGGTGTAGGTTTCACATGAGAAATTTCATCATCTGAAATTGCATTGTCATTGAGGATAATAAGAATTAAATTTAGCTACTGAAAGGAACAAAGACAAATATTGAAAGATGGGAGACTTCTCTAATCCACTGCAGAACTGTTGAGTCTTCTGTGAGATTAAGCTGAGACGCCATTTGCAGAAATCACTAACTGTTTCAGTTTATTAAAAGATTAAGAGTAAATCTATTTGGGTAATGTGTGGTTTGCAAGACAAGAAATTTCTTCAAAATCAATGCTTCTGCTTTTCCATTTCCTCTCAACCCACCGAGAGGTAAATCACGGGAATAGCTCTGATCACACTAAGGGCACATTCTGATCTTCATTAGTGCATGGTCGATGCATGAAATTTTATTTCACATTAAAATCTGGAGAAAGTTTCCCCCAGAATTAAAACCCTCTTCTGTTTGGACATATAAAGCCACAGGGTTTTATAAATCCCCATAATTAATATACAACTGTGCTCCCAACTCTCAAAATAGGGCTTTGGAAATTGCAAATTGAAGCTGCCTGTTTGAAAATTGACAAACTTCGATCTCTCCCTGATTTCTCTTTTTTTTTTCTCCCTCTTTCTGTTGGATTAAGAAGAAGTGAGATGATAAAATGAAGTGTCAGAAAACAGATTACTTTTACATAGTCTTTAATATATACTAACTTCTTTATATACAACACTATATGCCTGAAATGAAAAGTGAATTGTTTCCCAGTGATTTTGTTTATGCAGTTATTAATGAAATTGTTAGTTCCATTTATTTATTTTTCTTTCTGTCAGTAAAGTGTTTTCTCATTATTTATGGAAATCGCTGTACTGGATACATGATGCCCAATTTTCTTTCTAGGAACTCAAGGTCTTGAGGGGAAGTAGGCAAAGGAACATAAACATGCAATAAAAAGTATATGATAAGTAACAGGATTAAAGTAAAAACTTGAAACTAAACAGTAATGAGTGGAGGACTGCAGCCCACCTCATGCTGAGTGTCTTTGAGAAAGGCAGAGGAATGAAATGGCCAGCTTTGAATTGGGTGCAGTAGAAAAATCTGCGATGATTCTGTGACTGGACTCCTTTTATGCTTTAAATAGGGAAGAAGAAAAATTCAAATAGGGCCAGACTTTTCATTCCATTCCTCGAGTTCATATACTTTCATTTCAAGAAGCAACAAGCTGTCAATCAAAAGCAATGATGCTTGAGTGCTTGTCTGTCTGTTGCATGGTGTCATTGACTGTCTTGTTTTAATGGTGATTTCAGGGTAGTCTTGCCTCGCTCTTGTTCCACCATGGCTACATGGTGACCTGTTGGAGGACTGTTCACATTCTGTGAGAGCTCTTTATGTTCAGTGGGGAATATTGTTGACCTGCCAACTTCTAGCTGTCAGCAATCAGCTGCCAGCCATCAGGCCCAAGTTTAATAATTTATTTTCTCAATAAACCACATGTAATTGAATTTTTCCCATATAAAAAGATATTTACATTGTTCCCAGTTTTATTTTTGGCTCTTAATTACAAAGAATGCTGCAGTAAACAGAGAGATAACCCCCCAAAACATATGTATTTGTATTTAATAGAATGTATAGTCTAATTTAAAAAATATATTTTGTATCTTCGTAGACGAAGTAAAGTGAAATTGCAGTTTTTTGTGCATGCGTGCATATATCATCAAAAATGGAACTCATCAGTAATAGGGAAATATATGTTAAAAGTATTAGATGCTGATAAATTTCTATTGCACATGTAAGAACCAATATTTAATACTTAAACTCCTTTCATAATTATAAGACAGCTCATGTCACCTGATATTTGCCCAAATAAGGAATAATGATAATCTTTTTGTTTGCCAGACTAATAGTGTATGTGTATAAAATCATTGTTTTCATTGATTTTCCCATTAGAATTTTTCTTTTTACTGAATTACCTATTCCTTTATCAAAATTTTTACTGATTAGTTTTATTCTTACTAATTTTTATATGATTCTTTTTTACTTTTTTTCTCTTTTTAAAAAAATTTCCCCAGAAAGCGTGAAAGCAGTCCCTCATTACCACAAATTATTCCGAGTTTCTTAACCTTGAGAAACTGCAGGGGTATCCTATCTGGAGAGCAATGGATATGCCTTGCCCAGGGAAAATCATGTTCATGATCATGGTATCTCCCCTGCCAGTTAAGTATATAGTCCTTATAGTTTATTAAACCAAATGAATTATTAGAGCCAGGTGTGGTAGCATGTATCTGTAATCCCAGCAGCTCAGGAGGCTGAGGCAGGAGGATTGCAATTTCAAAGACAGACTCAGCAATTTAGGGAAGCACTAAGCAAGACCTTGTCTCAAAGTAAAAAATAAGAAAAAGGGCTGGGGGGGTGTAACTCAGTGGCCAAGCACCCATGGGTTCAATCCCTTAGTATAATAATAATAATGATAATAATAATAATAATAATAATTATTATTATTATTATTATTATTATTATTTACTAATAATAGATAATATCACCAGTTAGAATATTTGTTGTTTATCTGTAAGGCTAACTTATGTTGTCACAGAAATATTTGATGATGATGTAGATGGAAAATCACAAGGTATAAAGAATGTGTAAATTATTAACAAGATTGTTAAGGGTCATACATGGAATATTTTACATGCATAAAGAGAAAGGAAAGGATTACAGATATAACTTAGTGGTAGAGTACTTGCCTGGAAAGTGCAAGACCATCAGTTCAGTCTCCTTTACTGAAGAAACACAGAGGACAAGGGAAGGGGAAAGAAAGATTCTTTGTGTGTCTTGAAGTTTACCAGATAAAAGTTGCTGTATGATCTTACACTTAGCATTTGCCAATGATTGTTTGCATGTTTCTTTTAATATTGCTACTGACTTATCTACTACAACAGGAATAGCTCGAGATTAAAAGAATATATTTTAGGGGCTGGGGATATTTCTCAGCTGGTAGAGCACTTGCCTTGCACTTATGAGGCACTGGGTTCTATTGTAAGCACCATGTAAAATAAATAAACAAAATAAAGTTATAAAAAAGGATATATTCTAACTAAAAACAATATACTCTGTTTTCTTCACAAAAGAAGTTGCAGTT